>NC_062225.1:92568306-92888882 GCF_902686445.1 Sciurus carolinensis
CTCTTCTCTACCTGCTGGGTATCTAGATAGACTGGAGCCATGCCACCTGCTCCTCCCACCCGTCTAAGTCCTCAACTCAGTTCCTTGTGCCTTATCACAGGGCAGCCCGACATGGAACGCATCTGCAGATGTGCTGGAGGTGGGCAGGCCTCCACTTGAAGGTGAAGCTCTCTCCTGGACTTGAATCTCCTATGTACACAGAAATCTAAGTTTTATTTTCCTGGAGCCATATAATGCCCCAAAAATTGCACTCCTTAATATTCAATCTGCATGATCCCACTTAGCATTATTGATGACACACTTTGCTGTTGAGACCCCAGTGTTGAACAGTATTGACCCCTCTCCCAGGAAAACAATAAAATACTTCACTGCAGTGACAGGGTGGTATCGAGATAATGAAGAGGAAAACTTGTAAGAGAGCGGGCAGGCAATGAATTTTAGAAATCAATTAAAGAATCAATGCCATTTTCATTTTGTCACAAAAATCCTGAGTCAGAGACGATGCTAGATCAAAAGCACCCGGGTTTTATTGGCATCTTAGCGATGTTCATTGAATGAGAACCTGTGCTGGTCGACTGAGAAAGCATGCAACAGGACGAGGCTCCGTCATGGACTCAGGAATGCCTTTATTTCGGTAAGATGCTCACATGGTGTTCCCATCGGTAGCTGCAGGCGGAGGAAAGCCTGCTGCCGGGGCGGAGCCCCGCGAGGCACATCATGTCCCTCAACCACTGTTCCCGCGGTGGGTGTGATGCTCTTCGCGGCCACTTAAGCAAGGCTGCACTGTCTTATCCCTTGCTTACGGCTCCTCAGGTTTCCACTACTCACTTGTCTCACCGGGTCTCGTCTTGGGCTCTCTGTGGTGCTGGCACGAGGGGCACCGGAGCTGGGATTCGGCGGAGCCGCTGGGACTGAGATGCGCCACTGGGAAGCACCCGTCTCCTTCAGACCCTCCATCAGTCTGAGGAGATTTCAATTCCCAGTGAGTTTCTAAGCATTAACACGGTTTCAGGTGGAGTCATAATAACAAGAGTTAAAAAGCAGAACAGATGACTCTTTTTAAGAAAATAAGCACATTGATGACATGTGAACCGGTGACAAGCTACCGTTCCAACAGCTGTTCCCACCTGCCCAGTGTTCCCTTCTGTTTTCAATCTTATCCTCGCAGCTCCACCCAAAGTCAGACTGTGTCCTGACATCTCCTAGGTTCCAACAACATGAAACACTGCGCCAGGGCTGAACCTCTTTCCTACCCTAAATCCTAACCCCATCTGCTCCAGTTTAGTTAGGAAATTTTCCTCAGCAGGAAAGACTCCGAGCAGAAGACACTCCAGACAAGACGTGGCCTGGGCAGAGAGGCCAAAGCCCTCACCAGACGCCGTGGACACGTGGACGCACTCACCGAGCAGCCTGGGGCGATCTGGAGAGCGGCGTGGTCGAAAGGGCTGACCGTGAAGGAAGAGCCTCAGAAAGGCCTCGCTGCAGAGACGCAGCGGCATCCAGCGTGGGAGGAAGAGGGAAGGATCAGGCCACAGCCTCAGAAGTCAGGTGTCATGGGAACCGGCCTTCCTCCAAGAGAAACCTGGGCCAGCCCCACACAGAGAAGCCGGGGACTCAGGGCAGGAAGAGGGCCGGCGGCGTCCCTGAGGAATGCCTCTCCTCTGAGGAGCGCCTGCTCGCGCCGTGCCTGGGCACTGCCTGCTCCAGATCAACCCCAGCACTGTTAACCGCGCTTCCCGGCAAGGAGATTAAACCAAACACTTGCCGGAACACATCGGCCCCTCGCTGGGGGAGAGACACAGACCCTGCCGCGCACAGCACATCTCCCACCAACTCCAGCACAGGGCAAACGGCCCGCCAAGCGGTTCTCAGCATTCCACCGCCAAGTCCGACCAGAGCGGATTCCCGACTTGTGCTTACGTTCTAGACATTTCCGTTTAGAGACATCGCATCTCCTCAGCACCGTGACATCCAATTGTACGGTGTTTACAAGTATCCTGAGGAATGAATTTAAACAGAAATAAATTCTACTCATGTGCTGCTTGGTTAATTCTTTACTCTTGTTTTTACAGAGCACTGAAAACGCAGATGCCTCAAGGGCAGACAAAGCCTGCTACTTTCCAGAAACGTCTCACACAGTGAAAGCTCCAGGGCTTCGCACTGCCTCCAACGTGCACGTGAAGGGCTTTGCCTCCAGGTCCTCACGCTGGCCTGGGATCAAGGAGAACTGGCAATGCCGGCAAGCAATGCCCGCAGCGCCACCCTGCAAGGCCACGGGTCCACGGCCATTTGCTCCTCACCACTGGGGCCCGACTCAGCCACAGCACCACTGAAGTAATTCAGATCGATTCCCAATAAATAAAATCAATATTTTAAATTATACTGAGAAAAAAGTTTTAAAGGTGGAAGATTTTCTCAATATTGATTCATAGCATTTTTAAAAATAGATTTCAGCAACTTTCTAATGCACCACATAAAAACACAGGAGAAATGAAAAACACAAAAGCAAATCTCAGAGAGGAACTCTGTGCTTTTCCTTTCTTTCTAATTTTTTCTTGCCTGCTTTTGCTAGCAATTCTAAAATAAACACCTATTACAGTTTATGAAGTACTGTTACTTTTAAATAACGTGAGATACAGAAGGAAACTCTATATCTGCAAGTAAGCTATTGTGTACCTGGGTGCAGAGAAACTCCAATGAAAGTAAACTCTAACCCCTGCTCTCCAGCACTTAGACCTCTACTAGAACTGGAATTAGACTGGAAAATACTATGTCCCCAGCCCACCCAAGAAGGCACTGCTTAAATAGTTCTAATCTTCACACTGGCTTCACAAGTTGGACATTAGCCCAGTTTTCAGATGAGGACCCTAAGGCTCAGGAAAGCGATCTTCAGACCCTTTGCACTGGTCCATATCTCCACCCCCTTCACTGGGGTTCCAGAAAGTGTTCAGCAAGACTTTCTGCTTAGAAGAACAAATAACACGTGTGCCAAGCAAGGGATAAATTTTCCAAAGACTTACTTGACATTAAAACCAGGTATTATGTGCACTTACAGGGACACCTGTGAACAGAGGTGATTGTCTTGACAGTCAAGTGCAGGCAGGGGGTGACCGAGAGTTCCAGAGAACAGGATGCCAAGGAACCAAACGGGTCACACTGATTTTAGCACAGGACAGGCCTAGTGCCCAATTTCAACCTGAGGAATGTGAACTTTCACTACCTGATGTAAGGACAGCTTAGGTACAAATAAGACAATCGCTATTTTTAACATAGATAAGCTTCCAGGAACCCCCACTGATTTCTGAGAGGTAAGTCTGCAAATATGTAAAGTAATCATTGATTGATGTGAGCAAGGTGGAGAGGTTAAGTCACCTGACAAGGACACCTGGCCAGCTAGCAGAAGCCCCAGGCTGGAGTCCAGGGCCCCTCCACGTGACCCTGGGCACATTAGCACTACACAGGGCCCTGGGCTCTGTGCCTGGTCCTCCCCAGAGTACCGTAAGGATTCTTCTGCTAATAAAAATCAAAGCCCTGCGCAGACTCCTCTCCCCTCGTGGAGGTGGTTTTGTTTTGATCACGCAGCTGAACTTTACCCAGGCGGAAACGAGGCCTCGGAGCCTGTGAGGTGCGTTCCCAAAGCCACACGATGGGTATGTGGTGGGCAGCCCCTTCCGCTCTAGTGCAGGGGACACCAGAACCCACAGTGGTCTTGATGGGCAGCCTTCCTTCCTTCCCACGTGCCTGTGCATGGTCCACTCTCCTCAAGGAGAACCAGGGAATTGCAGACCGTTACTGAAATTGTCCACACCCAGACAAAACTCACCACCAGCACTCGGTCATCTAACAAGTGACGAGGGGAACACGTTCTACTTAGCACAGAGCTAACACCGAGCTGGAGGCGAGGACCTGCCGCTGCCAGGTGAGGACCCTGCTGGCCTGGAGCCTTGGGGCTGGGGGTGGCCTCTGACTCTGCCCACACCCTGGGCAGGCAGCACCTGCATCCCTAGGTGTGGTGGAGCTTCCACGGCTGAGAGCCCAAGCCAGCGCCCTGGGTGCCGACTTCTCAGGACCAGGGAGGGTCCCGCCCCAGCAGTGGCCCCCTCTGCATTTTCTTGGCTTTCCAGTGACCATCCACCATCGGCAAGGCCACATGGGGTTCCTTTTCCTGAGTTTGTTTCTAGCCCTAGTGACAGGAGTGGACGTTGGTACTTCTGGAAAGCGTCTGAAGACTTGAGGGTCCGTGGACTCTCCTGCCTTCAGGACAGGAAATGAGAGCCTTTCTCTCAATAGCTTCAGAAACCTTTTCACCTTCTCCTTCCTATTATTAATATATATACACGTATATATCATGATCAAGTGTCTGCAAGAAGGAGACTGTAATTAAGTCTGAGCCTCCATCTCCTGCGGCTCCTGGGTCAGGACGGGCTGGTCTCTGCTCAGGAGCAGCAGAGTGGCATCTGGAGCCTGGGTCCCCTGGTCCTGGTCCTCCTCTCTGCCCCGCGCCGCCAGGCACGGCCCTTCCCGTACTAAACGCCTTGCTGGCTGCACGGCCTTCCGTCAGCAGCGCCTGCGCTCCCCGAGTTCCTTCCACTGAACAGGCGTCTGGAGAGCCAGCCTTCAGCTCCTCGGCAGACCTGCTGCTTTCTCCGCTGTAGGGCTACCCGACGGAGGAGCGCTGCTCGTTTCTGTACTTTGCTGTTAATTAATCTATTTGTGGGATGTTTCCAGATTCCAAAGTGATGTTTGAAAAATGGCATGCACACACTTATTAATAGAAAGGACAGGACTCCGTTTCTCAGGCTGCCTCAGTGTGCACCTCGCCCTAAGAAGCCCTGCGGGCGCCCGCCTCTACATCTACACGCACGCACAGCAGTCGGTCCTCGGCAAGGAGGTGGCAAAACACGTCTTCAGTCTGGATCTACTAATACTCGACTTCGTCAAGCTAATTTAAAGGGGGAAACCCCTTTGTTTACTATTTGTATTTTTATTTAGTAATGACATGGATATATGTGGATTAGGAGATTCATATTCTTCCCAGTGAACTTCCTGTTTCATTTGCCTTTCTTCTTATTGGGCTGTCTTTAAATTAATGATTCATGAGCTTTTTGTAAATTAAGAAAATCATATTTATGTTGCAAATATTTTCTTCCTTGTTTTGGTTAACTTTTGTGTGGTCCTGGGGAAAGAACCCCAGGGCTTTGCGATGCTGGGCGAGTTCTTTACTGCTGAGCTACACTCCCAACCCACTTGGTTGACTTTTAACTTCAGGATATTTTCCAAAGAGAACAGTTAAGTTTTCATCTAGAGAAACTCGACCCTGGGGATGCTCGCTCCTCAGGCAGGACGCAGTCTACAGGACTCTCTGTCAGTCACTCTGCCCAGCTCTGCCACGCCCCAGCCTCTGTGCCAGGGCCTTGAAATGGCATGTGCTGCCTCCAGAGCTGGACGAGAGTTACCAAGTGTCTTCCAGGTCCCCGTCAAGTTCAAGATCAGCGACTCCTGTGTGCACTACAGCTGGTGACAACACGAAGTAAGCCCACACCCTCGCATCTACCAGAGGCCACAGCATGGGTACGCAGGTCACTCTGAAAAGAGCCAGGTGGCCAGATGGTGCAGGAAGCAGGGGCAAGGAGGTCAGGAGCTGAGTTTGTGACCCACTGCATAGAGATGGTTGAAACAGGCACCCTGGTAAACTCCTGAGGAATAAGCTGCACAGAGGGAGAGACAGGCTCTGGGGACCAGTGGAGGAGACGCCACCTCCAAGGGACCCTGAAGAGCTGCAGGGGAAGGAGGGTGGGTGAGAGCTGGACAGGCAGAGGCCACATCTGGAGGACATGCCAGGCCCACGGGCAGCACGCGCCCAGGCACGCTTTGAAGGGAAAGGCGGCCAGCCCAGAGCTGAAGTCAACTTCTCCTCCCTCCCTCTCCTTACTGAGCACACAGGATTGGCCCGCGGGCCTCACAGAGCCTGTCGGGGGCTGACACTGCTCAGAACCCCCAGGCCCCGGCACTCCTGCACTGGAGCCTCCTCCGCGGCCTCCTGCAGAGCCGGTCCAAGGCCACCTTGGGGTCCTCCAGGATAGGCCAGGCAGGTGTGCTTGGGAGCCCTGAGTGCACACAGGGGAACGGCTCAGCCTGGCCGTTCACTTCTTCCACAGTCCCTTGGAAAGGAAGCTTTCAGATTCCTGATACCTTACGTTACAAGCTTAGCAGGTAGCACAGGTGAGAAAAAGTGCTGTTCATGCCCATAAAACACTGTAGGATCGACAAATAAATCAAACAATAAGACTGGAGAAAATCCCAGTCCACCCCGGTTCAAACAGCTCACAAGCACCCAAAGCAATCAAAACTGTACCCAGCAAAGACAATTTGAGATCAGTAAAAGGACGAAGTACAAGTCCCACCTTTATCATTCACAGAAGAGCCTTCAAATTAGTTCATCAGGGTGGAGGTGGGGTCACCGGCCGAATGCCACAAGGGCTGTCCAGACTGGGCGATCAGCACGCTCAGCTTCCGAGGAGGAGGAAGTGCCACGCGGGGCGCGGCCACTTCTCAGCCACTGACATACATGATGGCTAAATAAAGGCACGTGTGACCCACCCTAGGCTGGGCCCAGAGGATGGGCTCCTGACACCCACGCTGCACGGCTCTTCACCAGAGTCCTCCAGAGCACGCAGGGACAAGGTCAGGCACAGGAAGAGGGCGAGGGCGACTGTGCTCAGCAGGCAGAGTGTCTGTCTGGCAGGACAAAAGTGCCCTGGAAGCAGATGGTGGCCATGAATGTGTGACCCTAAACTGACCAATGCCACTGTAAGCTTGAAATGGCCAGACGGCAAGTCCTGTGTTACCTATGCGTATACATGTTTCTAAATGTTGGTGAGGACTGTCCTCTTATAACCTCACCAGGTCGTTAGCACTCTTGTCCTGGATGGCGTATTTAAGTTTAAGTAGCTTAGTCATAGCTCTCTCAAATTCAGACTGTTTTAAACATCTGCTGAGTTGAAGACACTGCAGGACATCAGATGACAAGGCACAGTCTCCGCAGCATAAGGATTTCAACACCAAGTTCAGGGGGGTCTAGCCTCCAATAGCATACCTACAACTGTAAGGCGGTCAGCATCAGGTGACTGTGCTGAGTGACTAGCCAGGTGAATGGGCAGGTGAAACACCAAGCAAACCCACAGTCGTTGAGAATGGCAGGGTCGGTGAGGCTACAGGCCAGGACGCCTGAGGGCTCTTCTTCCCCTGCCATCCTGGGCCACTGCAGTGTCCAGTGCTTGCTCGTTCCAAGCCCTCAAAAGCACATGCAAGGATGTAGGCCAAGCGTTGTCAAGCACACGGGGTGTTTCATGCCAGGAAAAACCATAAGGACAATGTTTGGTTGAGATCACGCCAGAGGCCACTGTGTGGACCTGGTGCAACCAAAAGGCTGGTGGCATCTCACACACGTGAGCCACAGCAGCTGCACACCCGCAGCATGTGTGCAGTGAGTCCACTGCCTCAGAGCAAGGAGCAGACAACGGAACCATCACGGGTGTCTCTTCTGGGAGATCACATGCAGCCAACATGGCTCACCAGGGAGGGGAAAGCAGCCGCCAGGCTGGTCCCTTCCTAATGGCGGTGCTGGCGAGTCCCCTGACCCCTCACAGATCTTCTCCTGCTTCTGGTACCTGCCTTGAGGGTTGGCATGTGGCTGAGGGCACACCCTCGGGCCGTCCTGCCCCACACACCTCCCAACACCGGGGCTGGACAGCATGGACCTGGCTGGTCCCCTCACCTTCCCCCAGGTCTGCTGTTATTCCAGCAGCGTTGCTTTGCACCAAGACATTGTGATCCACTCTAAGAAATTCAATCAGCTACTGGCTGCTATCAAGCTACTAACGCACGTGCCGCGCCCAGACACCTGAGCCGGTTTCCACAGCAAGTCAGAGAGGAAGGCCAGAGGGCACTCGGAGATGGTGCAGACCCTGCTGCAGAGGTGCCCAAATGCCTCAAGCCCCCACGAAGCCCCACCACACCGTCTCCTCGGCTCTCGGCCCCTTTCCTGAGGCTCTGGGGCACTCTCTATCGTCACCCCTGCCATGGAGGAAATTAAATGTGACCTCTGCCTCATCTGAAAGCGCTCCCCACCCTTCTGAGTGACAGACCCTTCCCTGAAGACGGCCTCCGGGTCGGAACAGCTGAGACGGGAGGCGTGCCCTCGGAAGGGGCTGTCCTGACTGGTGCAGACCCCAGGCTCCTCTGTGCTCTCTAAAACCTGAACGCGATTCCCGAGGACGTGCCGCCTGCCCCACAAGACCCCCTTCTCAGCTCGGGTGGAGAACCAGGCACCCGGGGGCTCCTGCGCCCTCTCACCACCGGAAGCCACCTGGAGCTGTGGGGTGGGCTCAGAGCAGGAGCTGGTGGCTGGCAGGCGTGGGCCCACAGGTCACCGACAGCCCTGGAGGGCTCAGTTCAGAGCAGACGGGGGCTGCCACCTGAGGCCCCATGTCAGAAGGAAATACCCGGAAAGCAACTAGAGATGGAATGACCAGAACCCCGGAGGCCCGTTCTCAGCTGCGCATGGCACGCTCCGGGCACGCTGCTTTCCAGCACACGTGCTGCACGGAGACCATCAGCCACGTTGTCTCATGGCCTCAGAGACTCGCTGCTCACATGCACTGTGTTTCCAAACCACTGCACCCGAAGGAGAGCACGGCAGGCCCTGGGAGCCCTCTGCCTCCTGCACGCGTGGCCTCCGTCCCCAGAGGGGCAGCTGTCCCCAGACAGAGCCCCCCACAAGCCCCACCCCTCACCTCCTGACGTGCTCCCTAAAAACACCTGGAAGCATGCTGGAAAGTGGCCAGGTGAACTGCCAGCACAGTGACAGGTGACGGAGACTGTGTCACCCAAGCGGCCTCCCGCACACAGGAGGCCCAGCCCCGGCACAGCTGCTGGGGAGCACATAGTGCTTCCGCCTGGCCCTCACCCGTTCAGGACCCAGCCTACTGGACACTGAGGAGGTGCCTCGGGCCCAGCCTAAGAATGAGTAAAACCGCTCACCTGGTTGCCGTCGAAGTCGGTAGGGTCGCCGGTCTCCTCGTCCTCTCTGACCACCTCGGCGGGGGCCTGGGGAGAAAACGCACCCTGCTTCACATTCGGCCACCCTCGGCCCCTGCCAGACCCCTACCCAGAGCTCCTGGGTCGCAAGGCTGTCCCGGTCAGTAGAAGAGCCTCTGCTGGGCTCCACCTTTGCTCCACCAACAAAACGCCAACCTGCTCAACGCGAGTCCAGAGAAACCTTAGGGAGCAGGTCATGAAGAGGAGTGTGGAGGTCACTCCGGGTGCCTCTGGCCTGCAGATCACGGGTTCCTGCCTAATCCCTGTGCGCCCCTGGGGACCCCAGCCAGGAGGCTGTTCAGGAGACGCCCTCCCAGCCTGGCGAGGTCACCCCACAGCGGAGCTCCTCCGGCCCTGGCACGGCTCCCAGTGCCCTGGCTTCTGGGAAGGCAGTGAGCTGCCTTCGTGTCCGGGAACCTCCCCACCCTCAGGGGAGTCACGCGATTCTGCACCAGAGAGAAGACAGGGCCACTTCCACCCCACTCACTCGAGACCCTCCGACGAGGCTGCAGTAAAACAAGTGCGTCCACTACGGGCCCCGCAGGAAGGGCCGTCCCCTCATTGTTCAGGAGCTGCTGAGGGGCTGCAGCTCTGGCTCCTGAGCCCAAGGCAGGGCAGGAACCACGTGGCACATCATGAGCTGGCTTCCAGGGTATCCTCTTGAGACCACTGCCCGTCCTCGGGGCATGCTCACCATGCACAGAGGGAGAGCGCGGCCTCAGGGAGCCGGGTAGCAGCTGCTGCGGCTGAGCTGCATTCGCCAGAGAAGAGCTCTGAGGCCACAGACCGCTCGGCGCGTGTCAGTGCGCCGACCCGTCAGCCCCAGCACGCGGCACGCTCTCCTAGAACAGTTCTGCGATGCCGCGGATCCATCCCCTGCTCAACGACACCTAGAGGACACCTGCCCCTCTGAGTCCCACGAGGGAGGGAGACACAGTGGCCATGGATACCAATAAGCAAGGCCCTTGAGAAGCCCGTGTCACGGGGATGGCGAGCACCAGGCGACAGCCACACAGTGGGACTAGAACCACAGTGTGAAGCCCGTGTCACGGGGACGGCGAGCACCAGGCGAGGGCCACACAGTGGGACTAGAACCACAGTGTGAAGCCCGTGTCACGGGGACGGCAAGCACCAGGCGACGGCCACACGGTGGGACTAGAACCACAGTGTGAAGCCCGGGTCACGGGGATGGCGAGCACCAGGCGACGGCCACACGGTGGGACTAGAACCACAGTGTGAAGCCCGTGTCACGGGGACGGCGAGCACCAGGCGAGGGCCACACAGTGGGACTAGAACCACAGTGTGAAGCCCGTGTCACGGGGATGGCGAGCACCAGGCGACAGCCACACAGTGGGACTAGAACCACAGTGTGAAGCCCGTGTCACGGGGATGGCGAGCACCAGGCGACAGCCACACAGTGGGACTAGAACCACAGTGTGAAGCCCGGGTCACGGGGACGGCGAGCACCAGGCGAGGGCCACACAGTGGGACTAGAACCACAGTGTGAAGCCCGGGTCACGGGGACGGCGAGCACTAGGCGAGGGCCACACGGTGGGACTAGAACCACAGTGTGATAGGTGCAGCCAGCGAGGCAAGTGGGGCGAAGGAGAGGAGCGCAGAGGCCACGCAGGCCCCTGCGGCCTTCCTGCAGGACTGTCCTCTGAACTGCAAGGTCAAGACATCAGCTGGGAAAGGAAGCGGGAGCAGCAGGAGCAGGAGGAAGGGCTGGGCTCTCAGACCGGCTCCTGCCTCCGTGGCTGGGGGGAGAGCGTGGAGAACTAGAGGAAGTAGCCACTCCACCCCAGGAGCTGCCAGGCAGGCCAGGACGGCGGGAAGCGGGCAGATGGGGACACAGAAGTTCCAGACCAAGAGGGCAAACCAACCACGCCTCAGACGGTCAGGATGTGGCAGGGCTGGAAAGGCCAGCCTCAGGGACACCTCTCAGGTCTCCTGTCTTGCTAGATGGGTGGGCATCATGCATTTGCTGAGAAAGAGGGAATGAGGCCCAGAGAGGGGGGGAGGCTGCTGCTGAGCTTCGGCATCCTAGACAGTCTATCGGGAGAAGCTCAGCAGGCGCACATGGGAGAGAGATCTGCCCACAGGTCGAGCCAAAGAGGACGGGGCAGACACGATGCCTGGCCCTGACCCTCACTGAACCCCAACACTAATGGCCAGAGAGAAGAGCACATGCCTAAAGCAGAGGAGGACAAGTGGCCGGAGAGACCGGGGAAAGTCGGGAGGCTGGTGTGGCAAGACTCTGGCCAGAGAAAGAACGCAACGGGAAGAGAAAGGCTGGAAGTACCCCCAGGAGCGGAAGGCTGGCTTGTCAAGACCAAAGACTGTGCCAGACTTGGTGGCAGAGGCTGGAAAGTGTTCCCATGTCACTACGGGCAGAAGCCAGGAGAGGAGGAGGAGGAAGCACAGTAAGGACAGCACTCCCCACAAAGACTGGCTCAGGGGAGAGGCAGGTGCTGCTGAGAGCACTGAGGGAGGGAGGAGGGAGGGCGAGAGGGAAGGTGGGAGGGAGAAGTGAGGGAGGAGGGAGGGAGGAGGTGGGAGGGAGAGGTGAGGGAGGAGGAATAAGGAAGGGAGAGGAACAGGGGATGAGGGAGGGAGGAGGGAGGGAGGGGGAGAGGGAGGGAAGGGAGGAGAGAGAGAGGGGGAGAGGGAAGGTGAGAGGGAGAGGTGAGGGAGGAGGGAGGAGGAAGGGAGAGGAACAGGGGATGAGGGAGGGAGGAGGGAGAGGGAGGAAAGGGAGGGAGGGAGGGTGGAGGGAATGTGGGAGGGAGAGGTGAGGGCGGAGGAAGGAGGAAGGGAGAGGAACAGGGGATGGGGGAGGGAGGAGGGAAGGAGGGGGAGAGGGAGGGAAGGGAGGAGAGAGGGAGAGGGAGAGGGAAGGTGGGAGGGAGAGGTGAGGGAGGAGGGAGGAGGAAGGGAGAGGAACAGGGGATGAGGGAGGGAGGAGGGAAGGAGGGGGAGAGGGAGGGAAGGGAGGAGAGAGGGAGAGGGAGAGGGAAGGTGGGAGGGAGAGGTGAGGGAGGAGGGAGGAGGAAGGGAGAGGAACAGGGGATGAGGGAGGGAGGAGGGAAGGAGGGGGAGAGGGAGGGAAGGGAGGAGAGAGGGAGAGGGAGAGGGAAGGTGGGAGGGAGAGGTGAGGGAGGAGGGAGGGAGGAGGTGGGAGGGAGAGGTGAGGGAGGAGGGAGGGAGGAGGTGGCAGGGAGAGGTAAGGGAGGAGGAATGAGGAGGGGAGAGGAACAGGGGATGAGGAAGGGAGGAGGGAGAGGGGAGGGAGAGTGGAGGGAATGTGGGAGGGAGAGGTGAGGGAGGAGGAAGGAGGAAGGGAGAGGAACAGGGGATGAGGGAGGGAGGAGGGAGGGAGGGGGAGAGGGAGAGAAGGGAGGAGAGAGGGAGAGGGAGAGGGAAGGTGGGAGGGAGAGGTGAGGGAGGAGGGAGGAGGAATGAGGAAGGGAGAGGAACAGGGGATGAGGGAGAGGGGAGGGAGGGGGAGAGGGAGAGGGGAGGGAGGGGGAGAGGGAAGGTGGGAGGGAGGGAGGAGGGAGAGGGAGGAAAGGGAGGGAGAGAGGGAGGAGGGAAGGAAGGTGGAGGGAATGTGGGAGGGAGAGGTGAGAAGAAGGAAGGGAGAGGAACAGGGGATGAGGGAGGGGGGAGAGGAGGGGGATGGGAGACTCCTGGACGGGCATGGGTAGAGACCAGCCAGGATTCCAGGGTGGGGAGAAGTCGGGCATGGGAGACAGACAGACAGACAGAGACCAGACCGCTCCTCGTCATGCAGAAGGGGCAGGTCCGTGAGTAGACACTCACAGCTGCCTAGCTCATACCTTGTTCCTTGATTTAAAAAGAAAAGAAAAATCCCAATTTTGTTCAAGTACTAGTCCGTTAGTCCCTTCAGGGGCCCCCATTCCAGACACCAGAAGCAAACAGGCTGAGCACCCAGGCTGGCTCCGTCGCCTCTCCCAGGCTGGTGACCAGGATTCCACGGGGACACGGGGTGGATTTCCCAGTGCTGACAGACAGGTCAGGAAGGGCCTCTGCTCTTCTGTTAGCACTCTCCTGCCAAGCAGAACCGAGGCCAGCAGCTTGAGACCCAGGGTGGGCCAGCCCAAGGGCCATGTGAGGCCGAGAGCCGTCGCCTCCACATGGGAGGTCATGACCACGGAAACCAGGGAACAGCTGTGGCTCTTGGAGAGCCCACGAGGGGGCCAAGGCACGGCTCTTAGAGAAGCCCTTTCACTCACAGGAAGCCTGCCGGTGGAAAAGAGGGAGGGAAGGGTGGCAGCCATGTGCGCTCTTAAACCAAAGAGAATCCGAAATAAACTTCACTTCTTAAAAATAAAACCTCAAAAACCACAGTAGCAGGGAAACAAGAGGGGGCATCAAAGGTGGACCCTGACCATGTCGTGACAGATGACCACCAGCAAAACACCTGTCCACAGCCAGGTCATGCCCAGGCACCACCCCCAGCACCTGCGCCCTGTGGCACGGCTGCCAAGCCAAGCCTTCCGTCCCATCTGCGACCACTCCATCCAGGACCAGTAAGGGTCAGCGTCTTCAGTGCCACCCGTCTCAGGAATGAGTAATGGGTCACTCCATTGACCCAAGGCCCAGCTTGGTCAACCGGCACTTGGACCCTGATTCCCTCACCAGCCAAGGGCAGACATCAGCAGGACCTCTAGGAGCCTCTCCAGGTCAGCTGTGTGCTGTCAGAACGAAGCCCTGAGGACCAGGTGGGGACCAGGCGGGGCCCAGCACAGGTCGGCTGTGTGCTGTCAGAACAAGGACCTGAGGACCAGGCGGGGACCAGGTGGGGACCAGGCGGGGCCCAGCACAGGTCAGCTGTGTGCTCTCAGAACAAGGACCTGAGGACCAGGTGGGGACCAGGCGGGGCCCAGCACAGGTCAGCTGTGTGCTGTCAGAACAAGGACCTGAGGACCAGGTGGGGACCAGGCGGGGCCCAGCACAGGTCGGCCGTGTGCTGTCAGAACAAGGACCTGAGGACCAGGCGGGGACCAGGCGGGGCCCAGCACAGGTCGGCTGTGTGCTGTCAGAATAAGGACCTGAGGACCAGGTGGGGACCAGGCGGGGCCCAGCACAGGTTGGCTGTGTGCTCTCAGAACAAGGACCTGAGGACCAGGTGGGGACCAGGCGGGGCCCAGCACAGGTCGGCCTTGTGCTGTCAGAATAAGGACCTGAGGACCAGGCGGGGCCCAGCACAGCAGGTGGGTTCCTGCTCGGCAGAATCAGCTGCCTAGTGTGCAGCGGCAGAACACCAGTGACGCGAGTGACAGCACCAGGGGCTGAGAGCACATTGAAAAGAGAACCACCGGACAGGGAGCCAGAGGGTGGAGGTGCGGGAACAGCTCGGGTCCAGAGGCGCCAGGAGTCATCGAGGACTCCAGCTCACGTGTGGCCAGCCCCCCCCAGGAACCTCCTGCTCCTGGTCCTCTGCCCTGACGTACCGGTCCTGGGGAGGCTTCTGGACACCAGTCCAGAAAGGGAGACAGTTGAGGAGGACGGAGTCCTGCCGTTATCACAGGAGAGCAGAGATCATGTGAAGTCCCGTAGCAGGACAAGGACACCCGCCGCCTTCGATTCCCCAAACTTTAACAACAGGGAGGCAGGCCCGTGTGTCGAGGCCACGGCGGGAAAATCTAGGTGTCCTCCAGAGTATCCTCACTGGTCCAGTCATACAACACTGGGCCGCTCAGGGTGACAAAGAGTTAAAATGAACTTCTCGAAAACAGAGAGAAGTATTCCTGGTAACCATGAAACCAGCAGCCAACCAAAGAACACAGACCCGGGGCCACGTCCTTCACTGACAGGCCGGGACGTCCCAGGGGCCTGCATACCAGCACCTCCCTCCTGCCCAGGGCCTCGCACACACAAAGCCACTGGCCGCAGCTCCCTCCTGGAGTGGGCCGCCCAGCAACCAGGCAGAAGTCTGCTCCGGCCACGCTCCTGCTCCCACGGGAGAGGGTCCTGGGTCACTGCGTCTGGCGCCGTCCAGCCCGCGTGTCCGGCACCTGAACAGCAACAAGTCCAAGGGTGAACGGCTCGGGTTAACCGGACCCTAAACGTCGTCTCTGACTCTCAGGCCTCTCTGAAACACCAACAGGCGAACGTGCACAGTGACTCCCAGGAGAAGGATCCAAAAGGGCCTTCCCACGAGTGAGTGGACGCAGCCACGTGTCCACAGATCAGGCAGCATGGCACGGTCTGTCCGGGTGGCCTGAGCGTCCCTCCACCTGACTGCTCCTGTCCTGCGGTGTGATCTCATCACCGGGGGCTTCCGGCGTCCACTTCTGTCAGATTGCATGGACGTCTGAGGAAGATCCACGTGCACCAGGCCACGGAGCCCGAGCCAGAGTCGAGAGGGCCGGGTGTGCTCTGTGGGAAGGCGCCCAGCACAGGCCCTCTCCGCCCGTCAGGCAGCCGCGGCCACTGCTCTTCCTGCTCTCGTCCTCTTGGTGGCCACACCCGTGGAAGGACGCAGAAGGGCTGCTGACCAGCTCGCCTCGGGAGGCCTTCAGGCTGGGGTGCAGACGTGGCGGGAAGTGTTGACACTGCTGACAGCTAGCAAGTCTCGGTTCCCTGAGCCAACACCTGGCGTGGGACCCTCACTGGACAGAAGGCTCTTTCTGAAGCAGCTCCACTGCCACCTGATGGAGCCTCACGGCCTGGCCTCGACTGCCCAGAGTTCCTCCCTCACAGGACTCTCCTGCTCCGAGTAGCCCTTCAGGGGTGTCCCAGGTCAGTGGGGGACCCGCTGCTTCCTCTCACATCACACACTCTGGGTAAGCAAATCCACTGCACCCCCTCGGATTCAATCCATCAAGACCACCAAAGCGCAGACCCATGAAGTCATCCAGGGCACAGAGCTGGCACAGCAGCACCGGGGAGACCTGGCAACCCGAGGGCACAGGCATGCGCCAGCAGCCAGGGCGAACGTGGTGAGCGGCAGCTGCCCAGGACCTCCTCATTCCCTTATTACCACAGACGACCTAACTGTGCAGAACACATTTAAACCGGGCTTTAAGAGAAAACCACATCTTCGGGTCATTTTCTGCGATGCCAAGGAAGAGAGTGATCCCGTCACTGGTGAGTGAGGAAATACCAGGGACGCGTGGGAAGCACCCCAGTGCCCAAGGAAGTGGGGCGCGCTGAACTGGCACAGAGGCTGCAGCAGCCTAAGAGCGAGCCTCAGGGTTAGAGGCACCCTGCTGGCACCAGAAGAGGGGCAGAGAGCGCTGGCTGCCCGAGTTCAGAGCCACACAGTCACGAGAGCAGGGCCAGGCCTGGTCTGTTCAGGCAGGAAAAGAGGCTCAAATGCTAACACTGATCTTTAACAATAAAACTCTCTCCAAAGCGACATTCGGAGTCGTACTTTCAGTGCCTTCGGGTGGACAGTGAAGAGGACGTCCTGGGACTTCCGGGCTCGTCTGGCACTGTCTCTCCTCCCAGGAGCAGGGATGGAGCCTGAGGGCTGGGGAGACGGGCCTAGGCACGTGGGTCAAGCTGCCAGGATCCCGGCCTCCAGGCTCTGCCCAGTGCTCCCTGGCGCCCAGGTCTCCTCCTGCCTGACAGGGCATGCCGCGCCCCATGCCAGTGCCACCCTCCCATCCCCACGACGCTGCCTGTGTGGTACCTCCTAGGCCTCCTGAGTCCTCCAGGCCTGGGTACGTTGAGGGCTCACAGTCTGAGTCTCCTTCCCTCGCCCCGTCATTCCAGAAATCACCTCCAGGGCTAGAACCTGCCAGGCACAGGGCTGCGGCAAGGCAGAGCAGTCCCCTCCCTTGAGGAGTCTGCAGCTCAGCAGGGACAGAGACGAGGACCAGGGAATGGCAGAGCTAAACACACAGCGGTACACGTGCCGGGCAGGACAGAGGGGAAAGTGCCTGACACTGGGTTTGAGGCTGAGCAGTATGGAACACAGGGGAGCATGGAACATTCTAGAGAGCCAGAGGACTCCAGGGAAAGTGGGGCAGGGGTGAGGCTAAGGCAGGCAGCAGAGGCCGGGGCAGGCACAGCAGAGTCATCCCAAGCCCACTACCTACCTGGTCTACCGGTACCTCCACCTTCACGTCCTGGTCCTCCTTGACGTCCGGGGCCCCCTGGGTGTCCTTGGTAGGATTCTGGGCTTTATACACGTCACCCTCTGAGGGAAGACAATAGATGGGCTTTTCGAACCCATGGGATAACTGAAGTCCGTGCACAGTGCCTAACCCAGACCAAGGTCACAAAGTGCACATCCCTGGCTTCCAGCTGACAGGAGCCCGGCCGGGAGCCCCAGCTCGGTGGGCCCCGTTTCTGCAGTGTCTGCCTGAGTCTCTGCTCTTAAAGGTCCTGGACCCTGGAGTCGTGGGCATACCTGCACACCTACCATGGCAGACAGGCCAGGTCACAGTCCCCAACAAGCCCGTGTTCAGTTGATTCCATTAGAAAGAAAGAAAGAAATGCAAAATCATAGAAAGGGTCCAAGGAAACACAGCCCTATTAATTCAGAATATAGTCATGAACACCTATAACTGACAGCTAGAAATGACTTTGATTAGCACTACAATTGGATGTCTTAAATGCTTGTAAAATTACAAGGCTCTTGAAAAACTCACTCTTGTCCTGATCAGAGGCACCGGTGAGAGCAGAAGCGGGAACAAGCCGGCCTGCTCCTTCCGCATCGGTGAAGATAAACACGGCCGCGGAGGGCACTATTATCCAGAAGGGATGCTCCATGCACACGGCCTGCCTCCCTGGCCCTGGACGTCTCCCTCACCTGGCCCACGCCTGTCCTCCCTCCCCAGCCTCCGCCCTGGCAGAACTGCCCCAGGGTCTTGAGCTGGAAGCCCCTGCTCCTGTGGGAGGGGAGGGGGAACAGAGCAGGAACATACCACCCACCCCACAGGTTCTGGGCCCTCTGGTAGTAATGCCTGCAGCAATTCAGCAGTGGACAGCCACCTCTGGATGAGCAGTTTGCTCAGTTACACCTGCAGTAAGGGCTGCAGCTAGAATAAGAGCGCCAAAGACCACATCCTGCCATGGGGCCACCCCCGAGGGAGGCCCCAGGGAGCAGGGCAGCCCAAGCTACGTGTGTGGGATCCAACTGCGAAGAACAGACTTCACACGCAGTGACTGAATGCCGCACTGCTGTGCTGTGTTAGGAAATGACAGGGGAGTAAGTGCAGCACCCTGGGTCCAAGGGCCAAGCCAGGCTCTGGGTTGTGTTGGAACAGGTCCATCTGCCTCCCAGGCACTCCCCAAGGGGACAGACAGATCCCACTGGCCCTGGTGCCAAACCAGCCCACACTGTGGGACTTCACTGTGGGACAGGGAGGGCAGCAGGGGGAAACCAGCTAGGGAATCTAGGGAAATGTAGAGCTGGCCACCCAGAGGAAACTGGGAAATAATCAGGGCCAGAGGGGCACCCGAGCTGTACTGGACAGACAGGAGCCCACGGAGAATGTTTTCAGAAAATGGCTTCCACGACCGTCCAGACGCCGCAGAGGAGCAGAGCAGCCCCTGCTGCCCGTCTCCTCCACAGCCGGCCACAGGCCTAACCCTCTGCCACGCGGCTGTCTCAGCAGGGGCGGGCATGCCCAGCACCCCCGGAGCCCAGCAAGGGCTCCCAGCAGGGAGCAGGAGGAGCCCTGAGCAGCAGGGGCGCGGTGACAATCACCTGGCACACAGCCAGGCCTGAGGCCCACCCTCCAGACACGTCGCCTCAGAGGCCTACAGCACTACAGTCGGCGTGTGGGTCCTGACTGTTTCCTGTCCCTGCGTCTCTCGGGGAGGACAGGCAGACCCCGGACACTGGCTGACCCAGACACCACGCTCGTCCTCCCGCTCGGCCCCTCTGCTCCAACACTGTCCTTCGAGCTGAACTTCCATTTCAAATCAGACGATTACAAGTCAAGAAATACTTTTGCAGCAGAAAATCTGTCCCAAGCACACGACACACACGTGAAGCGCCACCTTACCTGCGCCAGTTTGGACCAGAGGTTCTGACGGCGTTTTCTTCTTCCCTTCTTTGGCGTAGTAGACGGAGTCCTGCGTTTTAGGTGGTGTGTGGTCACCTTTATGAGGCTCTTTTCCTTTGGAACTCTCCTAAGTGCAAACCAAACACAAAGATGTGTCAGGAGTGGAACACGCCCGAGTGCCCTGGGCCCGGGTGCCCGGGCAGCAGGCCAGCACCCCGAGAGCCCCTCCTCGGGCTCTTCCACTCTACTCCTTAGCCATCCCGGCCACAAGGAGTTGGAACCAGTTCACTTTCTCCTCCCTGCAGTGTATCTTGGGGAGAGGTCAACGGCTTTCCCGTGCCGGTGGCCTTGCTAATACCTGGCAGGATTGGGGACACGTGAGGGGGAGAGAGGGCAAAGGACACTCTGAAACCAGGTAAATCCACACCTTGCACCCACTCGTCCCTCTGCCCTGGGCAATACCTCTGAAATCAGCATGAGCTCCATTTACGGAGGTGACAGGCACTTACAATTTCTTTCATGTGTTCCAATTAGGAACATTTTCAGGAGATAAGCCTCAGGCATGGTAGGTCTATTTCTGTTTAGTGCTTTAGGAACAATTATTTTTCTCCAGAGCCTGTTTCGATCAATCTAGCTAAGCTTTAACGGAGTGCAGCAATTCCCTCGCACTGACACCAAAGGCAGCCTCCCTGGGGAAGTGGGAAGACTCAGTTTGTCTAATTGAAGATCAGAGTCAACCTCCATCAGTCAGTCCCCCAGGTGGACAGGAACAGGAACAACCTCCTTCAGTCAGTCCACCCAGGTGGACAGGAACAGGGACGCCCTCCTTTAGTCAGTCCACCAGGTGCACAGGAACAGGGACGCCCTCCTTCAGTCAGTCCACCAGGTGGAGAGGAACAGGGACAACCTCCTTCAGTCAGTCCACCAGGTGGACAGGAACAGGGACGCCCTCCTTCAGTCAGTCCACCAGGTGGAGAGGAACAGGGACGTCCTCCTTCAGTCAGTCCACCACGTGGAGAGGAACAGGGACGCCCTCCTTCAGTCAGTCCACCAGGTGGACAGGAACAGGGACGCCCTCCTTCAGTCAGTCCACCAGGTGGACAGGAACAGGGACGCCCTCCTTCAGTCTGTACACCAGGTGGAGAGGAACAGGGACGCCCTCCTTCAGTCAGTCCGCCAGGTAGAGAGGAACAGGGACGCCCTCCTTCAGTCAGTCCACCAGGTGGACAGGAACAGGGATGCCCTCCTTCAGTCAGTACACCAGGTGGACAGGAACAGGGACGCCCTCCTTCAGTCAGTCCACCAGGTGGACAGGAACAGGGACGTCCTCCTTCAGTCAGTCCGCCAGGTAGAGAGGAACAGGGACACCCTCCTTCAGTCAGTCCACCAGGTGGACAGGAACAGGGACACTCTCCTCAGTCAGTACACAGGTGGACAGGAACAGGGACGTCCTCCTTCAGTCAGTCCACCAGGTGGACAGGAACAGGGATGTCCTCCTTCAGTCAGTATGCCAGGTAGAGAGGAACAGGGACACCCTCCTTCAGTCAGTCCACCAGGTGGAGAGGAACAGGGACGCCCTCCTTCAGTCAGTCCACCAGGTGGACAGGAAAAGGGACGCCCTCCTTCAGTCAGTCCGCCAGGTGGAGAGGAACAGGGATGTCCTCCTTCAGTCAGTACACCAGGTGGACAGGAACAGGGATGTCCTCCTTCAGTCAGTACACCAGGTGGACAGGAACAGGGACGCCCTCCTTCAGTCAGTCCACCAGGTGGACAGGAACAGGGACGTCCTCCTTCAGTCAGTCCACCAGGTGGACAGGAACAGGGACGCCCTCCTTCAGTCAGTCTGCCAGGTGGAGAGGAACAGGGACGCCCTCCTTCAGTCAGTCTGCCAGGTGGAGAGGAACAGGGATGTCCTCCTTCAGTCAGTACACCAGGTGGACAGAAACAGGGACGCCCTCCTTCAGTCAGTCCACCAGGTAGAGAGGAACAGGGACGCCCTCCTTCAGTCAGTCCACCAGGTAGAGAGGAACAGGGACGCCCTCCTTCAGTCAGTTCACCAGGTGGACAGGAACAGGGACGCCCTCCTTCAGTCAGTCCACCAGGTGGACAGGAACAGGGACGCCCTCCTTCAGTCAGTCTGCCAGGTGGAGAGGAACAGGGACGCCCTCCTTCAGTCAGTCTGCCAGGTGGAGAGGAACAGGGATGTCCTCCTTCAGTCAGTACACCAGGTGGACAGGAACAGGGACGCCCTCCTTCAGTCAGTACACCAGGTGGACAGGAACAGGGACGCCCTCCTTCAGTCAGTCCACCAGGTAGAGAGGAACAGGGACGCCCTCCTTCAGTCAGTTCACCAGGTGGACAGGAACAGGGACGCCCTCCTTCAGTCAGTCCGCCAGGTGGAGAGGAACAGGGACGCCCTCCTTCAGTCAGTCCGCCAGGTAGAGAGGAACAGGGACGCCCTCCTTCAGTCAGTCCACCAGGTGGACAGGAACAGGGACGCCCTCCTTCAGTCAGTCTGCCAGGTGGAGAGGAACAGGGACGCCCTCCTTCAGTCAGTCTGCCAGGTGGAGAGGAACAGGGATGTCCTCCTTCAGTCAGTACACCAGGTGGACAGGAACAGGGACGCCCTCCTTCAGTCAGTCCACCAGGTGGACAGGAACAGGGACGCCCTCCTTCAGTCAGTCTGCCAGGTGGAGAGGAACAGGGACGCCCTCCTTCAGTCAGTCTGCCAGGTGGAGAGGAACAGGGATGTCCTCCTTCAGTCAGTACACCAGGTGGACAGGAACAGGGACGCCCTCTTTCAGTCAGTCCACCAGGTAGAGAGGAACAGGGACGCCCTCCTTCAGTCAGTCCACCAGGTAGAGAGGAACAGGGACGCCCTCCTTCAGTCAGTCCACCAGGTGGACAGGAACAGGGACGTCCTCCTTCAGTCAGTCCACCAGGTGGACAGGAACAGGGACGCCCTCCTTCAGTCAGTCTGCCAGGTGGAGAGGAACAGGGACGCCCTCCTTCAGTCAGTCTGCCAGGTGGAGAGGAACAGGGATGCCCTCCTTCAGTCAGTACACCAGGTAGACAGGAACAGGGACGCCCTCCTTCAGTCAGTACACCAGGTGGACAGGAACAGGGACGCCCTCCTTCAGTCAGTCCACCAGGTAGAGAGGAACAGGGACGCCCTCCTTCAGTCAGTTCACCAGGTGGACAGGAACAGGGACGCCCTCCTTCAGTCAGTCCGCCAGGTGGAGAGGAACAGGGACGCCCTCCTTCAGTCAGTCCGCCAGGTAGAGAGGAACAGGGACGCCCTCCTTCAGTCAGTCCACCAGGTGGAGAGGAACAGGGACGTCCTCCTTCAGTCAGTCCACCAGGTGGACAGGAACAGGGATGCCCTCCTTCAGTCAGTTCACCAGGTGGAGAGGAACAGGGACGCCCTCCTTCAGTCAGTCCACCAGGTGGACAGGAACAGGGATGCCCTCCTTCAGTCAGTACACCAGGTGGAGAGGAACAGGGACGCCCTCCTTCAGTCAGTCCACCAGGTGGACAGGAACAGGGACGCCCTCCTTCAGTCAGTCCACCAGGTGGACAGGAACAGGGACGTCCTCCTTCAGTCAGTCCACCAGGTGGACAGGAACAGGGATGCCCTCCTTCAGTCAGTTCACCAGGTGGAGAGGAACAGGGACGCCCTCCTTCAGTCAGTCCACCAGGTGGACAGGAACAGGGATGCCCTCCTTCAGTCAGTACACCAGGTGGAGAGGAACAGGGACGCCCTCCTTCAGTCAGTCCACCAGGTGGACAGGAAGAGGGACGTCCTCCTTCAGTCAGTACACCAGGTGGAGAGGAACAGGGACGCCCTCCTTCAGTCAGTCCGCCAGGTAGAGAGGAACAGGGACGCCCTCCTTCAGTCAGTTCACCAGGTGGAGAGGAACACGGACGCCCTCCTTCAGTCAGTTCACCAGGTGGAGAGGAACAGGGACGTCCTCCTTCAGTCAGTTCACCAGGTGGACAGGAACAGGGACGCCCTCCTTCAGTCAGTACACCAGGTGGAGAGGAACAGGGACACCCTCCTTCAGTCAGTTCACCAGGTGGACAGGAACGGGGACGCCCTCCTTCAGTCAGTACACCAGGTGGACAGGAACAGGGACGCCCTCCTTCAGTCAGTACACCAGGTGGACAGGAACGGGGACGCCCTCCTTCAGTCAGTACACCAGGTGGACAGGAACGGGGACACCCTCCTTCAGTCAGTACACCAGGTGGAGAGGAACAGGGACGCCCTCCTTCAGTCAGTCCACCAGGTGGACAGGAACAGGGACAACCTCCTTCAGTCAGTTCACCAGGTGGACAGGAACAGGGACGCCCTCCTTCAGTCAGTCCACCAGGTGACAGGAACAGGGACGCCCTCCTTCAGTCAGTACACCAGGTGGACAGGAACAGGGACACCCTCATTCAGTCAGTTCACCAGGTGGAGAGGAACAGGGACGCCCTCCTTCAGTCAGTCCACCAGGTGGACAGGAACAGGGATGCCCTCCTTCAGTCAGTCCACCAGGTGGACAGGAACAGGGACGTCCTCCTTCAGTCAGTTCACCAGGTGGAGAGGAACAGGGACACCCTCCTTCAGTCAGTACACCAGGTGGAGAGGAACAGGGACGCCCTCCTTCAGTCAGTCCGCCAGGTAGAGAGGAACAGGGACGCCCTCCTTCAGTCAGTCCACCAGGTGGACAGGAACAGGGACGTCCTCCTTCAGTCAGTTCACCAGGTGGAGAGGAACAGGGACGCCCTCCTTCAGTCAGTACACCAGGTGGAGAGGAACAGGGACGCCCTCCTTCAGTCAGTTCACCAGGTGGAGAGGAACAGGGACACCCTCCTTCAGTCAGTACACCAGGTGGAGAGGAACAGGGACACCCTCCTTCAGTCAGTTCACCAGGTGGACAGGAACGGGGACGCCCTCCTTCAGTCAGTACACCAGGTGGAAAGGAACAGGGACGCCCTCCTTCAGTCAGTCCACCAGGTGGAGAGGAACAGGGACGTCCTCCTTCAGTCAGTCCACCACGTGGAGAGGAACAGGGACGCCCTCCTTCAGTCAGTCCGCCAGGTAGAAAGGAACAGGGACGCCCTCCTTCAGTCAGTCCACCAGGTGGACAGGAACAGGGACCTCTCCTCAGACAGTACACCAGGTGGACAGGAACAGGGACGTCCTCCTTCAGTCAGTCCACCAGGTGGACAGGAACAGGGACGCCCTCCTTCAGTCAGTCTGCCAGGTGGACAGGAACAGGGACGCCCTCCTTCAGTCAGTCCGCCAGGTGGAGAGGAACAGGGACGCCCTCCTTCAGTCAGTCCACCAGGTGGACAGGAACAGGGATGCCCTCCTTCAGTCAGTCCACCAGGTGGACAGGAACAGGGACGCCCTCCTTCAGTCAGTTCACCAGATGGACAGGAACAGGGACGCCCTCCTTCAGTCAGTCCAACAGGTGGACAGGAACAGGGACGCCCTCCTTCAGTCAGTACACCAGGTGAAGAGGAACAGGGACGCCCTCCTTCAGTCAGTCCAACAGGTGGAGAGGAACAGGGACAACCTCCTTCAGTCAGTCCGCCAGGTGGACAGGAACAGGGACGTCCTCCTTCAGTCAGTACACCAGGTGGACAGGAACAGGGACGCCCTCCTTCAGTCAGTCCACCAGGTGGAGAGGAACAGGGACGCCCTCCTTCAGTCTGTCCACCAGGTGGACAGGAACAGGGATGCCCTCCTTCAGTCAGTCCACCAGGTGGAGAGGAACAGGGATGCCCTCCTTCAGTCAGTCCACCAGGTGGAGAGGAACAGGGATGCCCTCCTTCAGTCAGTCCACCAGGTGGAGAGGAACAGGGACGCCCTCCTTCAGTCAGTCCGCCAGGTAGAGAGGAACAGGGACGCCCTCCTTCAGTCAGTTCACCAGGTGGACAGGAACAGGGACGTCCTCCTTCAGTCAGTTCACCAGGTGGACAGGAACAGGGATGCCCTCCTTCAGTCAGTACACCAGGTGGACAGGAACAGGGACGTCCTCCTTCAGTCAGTTCACCAGGTGGACAGGAACAGGGACGCCCTCCTTCAGTCAGTCCACCAGGTGGACAGGAACAGGGACGTCCTCCTTCAGTCAGTCCACCAGGTGGACAGGAACAGGGACGCCCTCCTTCAGTCAGTCCACCAGGTGGAGAGGAACAGGGACGCCCTCCTTCAGTCAGTCCACCAGGTGGAGAGGAACAGGGACGTCCTCCTTCAGTCAGTCCACCAGGTGGACAGGAACAGGGATGCCCTCCTTCAGTCAGTCCACCAGGTGGAGAGGAACAGGGACAACCTCCTTCAGTCAGTCCACCAGGTGGACAGGAACAGGGACGCCCTCCTTCAGTCAGTACACCAGGTGGAGAGGAACAGGGACGCCCTCCTTCAGTCAGTCCGCCAGGTAGAGAGGAACAGGGACGCCCTCCTTCAGTCAGTTCACCAGGTGGAGAGGAACACGGACGCCCTCCTTCAGTCAGTTCACCAGGTGGAGAGGAACAGGGACGTCCTCCTTCAGTCAGTTCACCAGGTGGACAGGAACAGGGACGCCCTCCTTCAGTCAGTACACCAGGTGGAGAGGAACAGGGACACCCTCCTTCAGTCAGTTCACCAGGTGGACAGGAACGGGGACGCCCTCCTTCAGTCAGTACACCAGGTGGACAAGAACAGGGACGCCCTCCTTCAGTCAGTACACCAGGTGGACAGGAACGGGGACGCCCTCCTTCAGTCAGTACACCAGGTGGACAGGAACGGGGACACCCTCCTTCAGTCAGTACACCAGGTGGAGAGGAACAGGGACGCCCTCCTTCAGTCAGTCCACCAGGTGGACAGGAACAGGGACAACCTCCTTCAGTCAGTTCACCAGGTGGACAGGAACAGGGACGCCCTCCTTCAGTCAGTCCACCAGGTGGACAGGAACAGGGACGCCCTCCTTCAGTCAGTCCACCAGGTGGACAGGAACAGGGACACCCTCATTCAGTCAGTTCACCAGGTGGAGAGGAACAGGGACGCCCTCCTTCAGTCAGTCCACCAGGTGGACAGGAACAGGGATGCCCTCCTTCAGTCAGTCCACCAGGTGGACAGGAACAGGGACGTCCTCCTTCAGTCAGTTCACCAGGTGGAGAGGAACAGGGACACCCTCCTTCAGTCAGTACACCAGGTGGAGAGGAACAGGGACGCCCTCCTTCAGTCAGTCCGCCAGGTAGAGAGGAACAGGGACGCCCTCCTTCAGTCAGTCCACCAGGTGGACAGGAACAGGGACGTCCTCCTTCAGTCAGTTCACCAGGTGGAGAGGAACAGGGACGCCCTCCTTCAGTCAGTACACCAGGTGGACAGGAACAGGGACGCCCTCCTTCAGTCAGTTCACCAGGTGGAGAGGAACAGGGACACCCTCCTTCAGTCAGTACACCAGGTGGAGAGGAACAGGGACACCCTCCTTCAGTCAGTTCACCAGGTGGACAGGAACGGGGACGCCCTCCTTCAGTCAGTACACCAGGTGGAAAGGAACAGGGACGCCCTCCTTCAGTCAGTCCACCAGGTGGAGAGGAACAGGGACGTCCTCCTTCAGTCAGTCCACCACGTGGAGAGGAACAGGGACGCCCTCCTTCAGTCAGTCCGCCAGGTAGAAAGGAACAGGGACGCCCTCCTTCAGTCAGTCCACCAGGTGGACAGGAACAGGGACCTCTCCTCAGACAGTACACCAGGTGGACAGGAACAGGGACGTCCTCCTTCAGTCAGTCCACCAGGTGGACAGGAACAGGGACGCCCTCCTTCAGTCAGTCTGCCAGGTGGACAGGAACAGGGACGCCCTCCTTCAGTCAGTCCGCCAGGTGGAGAGGAACAGGGACGCCCTCCTTCAGTCAGTCCACCAGGTGGACAGGAACAGGGATGCCCTCCTTCAGTCAGTCCACCAGGTGGACAGGAACAGGGACGCCCTCCTTCAGTCAGTTCACCAGATGGACAGGAACAGGGACGCCCTCCTTCAGTCAGTACACCAGGTGGACAGGAACAGGGACGCCCTCCTTCAGTCAGTACACCAGGTGAAGAGGAACAGGGACGCCCTCCTTCAGTCAGTCCAACAGGTGGAGAGGAACAGGGACAACCTCCTTCAGTCAGTCCGCCAGGTGGACAGGAACAGGGACGTCCTCCTTCAGTCAGTACACCAGGTGGACAGGAACAGGGACGCCCTCCTTCAGTCAGTCCACCAGGTGGAGAGGAACAGGGACGCCCTCCTTCAGTCTGTCCACCAGGTGGACAGGAACAGGGATGCCCTCCTTCAGTCAGTCCACCAGGTGGAGAGGAACAGGGACGCCCTCCTTCAGTCAGTCCACCAGGTGGAGAGGAACAGGGACGCCCTCCTTCAGTCAGTCCGCCAGGTAGAGAGGAACAGGGACGCCCTCCTTCAGTCAGTTCACCAGGTGGACAGGAACAGGGACGTCCTCCTTCAGTCAGTTCACCAGGTGGACAGGAACAGGGATGCCCTCCTTCAGTCAGTACACCAGGTGGACAGGAACAGGGACGTCCTCCTTCAGTCAGTTCACCAGGTGGACAGGAACAGGGACGCCCTCCTTCAGTCAGTCCACCAGGTGGACAGGAACAGGGACGTCCTCCTTCAGTCAGTCCACCAGGTGGACAGGAACAGGGACGCCCTCCTTCAGTCAGTCCACCAGGTGGAGAGGAACAGGGACGCCCTCCTTCAGTCAGTCCACCAGGTGGAGAGGAACAGGGACGTCCTCCTTCAGTCAGTCCACCAGGTGGACAGGAACAGGGATGCCCTCCTTCAGTCAGTCCACCAGGTGGAGAGGAACAGGGACAACCTCCTTCAGTCAGTCCACCAGGTGGACAGGAACAGGGACGCCCTCCTTCAGTCAGTACACCAGGTGGAGAGGAACAGGGACGCCCTCCTTCAGTCAGTTCACCAGGTGGAGAGGAACAGGGACGCCCTCCTTCAGTCAGTCCACCAGGTGGAGAGGAACAGGGACAACCTCCTTCAGTCAGTCCACCAGGTGGACAGGAACAAGGACGCCCTCCTTCAGTCAGTACACCAGGTGGAGAGGAACAGGGACGCCCTCCTTCAGTCAGTTCACCAGGTGGACAGGAACAGGGATGCCCTCCTTCAGTCAGTACACCAGGTGGACAGGAACAGGGACGCCCTCCTTCAGTCAGTACACCAGGTGGACAGGAACAGGGACGCCCTCCTTCAGTCAGTACACCAGGTGAAGAGGAACAGGGACGCCCTCCTTCAGTCAGTCCAACAGGTGGAGAGGAACAGGGACAACCTCCTTCAGTCAGTCCGCCAGGTGGACAGGAACAGGGACGTCCTCCTTCAGTCAGTACACCAGGTGGACAGGAACAGGGACGCCCTCCTTCAGTCAGTCCACCAGGTGGAGAGGAACAGGGACGCCCTCCTTCAGTCTGTCCACCAGGTGGACAGGAACAGGGACGCCCTCCTTCAGTCAGTCCACCAGGTGGAGAGGAACAGGGATGCCCTCCTTCAGTCAGTCCACCAGGTGGAGAGGAACAGGGACGCCCTCCTTCAGTCAGTCCGCCAGGTAGAGAGGAACAGGGACGCCCTCCTTCAGTCAGTTCACCAGGTGGACAGGAACAGGGACGTCCTCCTTCAGTCAGTTCACCAGGTGGACAGGAACAGGGATGCCCTCCTTCAGTCAGTACACCAGGTGGACAGGAACAGGGACGTCCTCCTTCAGTCAGTTCACCAGGTGGACAGGAACAGGGACGCCCTCCTTCAGTCAGTCCACCAGGTGGACAGGAACAGGGACGTCCTCCTTCAGTCAGTCCACCAGGTGGACAGGAACAGGGACGCCCTCCTTCAGTCAGTCCACCAGGTGGAGAGGAACAGGGACGCCCTCCTTCAGTCAGTCCACCAGGTGGAGAGGAACAGGGACGTCCTCCTTCAGTCAGTCCACCAGGTGGACAGGAACAGGGATGCCCTCCTTCAGTCAGTCCACCAGGTGGAGAGGAACAGGGACAACCTCCTTCAGTCAGTCCACCAGGTGGACAGGAACAAGGACGCCCTCCTTCAGTCAGTACACCAGGTGGAGAGGAACAGGGACGCCCTCCTTCAGTCAGTTCACCAGGTGGAGAGGAACAGGGACGCCCTCCTTCAGTCAGTACACCAGGTGGAGAGGAACAGGGACGCCCTCCTTCAGTCTGTCCACCAGGTGGACAGGAACAGGGATGCCCTCCTTCAGTCAGTACACCAGGTGGACAGGAACAGGGACGCCCTCCTTCAGTCAGTCCACCAGGTGGAGAGGAACAGGGACGTCCTCCTTCAGTCAGTCCACCAGGTGGACAGGAACAGGGACGCCCTCTTTCAGTCAGTCCACCAGGTGGAGAGGAACAGGGACGTCCTCCTTCAGTCAGTCCGCCAGGTGGACAGGAACAGGGACGCCCTCCTTCAGTCAGTCCACCAGGTGGAGAGGAACAGGGACGTCCTCCTTCAGTCAGTACACCAGGTGGAGAGGAACAGGGACGCCCTCCTTCAGTCAGTCCACCAGGTGGACAGGAACAGGGACGTCCTCCTTCAGTCAGTACACCAGGTGGACAGGAACAGGGACGCCCTCCTTCAGTCAGTCCACCAGGTGGACAGGAACAGGGACACTCTCCTCAGTCAGTACACCAGGTGGACAGGAACAGGGACGTCCTCCTTCAGTCAGTCCGCCAGGTGGAGAGGAACAGGGACGCCCTCCTTCAGTCAGTCCACCAGGTGGACAGGAACAGGGATGCCCTCCTTCAGTCAGTACACCAGGTGGAGAGGAACAGGGACGCCCTCCTTCAGTCAGTCCGCCAGGTAGAGAGGAACAGGGACGCCCTCCTTCAGTCAGTCCACCAGGTGGACAGGAACAGGGACGTCCTCCTTCAGTCAGTGCACCAGGTGGACAGGAACAGGGACGTCCTCCTTCAGTCAGTTCACCAGGTGGACAGGAACAGGGACGCCCTCCTTCAGTCAGTACACCAGGTGGACAGGAACAGGGACGCCCTCCTTCAGTCAGTTCACCAGGTGGACAGGAACAGGGACGCCCTCCTTCAGTCAGTTCACCAGGTGGAGAGGAACAGGGACGCCCTCCTTCAGTCAGTCCGCCAGGTAGAGAGGAACAGGGACGCCCTCCTTCAGTCAGTCCACCAGGTGGACAGGAACAGGGACGTCCTCCTTCAGTCAGTTCACCAGGTGGACAGGAACAGGGACGTCCTCCTTCAGTCAGTTCACCAGGTGGAGAGGAACAGGGACGCCCTCCTTCAGTCAGTCCACCAGGTGGACAGGAACAGGGACGTCCTCCTTCAGTCAGTTCACCAGGTGGAGAGGAACAGGGACGCCCTCCTTCAGTCAGTCCGCCAGGTAGAGAGGAACAGGGACGCCCTCCTTCAGTCAGTCCACCAGGTGGACAGGAACAGGGACGTCCTCCTTCAGTCAGTCCACCAGGTGGAGAGGAACAGGGACGTCCTCCTTCAGTCAGTCCACCAGGTGGACAGGAACAGGGATGCCCTCCTTCAGTCAGTCCACCAGGTGGACAGGAACAGGGACGCCCTCCTTCAGTCAGTTCACGAGGTGGACAGGAACAGGGACGTCCTCCTTCAGTCAGTCCACCAGGTGGAGAGGAACAGGGACGCCCTCCTTCAGTCAGTCCACCAGGTGGACAGGAACAGGGATGCCCTCCTTCAGTCAGTCCACCAGGTGGACAGGAACAGGGACGCCCTCCTTCAGTCAGTCCACGAGGTGGACAGGAACAGGGACGTCCTCTTTCAGTCAGTACACCAGGTGGACAGGAACAGGGACGCCCTCCTTCAGTCAGTCCGCCAGGTAGAGAGGAACAGGGACGCCCTCCTTCAGTCAGTCCACCAGGTGGACAGGAACAGGGACGTCCTCCTTCAGTCAGTGCACCAGGTGGACAGGAACAGGGAAGCCCTCCTTCAGTCAGTCCACCAGGTGGACAGGAACAGGGATGCCCTCCTTCAGTCAGTCCACCAGGTGGACAGGAACAGGGACGCCCTCCTTCAGTCAGTTCACGAGGTGGACAGGAACAGGGACGCCCTCCTTCAGTCAGTTCACCTGATGGACAGGAACAGGGATGCCCTCCTTCAGTCAGTTCACCAGATGGACAGGAACAGGGATGCCCTCCTTCAGTCAGTCCACCAGGTGGACAGGAACAGGGACGCCCTCCTTCAGTCAGTACACCAGGTGGAGAGGAACAGGGACGCCCTCCTTCAGTCAGTCCGCCAGGTAGAGAGGAACAGGGACGCCCTCCTTCAGTCAGTACACCAGGTGGACAGGAACGGGGACGCCCTCCTTCAGTCAGTACACCAGGTGGACAGGAACAGGGACAACCTCCTTCAGTCAGTCCACCAGGTGGAGAGGAACAGGGACGCCCTCCTTCAGTCAGTTCACCAGGTGGAGAGGAACAGGGACGCCCTCCTTCAGTCAGTACACCAGGTGGACAGGAACAGGGACGCCCTCCTTCAGTCAGTTCACCAGCTGGAGAGGAACAGGGACACCCTCCTTCAGTCAGTCCACCAGGTGGACAGGAACAGGGACGCCCTCCTTCAGTCAGTTCACCAGGTGGACAGGAACAGGGACGCCCTCCTTCAGTCAGTTCACCAGGTGGAGAGGAACAGGGACAACCTCCTTCAGTCAGTCCACCTGGTGGACAGGAACAGGGACGCCCTCCTTCAGTCAGTCCACCAGGTGGACAGGAACAGGGATGCCCTCCTTCAGTCAGTCCACCAGGTGGACAGGAACAGGGATGCCCTCCTTCAGTCAGTACACCAGGTGGACAGGAACAGGGACGCCCTCCTTCAGTCAGTCCACCAGGTGCAGAGGAACAGGGACGCCTCCTTCAGTCAGTCCACCAGGTGGAGAGGAACAGTGACGCTCTCCTTCAGTCAGTCCACCAGGTGGACAGGAACAGGGACGCACTCCTTCAGTCAGTCCACCCAGGTAAGAGATGCGGGCAGCCAGCAGGAGGTTCTAGCAGGAACCTCTTGAATCCTTCCAAACTGGATCAAGGTCTTCATCCACCAATCAGTCTCTGCTCTATATGCCAGTGAAAGTGGAAGACGCTGCCCCTCAGGTGCTCAATGCTTCCTTGACTTTGGAGAGAGGTCTGTAGCCAGCAGCACCAATCCCAAGCACCTACTGCAGAGTGACCCTCATGGTAGGCCAGGTCTTAGAAGTGGGATCCATTTCATCTTGCCGGGGCTCCGACCTGTTTGCACATCCTTAATTTTTACGATTCATCTCCATTTCATTATCAGCACTTCTGCTCTATGCCCAAAGAAGTGTTTAACAGTACTGTCCTGATTGTAGACATGATACAAATGCCGTGCTTATTAACTATTTACTGATTTTTTGCAGAGATTGCACCATCAAATACCCAAATATTTGGATACAATTTGAAACATTTACTGAATTAGCCTTACTTCCTTAGAAGAGAATAGGTATTAAAATCACAAATAAAAGCAGCTGCTACAAAGCTGAGGTTGATAGAACAAAACAAGGGCAGCTTCCTTCAGTTCCTTTCTTTGAACTGAGCAGCTCAGGCTAACTGCCACACAAGACATTGCCCCGTTCATAACGACGTATTTTCCAACGCGTGAATATCTGAATCAAGCATAATAGAACTGAAGCAATCAGATACTAGAGGTTGTTGAAAAGTGCCTTTCGGAAGTGGAATGAGTACAAGGCACTTGTTTTTTTTTTTTTTTTTTTTTGCTACTTTCTTGATAAAACGGGCATTATCAGGAAACGGGCTTTACAAACAGTGCAGTTTAAGGGTCCTAAATTTAGGTGGAGCATCATTCCGTTCACAGTGGAACTCGGAGAGGCAGCCCTGCTCTTCCAGTTTGACAGCACTCTGGTCAGGGCACTTGTGACAGGTTGAATTTGGATCTCACACCCTTGGAAGAACTCCGACAAGAAAAGTCAAGGGATCAGAAAACAGAAGGCAAGACCAGGCAGGCGAGGGCCCTTAAGCCTCCAGCCTAAGGACAGCAGGGACCAGGCCAGATGCCCAGGTCCAGCGCGCTTGCTCTCCAGGCCTCCACTTTCCCTTGATGACAGCAGCTAGCTTACTCGGAAAACAACTCAGAATCACGCGGACGGGAGCTGGGCCCTCCCAGACGCCAGCTGGATGGAGGAGCCTTATGGAGGCCCCAGAGATGCCAGAGGATGCGGAAGCGCGCCAGCCCTCTGCTGTTTGCAGGAGGAACCCTGCTGGTCCTCTACCACGCAGGAGCGCCCCCTTCCCTCTCCTGGATGTGTGCTGACCCAGAGCACAGCACCCACCCCACACACAGCCGCCTCCTCCCTCGCCCGCCCTCAGGTCCTGACCCCCGTCCACCAGCTGCCCTGGAATCCCGAGTGCCCGTCTACGTCTGCCCACACCACGGCCACGTAGGTCTCCTGGTGACTCTCCATGATCTCCCTTCCCTTTCTTTGGGTCAGGATGCTATGAATCATACAGCTCATGGACACTTATGAGCCTTTAAAAAAGAAATAACATTGCCACTTCAACCAATCATGGCAGCCTCTTATTACTTACCATTCTATTTTCTACTGATGGAAAAGCCTTTTCAGAGCCAGTAGGCACAGATCTTACCACTTGGCGCGCCTGTACAGAAAGGACAAGCAGAACACAGTAGAAATAAGTTGCTGAGTCCTCTCGAGATGGATGCCCGAAGTCTGACCTCTGGGATGCACTGCTCGACGCAGATCTTCCCAGGCAGGCAGGATGCCCGCCATCGCCACGGACTGCTTTCCAAGCTGCTGGCACCGACTGCACGTTTCGGTGAGGTCCTTCTTGCCTGAAGTGTGTGGGGCAGTTCTTCTGCACCCTTCTCAGGAGGCTGCCTGCTGGCCACAGCCTCAGCCCCTCTCAGAAGGCACACGGGCAGGGACAGCCAGCAGAGCTTCGCCACGCTCCTCCACCGAGGGAAAGCACTTCTCCAAGCCCTGGACTCTGGGCTGGCCTTGTGACCGCCCACTGGAAGATGAGAAGCCACAAGGAAGAGGAACCCAAGGGCCGGCGATCACACCGACCGTAAGCGCCACAGAGGCCAGCTCAGGCACCCCAACCTGCCAGCCCTCCCACAAGGCTCTGAGGCGGAACCCCAGGACCCCCCAGCCAACTCCAGAATTTAGGGAAACAAAGGTAAATCCTCATTCTTTCAAGTCCCTGGGTCCAGGGACGGCTCGTTACTCAGTGTAGACCACTGACGCTGGCAGTCCCAGCTGTGTCCCTGCCGCCCTCTCCTCTTGCCGCCGCAAGAACACGCTCCACTGACATCGAGCGTCCTCAGGATGCGCGCTTGCGCCTTCACAGGGGCGTGGCGACTTTCCATGTCAATTCTGAGTCAGGAAAACCACGTGGAGGATATCCACGGAAATGAAACCCAGCCTGCACAGAACCACCCTGGCCCCACCTGGATCAGAGACACAGCCGACCAGCAGCCACGGCCAGCTGACCCACAGAAGGGGCAACTACAACACCACCCGTCACAGGACGCATCCTCAGTGCAGGACGCCAGCTGTGGGACAGGTGAGCAGACCGCGGCTCCGCTGCTCACCCGCACCTCCCTGGGAACCCCCACCGCTGAGACGCAGCTGTGGGACAGGTGAGCAGACCGCGGCTCCGCTGCTCACCCGCACCTCCCTGGGAACTGCCCCCGCCGCTTTACTGTTTGCAGTCCATACTTTCACCCGCTCAGTGGTAGCAACTACCAAGCACCTCCTTTTACTCCCTCACTTGAATCTGGATACCCCTCAGTTTAAGCACCTTCACCTGCTGCAACAGCCCTGGCCACCCAGCCCCGCTGGCCTCTCCTCCCCTCCCACACCAGCCCCTCCAGGGTACCTCCCACCAAGTGTCAAGGTCCCCCTGACTGTACTGGGCAGGGTGGGTGGGGTGTGGCCCCTGCAGCTCCGGAGGCTGAGTGACTCAGTGAGAGAGCTGCTGCTGATCTGTTAGGACTGCAGAGGCGAGGGACCAATGCCAGGCAGGGCGGACCCCTGGGCCGGGGCTCGGCGGACAGGCTTCAGTTGACAGAGAAGAGGGTGAGGGACTTGGGGTCACCAACGGAACCATCCACAGCACCACCTCCAACAGCAGGAACTTTCCCTGGACTCATTGCAGGGACCCAGTGACAGAGTACCCAGTGTTCTGCAAGGGAGGCCCCGATACCACCAGCCAAGTCTGTGGGTCACTGGTCTACAGCTCTGTGTCCAGCTCATGGTGTGGCCACAGAAAAAGGTCAGGAAAGAGCCCCTGCTTTGCACTCCAGGTACACTTGGTAAGGACCATCTGCTGATCTAAGATGGAGGCCATGCCCAATCCTACAGAGCTCCCCGTGGGACACCTGAGGACCTGGCAGCCTCACATCCACAGAGGGTGTCCCTATCAGAGGGCAGCCCTGGGTGACCACCTGAGGACCTGGTAGCCTCACATCCACAGAGGGTGTCCCTATCACAGGGCAGCCCTAGTGACCACCTGAGGACCTGGCAGCCTCACATCCACAGAGGGTGTCCCTATCACAGGGCAGCCCTAGTGACCACCTGAGGACCTGGCAGCCTCACACTCCACAGAGGGTGTCCCTATCACAGGGCAGCCCTGAGTCACCACCTGAGGACCTGGCAGCCTCACATCCACAGAGGGTGTCCCTATCACAGGGCAGCCCTGGTGACCACCAGAGGACCTGGCAGCCTCACATCCACAGAGGGTGTCCCTATCACAGGGCAGCCCTGGTGACCACCTGAGGACCTGGCAGCCTCACATCCACAGAGGGCGTCCCTATCACAGGGCAGCCCTGGTGACCACCAGAGGACCTGGCAGCCTCACATCCACAGAGGGTGTCCCTATCACAGGGCAGCCCTGGTGACCACCTGAGGACCTGGCAGCCTCACATCCACAGAGGGTGTCCCTATCACAGGGCAGTCCTGGTGACCACCTGAGGACCTGGCAGCCTCACATCCACAGAGGGTGTCCCTATCACAGGGCAGCCCTGGTGACCACCAGAGGACCTGGCAGCCTCACATCCACAGAGGGTGTCCCTATCACAGGGCAGCCCTGGTGACCACCAATTTCCTTTGTTCTCCGTATCAATGTTGAGGTGATTGACACACAAAGTAGATTTTTAAAATAAAGTTAAGTAAGTTAGAAACAAAATCTGGAAAAAGCAAGTAAAGAAACTGCCTCCCTTTAAGGAGAAGCCTGTCTCCCGAAAGCTGGGAGCAGCGGCCTCGCACTCAGCTCACCCAGCCCTCACGAGCGGCAGCAGCGCCCGCGCACGAGCAGGGCGAGCAACGCCAGGTCCTCCAGCAGACATCCTCCACGCGCAGCTCTTACACATCGCCTGTTCCTCCACACGCAGCTCCTACACATCGCCCTGTTCCTCCACGCGCAGCTCCTACACATCGCCCTGTTCCTCCACGCGCAGCTCCTGCGCATCGCCCTGTTCCTCCACGCGCAGCTCCTACGCATCGCCTGTTCCTCCACGGGCAGCTCCTACGCATCGCCTGTTCCTCCACGCGCAGCTCTTACGCATCGCCCTGTTCCTCCACGCGCAGCTCCTACGCATCGCCTGTTCCTCCACGCGCAGCTCTTACACATCGCCTGTTCCTCCACGCGCAGCTCTTACACATCGCCTGTTCCTCCACGCGCTGCTCTTACACATGGCCCTGTTCCTCCACATGTAGCTCTTACACATTGCCCTGTTTTCTCCTGGAACTTTCCATTTTTCAGAACAAAATGTCCTTCCCATGTTGCTATGTATTCTTGCTCAGTTTACTTCATGAAAATGTTTCCATGATAGTTTTAATTTTCATAAAATAACACATTTTTGTGTTGTAGTTTATGCTGTGTTTTGTGGTCATTCTGCATAAAGATTACTAGATGTTAAATATCGTTACCAAGACCCAGTCAATTTTCAGCAACACATCTCTAGAAGAGAGAGAAAACATGAACAGACAACATCAGAGCAAACATGTCTCCAGGTCAGACCAAATAAGCACTGAATAAAAGGAAAGCAAAATTACCTCCCTCCTTTTCAGAAACCAAAGTCAAAACAACAAAAGGAATGAGGTCGTGGGGAGGAGAGGTAGCCCCAAAACCAGCCTGGGGGTTCGGCCCGCTCAGTGTCGAAGCTGCCCTAACTGTCAAGTGTGGGACTTCGGTGGTCTTGCCAGTTGTACTAAACAGCAGTCAACACTCAAAAGTCAGGCCCGAAAGAACTAAAGGGACCCTTCTCCAAGGAAGAACACCAATGGCCAACGATGTGTGGAAACCTGTCCAACGTGGCTGGCCATCAGGGAGTGACATCAAAATCACCCTTCAGAATGGCAGCCGTTAAGACTGAGGGCAACACATGGGCTGCGGAGGCCACGGGGGTGCGGGGAAGCCCCGGACACTGTGGGGACTGAGGCCGGGAGCGGCCACACGGGAAGCAGTGTGGAGAGTCTTCACAAGACCAGGAAGGGAGCCACATGTGACCAGCTACCCAGTCAGCATGCTGCGGTGACCCCCAACACATCGGTGTGGACGGCAGCACCACGCACGAGAGCCAAGCGAGGAACCAGCCCAGGCCCCGTCGACAGACGGGTGGACAAGGGCACGTGGCAGACAGACTCGATGGGATTTCACTCGGTCCTAGAGTGAGATCATGGCATTCGCTGGTAAGTGGAAGGAAGCGGAGAGTGTTAAGCCAAGAGAAATAAACCAGGGGTGCGATTGTGGCTCAGGTAGAGCACTCACCTCGCATGCGTGAGGCACTGGGTTCCATCCCAAGCACCACGTAAAAATAAACAAGGGTATGGTGTCCATCTACAACTAAAACTCTTAAAGACAGAGAGAGATAAACCAGGCCCAGAAAGTCCAGGGTGAACGTTTCCCTCATGCAGAAGCCAGAGCAAAGGAAGGGGGAAAGGGAGGGGTTGGGGGGACGGGGAGGAGGACGGGTGAGGGGAGCAGAGGAAGGGAGGGCGAGTGGACCTGGCAGAAGCACTGTGCGCAGTGTGGACGTGCCCAGCGAGACCACCTCTAAGCACACCTACAAAGCACCAAATAAAAATCTAACAAACAAACAAATGGAAGGAAGACCAGAAGAGCAGAGGAAGAGCAGAGGAAGGAGAGAGGAGGAGGGAGCCGAGGAAAGAGGCGGGCAGGGGATGAACTCCAAGCAGGCCAGGTTAGCCAGAAGGCCCCGGTAGTACAGCCGTCCCGTGTGACCCGCGATCAGAGCACAGGAAACAGCGCCCAGCCCGACACAGCCCATGCCATTGGCCAAGCCAGCGGAGGAAACACCCAGCACGTCTGCCCTCCCCACGTGATTGGGCGTGGCTCCCCGTCCCCACACGCCTCCTCCACGCCCTTGCACACAGTGACGCGTGTGGGCTGGCGGCATGTGACCCGCAGGAGGTAAGTTCATGGCCTCTCCACCCCAGCCTGGCGGAGGCTGGCCACGCGGGATGCGCCCTGGCTCCTGGGCTGGGGGTCACCACTCACCCCATTCCACACACAACCGGATGCTCTCCTCAGAGACAGGAAGTCCAAAGTGCACAAGCGGGCCCTTCAACCAAGAAGCGCCTAACCGCAGTCAGTTCAGAGAAAACCCTTGTCACCAAAAGAAATGAACCAACATGCAAAAACCCCTAACGAAATCTAGCAAAACAGGAAAAGGTTTTTAGAGGTAAGCCTGTTCCGCAGAGGAGTGTCGGGCAAGGAATGCGGTGGTGCACTCAGCATGAGGGGTCAGGCCTCCACGTCAGCAGGCTGCGCTCCTTCTGGGCAAGGTCAGAGAAACGCGGGGTCACGCCACCCCGGTCGGACTTCAGCCAGCCGGACACAGCAGAGGTCAGACGTAAGGAAGCCAACAGCCATACCCTCCAGGGCCCACCTAAAGGGTGATTGTGAATCTGGGCTGCACGGGAGGGGAGAAAGCCAGGGCTCACCTCACCCGTGGACATTTGCAGAGAAGAGCCCAACGCCTGGGGGAGTCTCAGGGCCAGCGCGTCACAGCAGGGAGGCCGGGAGCCAGCCGCTGGAAGTACGGGCGCTGGCAAGGGGTAGGCCAACAGCTTTGCCAAGTGAACAGCAACAGCAACAGAAGTGCAAGGCACAGTGTCCACAGCATGCCCGGGGACAGGAGGGTCGTGCACAGGTCATAAGGAGGGCGAGGCCTCCCGCACTCCCTGGCCACACTTCCTCGTGCTTTAAGCTGCACATCGGATGTGCACACACAGACACACAGGCCCTCCGCACCTCGCTCTGCTAGCACCTCTGCGGTGATGTCCCCCCATTCCCGCCGGGCCACGTCTGCCCTTGCCAAGGGTTCTCAGTTCCCTCCTACCTGTCCCCTAAGACCCCACAACTTATTGCAAATACCTGAGTGCACCCCCAGATCTAGACTCAGCCCCAAGCGCGGACCTCACCTCCCTTCCCATTCACAGGAAGGGTCTGACTCCTCTCTAGGGTCTGGTGCTGATGCTGCGCGCGTAAAGCTCGGTTTACAGCTGGGGACCTACACGTGCCCTGTCCTTGCTAGAGACTCTACAGCAGCAACAGTGGTCTCTGCGCCTTTAAAAATCACTTACTTTCTTCTTTTTTTGCGGGTGTTTTTCAGCGTCTGCGTACTTCCTGAAAGACAAAAGACAGCTTGTCATGTCCATGCTCAGCGCAGGGTGCAGACTGGTCCTAGGAAGGGATCGGGACAAGGGCGCGGCCTGCTGTCCATGCAGGATGAGGCTCAGGTAGCTTCCATTTCCCAGCACAGGAGCAGAAAGGGCCTGGCTGCTCTGCTTGCTGCCCTGGGGCCTCCGAAAGTCAGACGGCTCTTTTCAGGGTGGCTCTGGCCATGGCCAGCACCCACAGGCAGCTTCTGCCTGGGGTTTTACGGTGGGGGTCCGGCATGGAAGGCTCCCACCTGCAGCCCACAACAACCAGGAGAGAGAGCACCCTGCCCACTTGGGAGGAACCAGCTGAGAGGAACAGGCTTCGCTCTGTCCTGCAGCTGGCTGGCTTCAGAGCCCGCCACACCCCTGCCTCACTGTCTCCTCCTGCTCCCTGGGTGGCAGGTGTGCACACGGGACCTGCCTCCCAAGGGCTCACAGAGCAGCTCCTGTGCCCGTTTGCCCCTGCTGAGTGGCCCTGTCCCTCAGCAACTGTGCAACCCCTGTCTCTCCTGGGCCTCAGCCTCTCTGTTGATGGAAAAAGATAATTGAGCACATGCTGGACCGTGAATGGTGGTGGCAACGGAAAGAGCAGCTAGGGGACGTGGGAGCCAGGGAGAGGACAGAGCCATCCCCTCGGCCCTCGGCACTGCTGCCCTGCACTGCTAGGGCGATTGGCAACGAATTCAGTCGGTAACATCAAGAAACAGCCACGCTGGCCAGGACCGCAGGCAGGACCTCACTGGACCATCTGGTGCATGTCACTCGCTGTGGCTGTCCTGGGCAGACAGGGCAAAGTTCTGCCCTGGGAAGAAACCACCATGTAGGAGCTTCGTTCCAGGCCTGCTAAACATAGAAGGCGCTCAGCAGGAAACCCAAGAAGGAGGGCTAAGCCCCGCCACCTGCATGGCGCTCTGCAGAAACAGGCTGACCACTCACAACCCTGTCCTCTTCCACATTAGGTGGAAAATGACAGCTCTTTTTCTCTGCTCAAGATGATGGGCATTACTAGACTTGACAAAGAAATGGCTGGTGAGCCTTCGGGCCGCACCAGCAGTAGATGCCCCCTCGGGCCCAGCAGGACTGGCTTTGACCTGCTCACCTCGGAGACCCAGGAATGGAGGAAACACCTGTCGGCACGGAAAGCAGAGCTTGATGCCTCCTTTGCCCACCGTCCCCAGCAGTCAGAGGAAGGGACAATCAGAACTTCCAACAGAACAGAGAGGAGGGAGTGGGGGAAGGCAGAGAGGAGCGGCCCCCCAGAGCAGGCCAACATGCGGGGCAGACCCCGCCCCGGGTGGCAGAGCGCAGTCCCACAACAAAGGCCTCCCCCACATGGCCAGTGGGCCGCAGGGGACCTCTGCAGGACCACCTGCCTGTCACAGGAGCCCTGTCACTGTCCCTGAGATGAGAAGCGGCTTGGGTTCTGATGCAGGGGCTTCCATTTGGGACAGACAATCTGAGGCTTTAAGTCAGCTCCTACTTTGAACTTCAGTCTTACAGGTCAGCCTTGCTGGGCTTAAGCCAATGAGTGGCAGAGGAGCAACACACATTTCAAAGCACTGTACGATCTGTGAAAAACAGCCCCTTCTCCTTTATGATTCCAGGTTATCCAGGCCACAATCTTGACCTCTACCGAAGGAGAAAACAGGTTCTGAGTGTACCAGCCACAAACGTGGAACAGAAGTCAACTCGGCCCTTCCAAATTCAGGTCTCCTGCCCCAACCTCTGCTGCACCTGATCCACTCTGACCTTCAGTGTCACAGACACAAGCTCAGTTGGCAGCTGTAGCTGACGAGGGTCCCCAGCTAACAGTTTTCTACACCCAATACAACAAGTTACACAATGGCAGGCTGTGTACCGTCCCACCGACGTCTGTGCTGTCTCACATACAAAGCAACCTAAGAACAAATGGCGGCAAAGCATCCTGAGACTTCTTTAAGGAAGAAGCAAATGTGACGCCCTCCAGGGACATAAGCCGGGTCACCTCCTCAACACAGCAAGGACAGTTAGCCAGGAGGCACCTTAGTCCACCCGGGTCTCAGTGGGCATCTGAGATGCAGTTCAGAGCCCACATGCTGGTTTTCCCACCCCGGAAGAAGCCCAGAGCCTCCTGCAAGCACTCTCCTACAGAGGGCACCAGGCCTACTCAGAAGCAAGCACTGTGTTCACTCCTCTGTTCTAGAGGGTCACACAGAGGGCCCCTGTTCCTGGGCACAGACAAGGGTTCCCTCCAGTGTCCCAGCCTCCCTCCATTTGCCTCTCCCCGTCCACAGGCACACGCATCGGACTCCAGATAAGGAAAGGGAAGCCTGTGCTGGGCGCTGCGGGCAGGCACCCCGGGTCCTGGGACCAGCTCTAGAACTACCCTGCACTTTCAGCTCTCCATCTTCAGGACTCTCAGAATCCAGAGAGAAGACAGTGGGGCCGACGCAGCAGGCTGTCCTTGTGAACCCATCAAAGACAGCAGGTAGCTCCTCCACGCCCATCTTGAAAAAGGAAAGATCTGCATCGTGAGAAGATCACGTTTCACTGTGGAAAAACATCACAGCCAAACCGGACATATTCAGGAGAGGTACTGGGGACGGGGAATCTCACCAACGCGCGGAAGGAAAGGCGTAAAACGGACTCACTGTTGGACCTCGCCAGGAACGTGTGTGGACCTCCAGTAGGGAAGGCTTTTGAAAGTCTCCAGTCCTGCTGCAACATAGAAATGATTGTCCTGCAAGTCCTTCGAATTGTCCAGAAGATGTCCATCCATTGTGAATAATCTGTAGAATGACATTTGTAGAATGACACCGGATAGAGATGCTAGGACCAGTGCACAGGCCCTGGTGTTTTCTGCGTGTAACACCACTAGTGTGTGCGCTCCTGAGAATCAGCCCGCTCACAGGCAGCTCCGCCATGGGTGGCAAGCCCGGGAGCCTGCTCTTCCCGGACACGCATGCTGCTCGCCGGCAGAATTTTAATTGAAATGCATTTCTAATTATGCACAAGTGCTCAGAGGCACTCAAGAACATGCTAAGCTCTTGTTTGGTATCCAATTAATTTTAACTAATAACAGCTAAAATTAATACAAATTGGCTTAATTGTTATAACAATACTTGGCAAACAAACTAGCATTTATTAACAAATAATGTGCTTTTCATAAGCACCAAATGGCTCCTGTGAGTCTGCTTTCTGTTTAGCTCTCATTCACTAGTTCATCTGCTTAAGAAAGGATTCAATTCACCCAATGCTGAGCATCCACTGTGCGTAAGACCATAAGGTGGTCACTATTCAAACACAAACAAAAATGTCACTGCTTCTGCAAAGTCAAGAAGCACAAAACCTCCTGGACACCACGCCAGGCAGCGGGCCTTGCTGCAGCTCGGGTCTTGACATCCCCTGACACCCAGGCGCTGAAGGCTGTGGCCCTAGTAAGAGGTGGTGGAACCTCTGAGAGGGGGACCAAGGGGAAAGACCCAGAGTCACTGGAGGCCTGCCCTCGAGAGGGACCCTGGGATTCTGAGCCTTCCGCTGGCTCTGCTTCCTCTGCCACACAACCCCACCATGATGAGCTGTCTCAACACAGGCCCAGGACCAAGGAGGGCAACCAAGTGTGAACCATGACTTCCCAAACTGTGAGCTGAAGTAAGCCTTGGCTCTGATTAAATTATCTCAGGTTCTTATGTTACAATAACGGAAAGCGAACAGAGGGCCCAAGACAAGACTGACCTTCACAAGGTGTAAGAATTCCCAGTGGGGTTTGAAGAGTGGGTGGGATGTCATCGCGTGAGGGTGGATGGAAGCCACCTGGGCCCGAAGGAGGGGAATGTGCAAACAAGCCAGAGACCAGAGGAGGCTGCCTGTGCGGTGGTGCCGGGTGAAGGGCAGCATGCAAGGAGCCTTGGCTTCCGGGAGAGGACGTGACAGCTGATTCAGACACAGTGCTCAGTGGTTCCACGGGAGAGTGGGCAGGAGCCACGTCGCAGTGATAGTGAGCTGTCCTTGTGGGCAGGCCGTGACAGCAGAAAGGGCCTCCCAGAGAGAGGACACTGGCCCATGCCAGGTGAGACACAAAGCAGTGAATCAGGGCAGCACAGAGCAGAGGAGGACAGGAGGACAAAGGAAACGAGAAGGCACAGGGCGAGTCACTCCCCACCACGCACAACCACAGAGGGGCTGTGACCTCAGAGCCGGTCACCGCAGACGTTCCTGCTGAGGGAGTCTAGGATGAGGCCCAGCAAGCTCCCACACTGCAGCTCGGTGACCTCCTGACATCTGTCACTTTAGATCAGCCCAGGGGACGGCATCAGGACAGGAGGTGACAGGAGGAAGCCCAGGGGACAGCATCAGGACAAGAGGGGACAGGAGGAAGTCCAGGGGACAGCATCAGGACAGGAGGGGACGAGAAGAAGTACAGGGGACAGCATCAGGACAGGAGGTGAGAGGAGGAAGTCCAGGGGACAGCATCAGGACAGGAGGGGACAGGAGGAAGCCCAGGGGACAGCATCAGGACAGGAGGGGACAGGAGGAAGCCCAGGGGACAGCATCAGGACAAGAGGGGACAGGAGGAAGTCCAGGGGACAGCATCAGGACAGGAGGGGACAGGAGGAAGCCCAGGGGACAGCATCAGGACAAGAGGGGACAGGAGGAAGTCCAGGGGACAGCATCAGGACAGGAGGGGACGAGAAGAAGTACAGGGGACAGCATCAGGACAGGAGGTGAGAGGAGGAAGCCCAGGGGACAGCATCAGGACAGGAGGGGACGAGAAGAAGTACAGGGGACAGCATGAGCACAGGAGGGGACAGGAGGAAGCCCAGGGGACAGCATCAGGACAGGAGGTGAGAGGAGGAAGCCCAGGGGACAGCATCAGGACAGGAGGGGACAGGAGGAAGCCCAGGGGACAGCATGAGCACAGGAGGGGACAGGAGGAAGCCCAGGGGACAGCATCAGGACAGGAGGTGAGAGGAGGAAGCCCAGGGGACAGCATCAGGACAGGAGGGGACAGGAGGAAGCCCAGGGGACAGCATCAGGACAGGAGGGGACAGGAGGAAGTCCAGGGGACAGCATCAGGACAGGAGGGGACGAGACGAAGTACAGGGGACAGCATCAGGACAGGAGGTGAGAGGAGGAAGCCCAGGGGACAGCATCAGGACAGGAGGGGACAGGAGGAGGTCCAGGGGACAGCATCAGGACAGGAGGGGACAGGAGGAAGCCCAGGGGACAGCATCACGACAAGAGGGGACAGGAGGAAGTCCAGGGGACAGCATCAGGACAGGAGGGGACAGGAGGAAGCCCAGGGGACAGCATCAGGACAAGAGGGGACAGGAGGAAGTCCAGGGGACAGCATCAGGACAGGAGGGGACAGGAGGAAGCCCAGGGGACAGCATCAGGACAGGAGGGGACAGGAGGAAGTCCAGGGGACAGCATCAGGACAGGAGGGGACGAGAAGAAGTACAGGGGACAGCATCAGGACAGGAGGTGAGAGGAGGAAGCACAGGGGACAGCATCAGGACAGGAGGGGACGAGAAGAAGTACAGGGGACGGCATCAGGACAGGAGGTGAGAGGAGGAAGCCCAGGGGACAGCATGAGCACAGGAGGGGACAGGAGGAAGCCCAGGGGACAGCATCAGGACAGGAGGGAACAGGAGGAATCCAGGGGACAGCATGAGCACAGGAGGGGACAGGAGGAAGCCCAGGGGACAGCATCAGCACAGGAGTGGACAGGAGGAATCCCAGGGGTCAGCATTGGGACAGGAAATGCTCTGAGTAGCCCAGGAGCCTAGCAGATGAGAGGCAGGAGGTCCTGGCAGCAGGACTCCATGAGGAGAGCCCCTGGGGTTCTGTGCCTGTCTCACCATGACCTTGCTCTTCCCCCACAGTGGTTGCTGTGTCCCCGCAGCCTCACCCTATGTTCCCGCCTCAGGCCTGCTTCCTCACACAGTGCTGGGTCGCATGCAGCGACAGGTGCAGAACCTCCCAGCAGCACGGCGGCCCCCGGCTTTCCGCTGGTCCACTCCCTGCGTCTCAGCCAATCTAAGCACTGACACACACTGTGATGCTCGCAAACAGGTCCTGCTGTCACTTCCAGTTTTGCAGGTGAGGGAAAGGCATGCAGAGGTTAAGGATGCACCGAGTGACAAAGACACAGAAGGCAGAAGAGATCTGCCAGTCTGACCCCAAGATGCCCCCAGCTGGGCTGCCTCCTGACCCCACCTGCAGCATCTGGCCCAGCAGTAGCTACTGGCCACCCCACAGGACGCAGGGAGCAAGGCCGTCCCTCAGCCACCCCACAGGGTGCAGGGAGCAAGGCCGTCCCTCGGTCACCCCACAGGGCGCAGGGCCAGGCTCTCCCTGCATGCTGAGTTCATCCCGACACTCTCATGGTTGATGCTCATCAGTTTGTTGAGTGTATAAATTCATAAAGCTGCTTTAAAATAAGGATGGTGCAAAGCCTGAGGAAACACGGCCTGCTTGGGAGCATCAAATCAGTGGAGATGTGCCATGCCGCCCCCGCCAGCCCAGGCAGGAAGTGCTCAGCAGGAAAAGGCGCCCCGCCACCCGCTGCGCAGGCGCAGGCTCCTTACTTCCGAACGCCTCCTAAAGGGAAGACTTTCTCTCCAATCGTGGCCAGCACGCTATTCCAGTCTGTCAGGCTGAATTTAGGTATAATGATTTTTACGGGTGGAATAAATAATCTTCCATTTGTGAAAACACTGTAAGAATAAAAAGGAAAACATCCATTAGTGCCTGAAGTTCCATTTGAAAACTCAAAGAAAACATACGTGCATATGCCTAACTGCAGACCTGAGAAAGAGTGCCACAGCTGAGCAGCCCTTGGGCACAGCCACCCTGCGCAGCACACCTGCAGCTGCGGAGAGGTCGCCAAGCCTGCTCGGCAACAGTGACCTGGGAAAACACCTTTTCTTATCCTCTGCGTGTCCAGGAAAACAGGACAAACTCTACTTCCTAAAAAGCACACATCTGCCCTGGGCTGTCAAGATGGGCAAAACAGGAGCGAACCACCATCTGGAAACCACATGCCTTGAACGCAGTGACCACTGCCCTCCGCAGAAGGGACACACTCTCCTTCGGAAAGACAGTGAAAGAACCGGTGCCTGCTGCAGTCTCCAGGCGGCACCCCTGTGAGCCCAGGCTCTGCTTTATCATCCGTGCCGGGCTGAAGGGGAAGCGTATCGGCCTCTCAACTCAACACAAAGCTGTGGGCACCGGAAGTCAGTAAGACCGAGCCACATCAATCACCCCTTGGCAAGTCGCAGACTCGTGGCTGGTACTAAAACACAGCTAAACACAAGACTTACTTCTTCACGACTGTCAGTAGGGATTGATAAACTTCAGCAATACACAATGGCTTTTCCTTTTTTCTATATCATTATTTACTATTGCCGTGGTTTTAGTTGCTTTTTGCCTTAAATGCAAAAAACCTAAAGTTTCATAAACATATGTCCTTTTCTCAGAGTGAATATAAATTCTTAATGTGTTTGTCACAACAAAGAAAATCCATTTTCTCTGCTAAAGCTTGTGGCAAAAGACTTAGTCAATCCCCACTTCAACTTCTTCCATATTTAAAACTGCCCAAAATAAACTATAGAAAGAAATGTTGTACGTAGTCCACAAACGCACAATTCATTAATGTTACTACCACAATAAAAAATCGCTACAATGTTTGCCTATTTGGTTTATGATAAAAGTCTTTCTAAATATAGAATACTAATAGTAATAAAATAAATATTTACATGAGACTATTTTATATTTTTGCCTAAACTTTTAAAACATTTCATATATATTCTTATCCTGAGTGCTGAAAAACAGAGGGCTCACACAGCCCGGTCTTCCTGAAGGGCACTCTGTCGATACAAATCAGCACAGCGGAAGAAGCCAGGAGCCAATGGCTCCACCATGTCCACCCACAGAAACGTGGACAAAGACTTACGGTGCAGAGATGTCCTCCTACAATCACTCATAAAAACAAGGAGAGAAAAGTCTCAGTGGCTAAGTACGGCAGGGTGGGATGACCACGGCCTAGCTGCACGGTAAGTGCAGTCATCCAGGGGGTTCATGCCGAGTTTGTATTCAGCAGTGAGATGGCCAGTGAGTGAATGCAGACCAAAGCCAAGCAGACACAGCGGCAGCTCCAGACGCTCAAGGACAAGGGCTCGAAGCCCCAGGGGTCATTTCTGTGGAGTGGGAAAACTGGGGATTCCTATTTCATCCTTTATCCACTTCCAGAATTCTACATCTTTCATGAAAGGCATATAATCTGAAATAATTTACCTGTTAAAAATGTAGAAACATTGTAGCTAAAGAAACGAAGAAATATAATCTTGATTCTTAAGTTTGGAAGTCACAGCTCTGAGGAGACAGGGCTCCAGCACATCTGCTGACATTCACCGGCTGCAGAAGGAACCCAGCTGTGCTGGCTTCACCAGGACTGCTCAGGGCCCTCGTCTCAGCACCCCACCTGGAACGCCCAAGCACTGTCCCGGGAAGTCCTCAACAGGGTGACAGACGGGCACACATCAAATCCAGAGATGCAGGACTCTGCACAGTCATTTCTAAAGCCCCTTTATCTACAGTGCTGACACCTCCAGGAAAAGTCACATGGAGAAAGCAGGGAAGGCACTCAGCCACAGCAGTGCACACACACCGTAGGAGTGCACACGCACCGTAGGAGTGCACATGCACAGTAGGCATTGCACACGCACCTGTAGGCAGTGCACACGCACCGTAGGCACTGTACATGCACCCGTAGGCAGTGCACACACACCGTAGGCAGTGCACACACACCGTAGGAGTGCACACACACCGTAGGCAGTGCACACGCACCGTAGGCACTGTACACGCACCCGTAGGCAGTGCACACGCACCCGTAGGCAGTGCACACGCACCGTAGGCAGTGCACACACACTGTAGGCAGTGCACACGCACCATAGGCAGTGCACACACACTGTAGGCAGTGCACACGCACCACAGGCAGTGCACACACACATGTAGGTAGTGTACACACACCCGTAGGCAGTGCACACACACATGTAGGCAGTACACACACCCATAGGAAAGTGCACGCACACCTGTAGGCAGTGCACACACACCCGTAGGCAGTGCACACACGCCCGTAGGCAGTGCACACATACCCATAGGCAGTGCACACGCACCTATAGGCAGCACACACACACCATAGGCAGTGCACACACCCGTAGGCGGTGCACACACACCCATAGGCAGTGCACACACCCATAGGCAGTGCACACACACCCATAGGCAGTGCACACGCACCCATAGGCAGTGCACATGCACCTGTAGGCAGTAGACACACCCATAGGCAGCGCACACACACCATAGGCAGTGCACACACCTGTAGGCAGTGCACACACACCGTAGGCAGTGCACACACACCCGTAGGCAGTGCACACACACCTGTAGGCAGTGCACACACATCTGTAGGCAGTGCACACACATCTATAGATAGTGCACACACACCCGTAGGCAGTGTACACACACCCGTAAGCAGTACAGACACACCATAGTGCACACACACCCGTAGGTAGTGCACACACACCCGTAGGCAGTGCATACACATCTGTAGGCAGTACACACACACCCATAAGCAGTACAGACACACCATAGTACACACATACCCGTAGGCAGTGCACACACACCCGTAGGCAGTGCACACACACCCGTAAGCAGTACAGACACACCATAGTGCACACGCACCCGTAGGCAGTACACACACACCTGTAGGCAGTGCACACACACCCATAAGCAGTACAGACAAACCATAGTGCACACACACCCATAGGCAGTACACACACACCATAGTGCACACACACCTGTAGGCAGTGCAGCACTCACCTCTGGGGAAGTCACTAGGGGCCTGGGGACATGGAGCAAGAGGAGAGCTAATGCCACTTAAAACTACATGTTTGCCATAAGCATGAGTTGAGCTGGCTATAAAAGAAAGAGTCCGGCGGATCCAAGATGGCAGACCAGAGGAAGGCTGCGTTCCTTGTCACTCAGGATATCTGTTTCTTTGTGAGGCAGTTTTTGCTGCTTATCGATCCCCTGCTGTTGATCCCATTTGTCTGCTGTGGTGACCTGCAGTCTGCCAGCATATCGAAGCCTTTTTTGAGTGCAGACTGCTCACTGTCAGCCGCCTATCATCCGCCATTTGCCTGTCTCTCACCTGTCCATCGCCTGCCTTACACCTATCCATCACCCAACGCACAAGTTTCACCACCCGATCGTCCGACAACAGTCAGCAAACTGATCGCCAACCACCAGTGGAGCACCAGCTGCCTGCTGTTGCCTGGAAGTTCACTGTCACAGTACCTGCAGGTTTGATGACACGTGGCTGCTGCCATTTTGAGACAACAGCCAGGCCCCATAGGACCCCTGGCCGGACTGACTGAGCCCTGTCTCCAGGATCCCTCAGCCTGACCCATCACTCCCTGCCTCTGGGGCCCTCACATCGACTGACTGCTCCCTGCCGCCAGGACCCCCAGACCAACTGACTGTGCCCTATCACCAGGACCCCAGACCGACTGATTGCACCCGGCCTCCAGGATCCCACAACCATACCAAACACACCCAACCTCCAGGACCTCTGCCTGACCAACCGCATCCCGCCTCCAGGACCTCCTGCTGACCACAGCCACACCCTGAGCTGCAGCTCCCCATTTGCCAACACATTTTGAAGCCAGAGCGGCCATCTTGGATAATCCTGGAAGCCGTAGCTCCAATCATTATGTGGGGCAAAACCCATCCTGAGGCACCTGCCAGAGGCTTGAAGCTCATTGTCAGGTACCTCTCATGCATCAGGCTACTGAACTCTGGGAGGTTTCATTAGTATATGACTGTTATACTGTAGATTTTCTTTTTTCTCCTTATAGAAAACATTTAAGTTTTTATTTCTTTACTTTCCTTACTTTCTTTTCCTTTTGTTTACCTGTTCCCTCAGAGTCTCTTTCTCCCTTTTTTGCATGCTAACATCCAATTTCTTTTGATTACATTCTCACCCTTTCTATTATCTAGAACTTCTGAATAATCTTTTCCTATCCCATTAACAGCCACATTCTACATCCCTCTGCATCCTCTTTGTCCTCCATTAGAAACTGCAGACCTTAATGCAAATCTGTTTTATTGAAGATAATATTTGAACTCATTCTGTTTATTATGACAATTTTATTATTGTCCTCATAGGGGCTATTTGGTCTAGGATTGCATAGTGTCTGAATTGGGCACTGCTAATACTGATCTCCCCTTAAAGAAAGGGTTTTGGAAACCTTTATGGTCACTATAAGCCTATAGGGGGAAATCTGCAATACCCCAGATTTGCATTGCTAGAGGGGAAGATATATGAACAACATGAAAAAACAAGGGAAGAAAATGATCCAAACAAATCTAGATTCTATATTAATAGAATCCAATGACAGTATGGTAGAAGAAATGTCAGAAAAGAACTTCAGATTATACATGATTAGGATGATTTGCGAAGCAAAAGATGAGATAAGAGAGCAAATGCAGGCAATAAATGATAATACCAATAAGCAGTTGAAAGAGCACCTGCAGGAAGCAAAAGATCATTTCAACAAAGAGATAGATATTCTCAAAAAAAAAACAAACAAACAGAAATCCTTGAAATGAAGGAAACAATAAACCAAATAAAAAACTCAATGGAAAGCATCACCAAAAGACTAGACCACTTGGAAGACAGAACCTCAGACAATGAAGACAAAATATTGAATTTTGAAAATAAAGTTGCCAAACAGAGAAGATGGTAAGAAATCATGAACAGAATCTCCAAGAACTATGGGACATCATGAAAAGACCAAATTTAAGATTCATTGGGATTGAGGAAGGCACAGAGATACAAATCAAAGGAATGAACAACCTATTCAATGAAATAATATCAGAAAATTTCCCAAGCCTGAAGAATGAAATGGAAAATCAAATACAAGAGGCTTACAGAACACCAAATGCACAAAATCACAACAGGTCCACACCAAGGCACATTATAATGAAAATGCCTAACATTCAAAATAAAGATAGGATTTTGAAGGCCACAAGAGAAAAGCATCAGATTACATATAGGGGGAGACCAATATGGATAGCAGCCGACTTCTCAACCCAGACTCTAAAAGCTACAAGGGCCTGGAACAACATATTTCAAGCTCTGAAAGAACATGGTTGTCAACCAAGAATCCTATACCCAGCAAAACTAACCTTCAGATTTGAAGATGAAATAAAATCCTTCCATGATAAACAAAAGTTAAAAGAATTTACAAATAGAAAGCCTGTGCTACAGAATGTTCTCAGCAAAATATTCCACAAGGAGGAAATGAAAAACAACACTGTAGGTCAGCAAAGGGAGGAACTACCTTAGAGAAAAACCACTCAAAGGAGAAACCAAGCCAACTTAAAAACCAAAAATAAGCCAAATGACTGGGAATACAAATCATATCTCAATAATAACCCTGAACGTCAATGGCCTAAACTCATCAATGAAAAGACATAGACTGACAGAATGGATTAAAAAGAAAGACCCAACAATATGCTGCCTGCAAGAGACTCATCTCATAGAAAAAGACATCCACAGACTAAAGGTGAAAGGATGGGAAAAAACCTACCACACACATGGGCTCAGTAAAAAAGCCAGAGTATCCATCCTTATTTCAGATAAAGTGGACTTCAAGCCAAAGTTAGTCAGAAGGGATAAAGAAGGACATTTCATACTGCTTAAGGGAGCCATAAATCAGGAAGACATAACAATAGTAAATATTTATGCCCCAAACAATGATGCATCTGTGTACATCAAACAAATCCTTCTCAATTTCAGGAATCAAATAGACCACAACACAATAATTCTGGGTGAATTTAACACACTGCTGTCACCACTAGATAGATCTTCCAAACTAAAACTGAACAAAGAAACCACAGAACTCAATAACACAATCAATAACCTAGACTTAATAGACATATATAGAATATTCCATCCATCAATGAGCGGATTCACTTTCTTCTCAGCAGCACATGGAACCTTCTCGAAAATAGGCCATATGTTATGCCACAAAGCAGCCCTTAGGAAATGCAAAAAAATAGAGATACTGCCTTGTGTTCTATCAAATCATAATGGACTGAGAGTAGAAATCAATGACAAAATAAAAAACAGAAATTACTCCGACACCTGGAGACTAAATAATGTGCTATTGAATGAAACATGGATAACAGAAAACATCAGGGAGGAGATTAAAAAAATCCTTAGAGGTCAATGAGAATGATGATACAACATATCAAAATCTCTGGGACACTATGAAAGCGGTACTAAGAGGAAAATTCATTGCACGGAATGCATTCCAGAAAAGAATGAAAAGTCAACAACTAAATGACCTAACATTACAGCTCAAAGCCCTAGAAAAAGAAGAACAGAATAACAGCAAAAATAGAAGACACGAAATAATTAAAATCAGAGCTGAAATCAATGAAATTGAAACAAAAGAAACAATTCAAAAAATTGACAAAACAAAAAGTTGGTTCTTTGAGAAAGAACCAACAAAATAGACAAACCCTTAGCCACACTAACAAAAAGAAGGAGAGAGAAAACTCAAATTACTAAAACTTGTGATGAAAAAGGAAGTATCACAACAGAAACCACTGAGATACATAGCATAATTAGAAGCTACTTTGAAAATCTGTATTCCAACAAAATAGAATCTACCAAAGACATTGACAAATTTCTAGAGACATACGCTCCTCCCAAAATGAACCAGGAGGACATACACAATTTAAACGGATCAATATCAAGCAATGAAATAGAAGAAGCCATTAAAAACCTACCATCCGGGCTGGGGAGATAGCTCAGTCGGTAAAGTACTTGCCTTGCAAGCACAGGGCCCTGGGTTCGATCCCCAGCACCACAAAAAAAAAAAAAAAAAACAAAACCCTACCATCCAAGAAAAGCCCAGGACCAGACGGATTCTCAGCCGAGTTCTACAAGATCCTCAAAGAAGATCTCATTCCAATACTTCAAAGTATTCCAGGAAATAGATAAAGAGGGTACCCTACCAAACTCATTTTATGAAGATAATATCACCCTCATACCCAAACCAGGAAAAGACACATCAAGGAAAGAAAACTTTAGACCAATATCATTGATGAATATAGATGCATCCTTAACAAAATATTGGCAAACCATATCCAAAAGCATATTAAGAAAATCGTGCACCACGATCAAGTGGGGTTCATCCCTGGAATGCAAGGATGGTTTAACATCCATAAATCAATAAATGTAATCCATCATGTCAATAGACTTAAGGATAAGAATCATGGTTATTTCAATTGACGCAGAAAAAGCATTCAACAAAATACAACACTGCTTTATGCTCAAAACACTAGAAAAAATAGGGGTAGTAGGAACATACCTGAACATTGTAAAGGCTATTTATGCTAAGTCCATGGCCAACATCATTCTTAATGGAGAAAAACTGAAACCATTCCCTTTAAAAATGGGAACAAGACAGGGGTGTCCTCTTTCTCCACTTCTATTCAACATTGTCCTCGAAACTCTAGCCAGAGCAATTAGGCAGACTAAAGAAATTAAAGGGATACGAATAGGAAAAGAGGAACTTAAGCTGTCACTGTTTGCTGATGACATGATTCTATATTTAGGGGATCCAAAAAACTCCTCCAGAAAACTTCTAGACCTCATCAATGAATTCAGCAAAATAGCAGGCTATAAAATCAACACGCATAAATCTAAAGCATTTTTTATACGCAAGCGACGAAACAGCTAAAAGGGAAATGAGGAAAACAACTCCATTTACAATAGCCTCAAAAAAAATAAAATACTTGGGCATTAATCTAACCAAGAGGTAAAAGATCTCTACAATGAAAACTACAAAACATTGAAGAAAGAAATTAAGGAAGACCTTAGAAGATGGAAAGATCTCCCATGTTCTTGGATAGGCAGAATTAATATTGTCAAAATGGCCATACTACCAAAAGTGCTATACAGATTCAATGCAATTCCAATTAAAATCCCAATGATGTACCTTACAGAAATAGAGCAAGCAATCGTGAAATTCATCTGGAAGAATAAGAAACCCAGAATAGCTAAAGCAATCCTTAGCAGGAAGAATGAAATAGGGGGTATCACAATACCAGAACTTCAACTATACTACAAAGCAATAGTAACAAAAACAGCATGGTATTGGCACCAAAATAGACAGGTAGATCAATGGTACAGAATAGAGGACATGGACACAAATCCAAATAAATACAATTTTCTCATACTAGACACAGGTGCCAAAAATATGCAATGGAGAAAAGATAGCCTCTTCAACAAATGGTGCTGGGAAAACTGGAAATCCATATGCAACAGAATGAAACTAAACCCATATCTCTCACCCTGCACAAAAATCAACTCACAATGGATCAAGGACCTCAAAATCAGACCAGAGACCTTGCATCTTATAGAAGAAAAAGTAGGTCCAAATCTTCACCTTATTGGCTTAGGATCAGACTTCCTAATAGGACTCCCATAGCACAAGAAATAAAAGCCAGAATCAACAACTGGGATAGATTCAAACTAAATAGCTTTCTCTCAGCAAAGAAAACTATCAGCAATGTGAAGAGAGAACCTATAGAGTGGAAGAATGTCTTTGCCACTCATACTTCAGATAGAGGACTAATTTCTAGAATATATAAAGAACTCAAAAAACTCTACACCAAGAATACAAATAACCCAATCAACAAATGGGCTAAGGATATGAACAGATGCTTCACAGAAGAAGATCTACAAGCAATCGACAATCATATGAAAAAATGTTCACCATCTTTAGTAATAAGAGAAATGCAAATCAAAACTACCCTAAGATTTCATCTCACCCCAACTAGAATGACAATTATCAAGAATACAAGCAACAACACGTGTTGGAGAGGATGTGGGGAAAGAGGTACACTCATACATTGCTGGTGGGGATGCAAATTAGTGCAGCCACTGTGGAAAGCAGTGTGGAGATTCCTTAGAAAACTTTGAATGGACGCACCATTTGACCCAGCTATCCCACTCCTCGGCCTATACCCAAAGGACTTAAAATCAGCATACTACAGAGATACAGCCATATCAATGTTCATAGCTGCTCAATTCACAATAGCCAGACTGTGGAACCAACCTAGATGTCCTTTAATTGATGAATGAATAAAGAAATGGTGAGATATATATAGATATAGATATAGATATAGATATAGATATATACACAATGGAATATTACTCAGCTATAAAGAATAATAAAATTATGGCATTTGCAGGCAAATGGATGAAATTGGAGAATATCATGATAAGTGAGATAAGCCAATCTTAAAAAACTAAAGGACGAATGATCTCACTGATAAGCAGATGATGACACATAATGAGGGGTGGGAGGGGGGCAAGAATGGAGGAAGGAGAGACTGAATAGAGGGAAAAGAGGGGTGGGAGAGGTGGGGGGAAGGAAAAAATAACAGAATGAAACAAACATCATTACCCTATGTAAATTTATGATTACACAAATGGTATGCTGTTACTCCATGTACAAACAGAAACAATATGTATCCCATTTGTTTACAATAAAAATAAATTTAAAAAGAAAGAAAGAAAGAAAGAAAGAGTCCATCCGTAAAGAACAAGCGACATAGAAGCCAAGGCATGATGGCTTTCTCAGGGCAAGGCCTGGTGTACTGCCGTTCTGCCTGTCGGCGGGAATAGGAAGCACTAAAAGGGAACACACGTGGAAGGAGGAATGGATTTAGTCAGGTGACCCTTCTCTCAACACTCACACGCACACTTTATAAAATTGTCTCTGATCTTTCAAAAAAAATCAGTGAGCAAGTACCGCTACCCTGTGATGCAGATGAAGAAACTAAGGTTCAGAGAAGCGAAGTGGCTTGTCCAAGTCACAGGGCAGCCTGATGGAGAGCCACTTGTGCAGACTCCTCACCCTGGGAGTGCTCTCTCCACTGCCTCGCCCTCCCCTTTCCCTACTGAAAATGTGGTACATATACACAGGGGAATATTACTCAGCTTTAAAGAAGAATGAAATTCTGGCATTTGAAGGTACATGGATGGAGCTGGAGAATATGATGCTCAGTGAAATAAGCCAAACCCAAAAACCAAAGGCCAAATGTTTTCTCTGATATGTGAATGCTAATTCACAATGGGGGTGGGGGGAGCGCTAGGGAAGAATAGTTACTTTAGGTAAGGCAGAGGGGAGTGGAGGGAGGGGAAGGGTAGCAGAGTGAAACAATGACTACCTCATGTACATGTATGACCGCGTGACCCCTGTGATCCTGCAACATGTACAATCAGAAGGAGGAGAGATTGCACTCCATTATGTAAGATCTATCAAAACATATCATTGCATTCTACTGTCATGTACAGCTAATTAGAACAAAAAATTAAATAAAAAAATCCTAAAATATACATATCAAACTATTAAAAACAACAGCCAGATACTGTCAGGAACGTGTGCTTCTCTCAGTCGGGTTGGTGAGAGCAGAATGGAAGGAAGCCAGAGTTGGTCTTACATCCGTTGCCACTGCTGTGCTCAAACAGCCAGGATCCACTGTGAAGGGACACAGGAGCCTGTCGTGACCGCCCAGCCGGGGCAAAGGTGTGCCAAGAACCAGACGGAGCTGGACTGAAAGGTCCATCAGAGACCGTGCTCCCCAGAGCCAGTCCGGGAGCTCCTGGCTCTAGGGCGGGACAGCCCCCAGGCTGCGAGCTCCTGAGGACACGCTTGCCAGTCCTCTGGTCTCCCAGGCCTAGGCCACTCAGAAGCGCCAGGGCAGTGGCGTGCTAGAACTGTGGACCATGCGGCCCAGGGAAGCGGGGGAGCCTCGTCCCGTGGTGCAGTAGGAATGCCTGTCCTTATCTGCTCCGCAGGTTAGAAGGAAGACAGAATCAGGAAATGCAAAGCTTGTTTGAAAAGAGTTTTTAAAAACAGTCATTATTGTTGAAAGCTAAGTCGTCCTTACTGGGTTTGAAACCCTACGGAAGGAAACTGGAGCAGTTTACAGAACAGCTCACGCCAACCCCAAACTCTCCCTGAGGCTGCAGGACGGTCACATAAACAACTCCATCCAGGCGGAATCTCCCGACACAGGCACGCGGCGCTGCAGGGACCAGCCCCACCAGCCCGAGAGCTCGGCCCGCAGACCCGACACCTGCCTACGCTGCAAGGAGCACGGACGGGAGCCGACCTTGCCAGGCCTGAGGGAGGAAGATGCCCAAGGCCTTGGACTGCACTAACTCAGGAGAGGACTCGCCCACGCGTGGAGGGAGCACGGGGTTTCGTCTGGACACTGGGGCAACACGCCCCACCCCGTGACTCCCCGCTCCTGCCCTCTCAGTCACCAGGCTTCACCTCGCTTCTTCCTCCATCCCTTAACATTTCTGTGGCCCATCCAGCTCAGAACACGCCCTCCTCAGCCCCGGGAATCCACTGGGAAGGGACCTTCTCGGGAGCAGAATGTCAAAGTTCATTGTGCCCCAAGACCCCCTTCAGGCCCCTGACTCCTGCCCTCATCCAGGGCCCAGTCTAACAGGCCTGTCCAACTGCCTGAGACCGCTGTCCCCTTCAACCTAGCACTCATTCAGCTGAGGACCCCAGTCAGCTGTGAGACTAAATCCCTCCCTTGTGGGCAACAGACTCACGGACACTGGATGCATTTGGGACACAGAGCCCCTTAGGTAAAAATAGGTCCTGTGTTCATCCCCTCCCCAAGGTTCCCTACCAGCATTTAAAGCAGGGGACTTCCAGGCTCCACCAAACAACCCAAGGGTTATGAGACAGAACACGTTAAATCCATACTTCTAGTTCATGGGACATTCCCTCTCGGGCCTTTCTGATGTCACGTGGAAGGGCCATCAGCTGGTCCAAAACCTCATCTGTCAAAGAGGTCAAACTCGGTCTCCCATGGAAACCAGCCTAACACGTCCTGCTGAGGGCCCGTCCAATGCCACACTGCCCAGCCGGAATCCCTGTCCTGCCTCCTGAACTCCCTTAGTGAAAGGTCCCAGTGCTCACCTGGGAAGGTCACAGCACTCCTTCCACCTCACCTGGGAAGGCCACAGCACTCCTTCCACCTCACCTGGGAAGACCAGCACTTCTTCCACCTCACCTGGGAAGACCACAGCACTCCTTCCACCTCACCTGGGAAGACCAGCACTTCTTCCACCTCACCTGGGAAGACCAGCACTCCTTCCACCTCACCTGGGAAGACCTCCAGCACTCCTTCCACCGCACCTGGGAAGACCACAGCACTCCTTCCACCTCACCTGGGAAGACCAGCACTCCTTCCACCTCACCTGGGAAGACCACAGCACTCCTTCCACCTCACCTGGGAAGACCAGCACTTCTTCCACCTCACCTGTGAAGGCCTCCAGCACTCCTTCCACCTCACCTGGGAAGACCAGCACTCCTTCCACCTCACCTGGGAAGGCCTCCAGCACTCCTTCCACCTCACCTGGAAGATCAGCACTCCTTCTACCTCACCTGTGAAAGCCAGCAGCTCTCCTGGCAGTGCCACATCAAGGACCTGAGGAGTCCCTGCCTACTTCTCACACACCCAAATTCAAATTCAAATTCAAGGGAAGCTCCACCCAAACCCGGTCTGTGGATAATCCTGTGTTCTGACCATTTGGGAGCTCCTCCGGACCTTGTACATCATACCTTCTTTGGGCATCAGCGAAAAGGGCAACAGGTAGCTACAGACAAAGCTTATCTGCATTTGTGTGTCTGACTCTGGGCCATGAGGTCAGAGGCAGCTTCTACTGTTCACCACGTTCTTCCAGAAACAGAGACCAGAGAAAGGTCCTGGAGGTCAGTGGGATGTTATCAGGTGTGGATACCTAATTTCTCTCTGGTATGCTTCTTTATTCAATGACTGGGGGTCACCTCCAGAGCCAGCAACTGGAACTCCCACCCAAGGATGCTCTGCAGAACCTTGAAGGATCTTGACTTCCACCCCCACCCTGGAACTTCCCAGTTGCTCCCTGCCTTCTCCTTGTTTCTGCATGAAGGTGAGGACCACACTTTGGGGTATTACATCAAAACCCTAATGAGGGCTGGGGAGACAGCTCAGTTGGTAGAGTGCTTGCCTTGCAAGCACAAGGCCCTGAGTTCGATCCCCAACACCGCAAAAAAAAAAAAAAAAATACCCTACTGAACAGAGACTCGGGGCTACTCTAGGGCCGAGACATAGCTAAGCCATATCCCTCTTGCCTGTGAGCCTCAGCTGCCGGCCTCTGTGTGCCCCCAGGTCAGTACTGCTTGGCTGCTGGACATACGTGCTGCCCTTGCTGGCAAACCGCTGCTTACTGGGACACTGTGCCCCTGCGCCTCGCGACCCCCTCCCATGAGACTCCATGCTCTCCCTCCCAGATCAGCACACGTCGGGTGGCACACGATTTCTGTATGTGACAGGAACAGAGATTCTTGACACCCGTGGGGACACAGCCAAGTGGCAGAGCTTCCAGAGCACTTTAATCCTGCTGAAGGCAGAACTGGGGACAGGCAGTTAGTGTAGAAAGAGGGGATCAGGTCAAATGGAGGAAATGGAGGCCATGAAAGTCATCTGCCTCTGGAAGCTGGAGACCGCCCCTGGGAGAATGGAATGTCAAGGATCTCTGGAGCCCACTGGTTACCAAATTTACCAGCCCTGTCAAGGACTGCAGCAGGGAGCTGCTAATCAATGCCGCCTGGGCCCTGGCCTGCCTGAACCGCTCTGGCCCTCCCCTGCCCATCCGTTTCTCACTTTTTACATCTCACCTGCAAAACCAGGCCTAGTCACATAGGCAGCAAGGAGAGATAAGGGGGGAGAGAACTGGAGGACAAAGAGACCTCAGCCTATAAAAGATGTAGGGGGCTGTGATGGCTGACAGATCTGGCTGCATGAGAATGTTATAGGCCAGACAGACTCCATTTTGCTCTGAGACTCTGTGTTATGTAGGAAATAACCTTCTCCCATGGGAACACCCCACCTCCATACCCATCAACAATTGCTTAGCTTCTCCCATGGGAACACCCCGCCTCTGTCCCCATTATCAGTTACTTTGTGTGACATGTTTAACAATATAAAATGACAATTCCTATGTAATGAAAAATTGCTCTCTTTTGATCCCTATTGCTCCTACCAATGTACCGTGTGAACAGTGATTGTGTGGATGTTAGCAACCATTCTTTAGTTTGTACCTAGGTGACCCACTTCCCCCTCTGTCGAAGATCACATGATGTTAGTTTGTAATTTCGAATCATAGCAACAGACACTTACGATTGATGTGATTTTTGTTATGAGAACCCCTACAACCCTATGGTTGGGCTGTTCTCCCAATAGCCATTTTTGGAAATAAGCTTCTTCCATGGGAACACCCCACCTCTGGCCCTCCCCCGCCCATCCACAGTCAGCCGGCTAATAAAGACTCAAACTTGGACTTCTCAGTGGTGATCGGTCTGTTCTTAGGTTGCGCCCACAACAGTGCGCTCAGTTCTGGGGATTCTAGAACATCAGCCATGGCCCTTCCTGCTCCCGGGAGAAGCCTGCATCATCACCTTTAAATGAAACCTGCTTCGTATGCTCGCCTTGGCGCGCTCCTCTGATGCTACACTTCAGAACTCGTCACCCGTAAACAGTGGTATCACTGCTGTTGTCAAAACCTACGGACAGGGCTGGGGATACAACTCAGCCCGCAAAGCATTTCCTCGCATGCACAAGGCCTGGGTTCAATCCCCAGCACCAAAAAAAACAGCCACTAGAAAAAACGCTGATAAATACGCCCAACTGGCAAATAAGAAGAATCCAAGTGGTTTCCAAGCCTTGGGCTACACCCCTGGGACCCACTTGGAGCCCCCCATCTCTGGGGAGATGATTCGCCCTCCCTAGAGAGAGACGGCTTCTGTAGACCCCCTCCTGGGAAGTCCTGGAGAAGACCCTCTTGGCCAAGTAACAGCCACAGACTTAGAAGGAATCACAGGGGGAGAGCCAGATGTCTTGTCCACTCAGATGGCCACTGGTTGGCCACCAAGGATGATTCAAAGGAGAGGAGCACTCCACCGGAGGTTTAGCCGACCTCCATGGAGGGCAGACAGCCATCCCACCAGCCACGGAACCAAGCGGTGATGTCCCGGCTCACGGGCTTCCGCCCAGACCGAGAGCGGGATCTGGGACCGGGCTCCTTTGTCCTGCCTCTTCGTACTCGCCGCCAGACCAAATCCTCCTGTTGTTCCTTTAGCCCCATTTCCAGAGACGGTCCCTCCTTTCCCTGAAACACACCTTCACTTTCCACAGGGTCCTCTTTCCTCCCCATCCGGCTCTGTCCTGGGCTTCCCATTGGGATCCCCTGACCTCTGGCCCTTCTCCGGGCACAAGAGAGAGCTCGGCTGACGTCAGGTAGCGCGGGCCACCAAGCCTGCCACAGGCCTTCCCGACCCCTCCCTCTGACCCCAAGGTCCCCAAGAACCACTGCCAGGCCACCGCAGGGCTTGGTCACCTTCTGCCCGTGCACTTCCAAATGAACAACAAAACGAAGCCCCAACCCTGTCCTTCCCAGGCTCCCTCACCTGATCTTCTCGTCTCCCACGACACTCCAAGGTGAGCAGGGAGAAGATGGCAGGGTCCACTGAACTTCTGTGAACGAGGCTGGGAAGAGAGCCCTGGCAGGGAAACCCTCAGGTCCTGCCAGGACCAGCCCTGACCTCAGCCTCCCAACACAGCCACCAACCAAGCCAGGACCAGCCCTGAGCCTCTGCCTCCCCACACAGCCACCAACCAAGCCAGGACCAGCCCTGAGCCTCTGCCTCCCCACACAGCCACCAACCAAGCCAGGACCAGCCCTAAGCCTCTGCCTCCCCACACAGCCACCAACCAAGCCAGACCAGCCCTGAGCCTCAGCCTCCCACACAGCCACCAACCAAGCCAGGACCAGCCCTGAGCCTCAGCCTCCCCACACAGCCACCAACCAAGCCAGACCAGTCCTGAGCCTCAGCCTCCCCACACAGCCACCAACCAAGCCAGACCAGCCCTGAGCCTCAGCCTCCCCACACAGCCACCAACCAAGCCAGACCAGTCCTGAGCCTCAGCCTCTCCACACAGCCACCAACCAAGCCAGACCAGCCCTGAGCCTCAGCCTCTCCACACAGCCACCAAGCAAGCCACACCAGCCCTCAGCCTCTGCCTCCCAACGATGGCTTCACAGTGACCAGCTAACTCCCACAGGGCCTGGCAGGGACCCCAGGGCCTACTCCATTGCAGGGCAGCCTCGGAAGATCAGCCCCACCAGCCACGTGCCAGCCGGCCGGGGCCCGCCATGGTGAGGTTCCTCTCTCTGGAACGCAGAAGACTCCGTCCCGACCCATCTGGTGTAGTTACGAGGTCTCCAGGCAATCGTGCTCAGGTCCCCTCCTGGTAGAAGGGCCGTGGGCTTTGATGGCCGCTGAGTTCATCTAGTGGAATCTGAGTCCGCGATACAGAGCTGGAGCGCAGCTGCTAGAGCAGAGGTCTAGACAGAGAAGAGCTGCGCAGTGACAGCCGCCGCGGCGGGGCCGTGCCCTGGAGCACAGCCTCGGGGATGTGGGTCTCAGTCACCAGGCTCCCTGAGGCTCCCTGAGGCGCCGCCGTCCTGCAGGGCAGGAACTTAGGAAGGCTGGGCCTTCAGCTCTCAGACCCCTGAAGCGCCACGGCAGTCCCCGTGTGTCACAGAAGCCCAGCGCAAGGTGCTCCAAGACTCGGTCCCTGGGAGGAGCTGAGTGCGTCTGACTGGCAAGGCCTCCTTTCTGCCTCCCAGGCAGATGTCCCCAGCCCTGCCCAGGCCCTGTCCTCAGGCGAGAGGAAACAAGACTCAGTGACTCCTGCTAAGGTGGGCCCAGCCTGGCCGCTGCGAAGTCCTGCAACACTGAGCCCCTGACTCCAGGAAACTCGCAACTTCTTGCTTTGCAAAACTCAGCAAAAGGGAGGAACCACCCTGAACCCCGCCTGGGGATTTAATCACTAACGCCCTGAAGCATCCCAATGACACAGGGGCCACCTAAAGGAGTCTGGTCCCTGACGAGCTCGGGCAGGGCCCTGGAAGGCCACCTAAGGCCGTCCTCCCCACCTCGAGGTGGCTGCCTCTGTCCCGCTCTACCAAGCAGAGCCCAAGCCCAGAGGGACAAAGCAAGGAAGGTCTCAGAGCCCAGATGAAGGCCGAGGGAGCCTGCGTTTGAGTCCTGCGGGTTCAGCCACCACCCAGGACAGGTGCCAGCCCCACGGCGCCCAGTTAGTCTGATGTCTTCCGTGCATGCAGCTTCACCTGTCCCCCTGCAGGGACACCTGGAGACGTGCCTCTGGGAGTGAGAACTCGTGGCGGTGGAGACGTTTCCCCTTGCTGTCCCCAGCTGGAGCCGCTGGGTACACACACACACACACACACACACACACAGCCTCTGCACTCTCGCTTCTGCCTCCCCAGGAAGACTGTCCTGTCGACACTGGCCACCGCTGACCGCTTCCCTAACCCAGAGCTCAAGAGAGGAAGGGATGTGGAGCACGGAGGCGGTGCTCCCGGCTCCAGGGAGGGCTCCCTGCCCCAGAGGAAGGGGAGAGGCGAGAGCAGCGCCTAGACGCGGCCCTCGGGAGCCACCGCGCGTGTGTTCTCACCCACAACCATACTCACTTTATGTGTCGGGAAACGCGAAGATATGACTGCCACCTGGAAGGCACGTTGATGTCACAGTGCACCACAGGCTTTATCTGCAGAAAGAAACGTGGCCTTAGAGGTCGTTCAGATCAGCAGATGCTTGCTAAGTGCCAACAGCACGCACGGCACCACCCCAAACATAAATGACCGTGGGACTCCCTTGTGGTGGATAGAACACCCAGGAAGGACCCCAGAGGACTCAGAGGGCCAGTGTGGGGTCATTGGGGCTGCAAGCCACGGGCCCCAGGGTGAGCAGCTCAGGTGTGAGAGTGCAGAGGGCCAGCGGTGAGCGTGGCAGAGGGACCCAGGTGGGCCGTGCCACTCAGGAACGCACCCAGCGGTGCATCCAAGAGCATGTGCCCACCGCCTCTGCTGCCCTGGGGCTCCACTAGCCGAGTCCTGGTGTTCCAAGGATGGTCAGTGGCTAAGAGACCGGCCAACTGGGCCTATCACAGGTTCAGCCCTGGGAGACGGGTCGAAACCCCCAGGGAGAAAAGCACAGAGGAGTAAAGTCCCTGCTGGCCCTGCCCTGCTGGCCAGGAGCGTGCAGAGGGACAGCAGAGGGACCCTGAAGCGCAGCCTCCACCACCTGCGCTGCACAGGCCAGGCTGCCTTGGGAGACCCCTGCGCTGCGGGCTCGTCCGCACGCTGCCCCCAGCCACGTGGTCTCTGTGTGGTTCCAGCCCCCCAGGAGGAAGCACGCGGTCCCATCTCACCTCCCACCATCGCCTGCCGATCCGACCGCCCAGGCCCCCGTCTGCCTCTGCTCACGCCCCAGGGAGCCCCGCCGCGTGGCGCAGTCCCCCCCTCATGCCCCAATGGCGGGAGCGCCCTTCCAGGGTCACTGCTGCCTCCTCAGACGCCACGCACCCTGACAGCACCGCTGCCCGGCAGGGCCTGGGAGGTTCCCCTCGGGCCAGTCAGTCCAGACCCACCCCCTGCATCCCGCCTCCTGCCGTGGGCCTGGCCCCTGCCCCTGCTCTCCACCACTCCACACCTCTCGTCAGGGTCCCGTCAGACACCCTGGCCTCTGCTACAGGGAGGCCTTCACTCAGAGGCTCCAGCCTCCCCCTCCACCTGCAGAGCTCACTGCCATCTCTGCAGTGATGCGGCAACAGCCTCCCTGGCAGCAGGAGCAGGACCCGGACCAGTGCCCCTGCCCCAAACATAAGTGACGGTGGGTCTCCTTCAGGCCCACGCGTGCTCCGCAGAGGTGCTCCCCATGCCCGGCGCCTCTCACTGGTCCTGCCACCCCTCCCCGCACCTCGGAGGTCGGGCACACCCCACCCACACCTCACACTGCTGAACCCCTCCCCTCGCAGCCTCCCCCCAAGACCAGACCTCACCTGGAGCGCCAGATGGGACACCCGCTGCTCTGCACCCAGCAGTCTGCCCCACGGCTGGGTCTGGCAAACACCTCCCTGCACATGCCCCAGCTCAACCTTGCCACCCACCTGCTGCCCCAAGTCCCCACTGAGCCCGCTGCCTGCCCAGGTCCCCCTCTGAGGCCTGCCTGAGTTACATGCCACCTGAGGGTGGCCCAGGGGCCTCCCAGAGCCTGCTCTGCTCCCTGGTCCCCTCCATGCCCTGACCCTCCCCAATTCACGTGCGAGATGGGGACATGACTAGCAGGAAGCTCGCTGGAACATTGCAGGTTGAGAAAAGTTACCCACAAAGGCTCCAGCCAGGTGCTCTGGGTTCTGCACACACTGTCAGAGGCAAGACAGCACCAACAACTGCCCCACGCTTCCCAAGAACCATGTTTCAGAAGGTGGGTGTTCTGGGCATGTCTCAGGGTCTCAGGAGAAGGGCAAAGGGAGCGGGGAAGACGGAGACCTGCTGAGAGGTCTGCTCCAGCACCCAGCTGCAGCCCTGAGATGCCATCAGGCAGGGTGGCCCTGACCTGCAGTCACCGAGAAAGCAGAGCCAGGCTGGTGCAGCCTGGCAGGCTCTGGAGTTGGAGGCCTGGGGTCAAAGCCCAGCCCAGACTCCGGGAGAGCCAGCGCACCTCTCTGAGCAGCGGTGTTCGCTCTTGGAACAAGAATGGCAGACCTTACCAAGTGCTTAAGAGAAGGTGGTTTACAGCAGGCAGGAGACACATTACACAGTGGTAAGAACTCAAGTAACCCACGTGAGTCCACACACATGTACACACACACATGCACACACAGGCACACACACAGACACACACACGCACACACACGCACACATGCACACACGCACACACACATATGCACATGCAGAGGCACACACACAGGCACGCACACGCACACAAAGGCATGCACACGCAGGTGCACACACACACACACACAGGCATACACAGGCACACACGTACACACAGGCACACACACAGGCACACATACATGCACACACAGACACACATGCACACACGCACGCACACACAGAGGAGCTCCAGGAGAGAGCTCACGTAGGCATCTAGTCTTATTTTGGCCCACGCAAAATTGCGAGCTTTACCCACAGGTGGTCCCCAGATCTCCCCGTCTCAGAAGATGGTGCCACCAAGACCTTTTTACCCAACTCCAAAACCCCAGCACCCACTGAGCCCTCTCCACTCAGCCGCTCTGCCGCAGCACCGCCCCAGCACCGCCCCTCAGCACTGCCTCTAGGACCGCCCCCCAGCACCGCCCCTAGGGCCGCCCCCCAGCACCGCCCCTAGGGCCGCCCCTAGGACCGCCCCTCAGCACCGCCCCTAGGACCGCCCCCCAGCACCGCCCCTCAGCACCGCCCCTAGGACCGCACCCAGCACCACCCCCTAGGACCGCCCCTCAGCACCACCCCCTAGGACCGCCCCTCAGCACCGCCCCTAGGACCGCCCCTCAGCACTGCCCCTAGGACCGCCCCCCAGCACCGCCCCTAGGACCGCCCCCCAGCACCGCCCCTAGGACCGCCCCTCAGCACCGCCCCTAGGACCGCCCCCCAGCACCGCCCCTAGGACCGCCCCCCAGCACCGCCCCTCAGCACTGCCCCTAGGACCGCCCCTCAGCACTGCCCCTAGGACCGCCCCCCAGCACCGCCCCTAGGACCGCCCCCCAGCACCGCCCCTCAGCACTGCCCCTAGGACCGCCCCTCAGCACCGCCCCTAGGACCGCCCCCCGCTCTGCCCCTAGGACCGCACCCAGCACCGCCCCTAGGACCGCCCCCAGCACCACCCCTAGGACCGCCCCTCAGCACCGCCACTAGGACCGCCCCCCAGCACCACCCCTAGGACCGCCCCTCAGCACCGCCCCTAGGACCGCCCCTCAACACCGCCCCTAGGACCGCCCCTCAGCACCGCCCCTAGGACCGCCCCCCAGCACAGCACCAGGACCGCTGGTCCCGGCAACCCCGCTAGGCTCTTGCTGCCCACCCCACCCCACCCCCGCACACGTCCCGTCTTTGCAGCAAGCAGGGAGCAGCCTTGGTGAACACAGCAGGCCGCTCTCTGCAGTGCCCCCTCCTCACACGGCCCACCGGAGCTGGCGCCCGCTGAGGGTGGTGCTGAGGGAGGGAGGGAGCGAGGGCGGGCCACAGACGCCAGGACAGTGCAGAATGCCTGAGGCCACATGCAGGATCCCAGTAAACGAGAGAAGCCCTGAAGTCCGCAAACGCACACCCGCCCGCTTCACCCACTGCGTGCTACCTGCGTCCAGACACCAAGGCTGTGAGAGCGCTCCTCTGCAGAGGTCTATTAAGGTACAGGCACCTAAGAACTCAGGACGCTGTGAAAAGCGCTGATGGCTCTCTTGATGTGTGAATGATTCATCGACCGATATCGTCTGCCTCATTAAAAAACTCCAGCTCTCGAGTACATGGTTCTGGATTTTTTTGTTCGCTGTACTTCACATCAAGCATCAAGCAAATATGGTTTTCTGCTACTCTCTGAAAGTGGTGACAGTTTCATTCACACATGTCACAACCAGACCCACGTGTCACTCACCTGTCCTGAGAGGCTGAAGGGGGGGGACTAGACACCTATTGGCCAAAGCACTAAAACCAAATTGAAGCAATGACAGAAGACACTGAGATCACCACCGACGCTTCTGCTGGCAGCAGCTACAGTTTGCTAAAAGCCAACCATGTCTCGGGCTCTTCAAGAGACTCTTTCACACATTCATGACTGATTTTCACACCATCCAAACCACATATCCAGGAGGATCACAAGTTCAAGGCCAGCCTTGGTAACTTAGCAGGCCCTGTCTCTAAATCGAGGGCAGGATGCAGCTCAGCAGCAGCCGCCCCGGGTTCCATCTGCGGACAGTATGAAGTGCATGTCTGCGGGAGCGTCCATCCTATCTTCCTCCCGAGAACACCAGCAGGACGCAGCCTGCTGTGAAGAGCTGTCACAACACGTTCTCCTACCGTTTCCAGCACTCGAGTCCCGGCGCCTGGACAGTCCAGCAGAGTGCTCGGGCCTGTGTTCGAACCCCACCCACCCAGCACTGGCTGCCCTTACGAGCTGATGACGACAGAGCTGTTCGGTCAGCTCAGCGTCCCTCCTGCAAGCGGTGCAGTTAACAGCGGAACCCACCTCCCAGGGGCCGCTTTCAACAGGAGTAACAAAGGAGAGTGACCGTCCAGCACTTGGCAGAACTGGACGCCAGCAAAGGGCGCAACCGGCAGGCACAGCCGTCTGTGCTCATCAGGTTCCCAGTCCCCGCGCTCCTCCCCGCCTTCCAACCCCGCGGCCCTCTCCACGCCAAGCATCAACTGAAAGGGCTCAAGAGACTGGCACCGAGACCGCATGCGGGTGGCACACCTGGGAAGAACCCCGTGATGAGCCGCCGGATAGCAGGTGCTCAGCCTGAGAGCGGGAGCAGAAGCGGGTGGAGGCGCCCACCGACACCACACTCCCACCAAGACCAGCTCGGTCCCGCAAAGGGTAGTGATCACAGCCCCTGCAGTGGACGACCTCCTCCACAAAAGGAAAGGGGTGGGGACGATGAGCATCAAGCACTTCCGGGTCACTGCACGTGCATGTCCTTCAAGTCCTACAACACCCACGGGCAGTCGTGGGCACCTCAGATGCAGATGGAAGCAACAGAAGTTGCTAGAAACTTTTGGGGACCCAATCCAGAAGGAAACACTGAAGGGCTTAAGACTGTGCATGTAATTCCACTTCCATAAAACAGTCATGAACACAGCAACTGTGTCTTGAAAGGGGCCCCCTGTGTCCCTGCTAAGACGGTGAAAGGTAGAATGAATTAAAGGTCTGCCGTCAGGGGATGGGTTAAAAAATAAGGATAAATTCACAGGACAGAATAGTTTTTCAGGCATTAAATTTCAGGTTGCAGAAGACCATTTAGAGTATGAGAAAATAATTATGACGTATAGTAAATAAAGATCAGAAAAGATGGTATTAACCGGATGGACATAGTGATGCACACCTGTATCCAGCTACAAGCTGGAGGCCAACCTGGACAACTTGGTGAGACCCTGACTCAAGTTTTTAAAAATAAAAGGGTTGGAGATGTAACTCAGTGGCACAGCAGTTGCCTAGGATGCACAAGGCCTGGGTCCAACCTCAAGTGCCACTAAAAAAGACTCTGTTGATGGATATTGTCATGGCTCAGATATGAGGTATCCCCAGAAGCTCACGTGGGAGACAAGCAGGAATGTTCAGAGGTAAATGATTAGAGGGTGAAAGGAGTAACAAATCAGTGGACTAATCGACTGATATGGATTAGCTGGGTGGTAACTGTAGGCAGGTGGGGAGTGGCTGGGGAGGAGGGTCACTGGGGCGTGTCTTTGGGTCTTACTTAGTCCCTGGTGAGTGCAGCTTTCTCTCTGCTTCCTGAACGCCAGGCCCTTCCACCATGATGCTCATCTGGGCCCAGAGCCATGGAGTCGCTGACTGAGCCTCTGAAACCATGAGCCACAAACACATTTCCTCCTCTTGTTCTCGCCAGGTCTTTAGGGCACAGTGACACAAGGAGACTAGAGGAGATTCTATTTCTGTGTGTGAACGTGTGCAGGCCTGTGTACTTGCCAGCAGGCATGGAAAACCCGCCAGCAAGGGCGCGACAGGACGCGGCCGCCCGGGGTCGTCTGGGGAGGAAGGGCTGCTGGTGAAGTCTTCTCCGGCACTTTGCTAAGCAGTTTCAGCAACAACTACGCTTCCATATTTTTGAAATGAACAGAGTGGAAGTTCCAAAAGAAAACCCGGAGAGCTTTTCTGGGCAAGGACAGCCTCAGCCCCGGGCGAGTGCACGCGGCAGGAGCTGCCGTCCAGGGGACCACTCCCACGCCAGTATGCCCAGCGCGCCTCCAGCTGGGTGCAGAACCTCCAACCGTCCCAGCATCCTCAGCCAGAAAATGAGGTTCACTGGACGATCAGCAAGCCTCCCCCATCCTAAAATGTTACCTTTCGTTCATATTTTATTGAATCCATTGAAACGGGCAAGAATAAGCACAGGCTTAAACTTCAGAAATGTGCCAGTCCCTCCCCATTCCTGGAAGAGGGGAAAACAGGCAGCTGGACACCAAGAAGAACCAGGCACCACTTGCTCTGTGGGGGTGGCACCGAAACAGGACAGCGGAACGGCTCAGGGGAAACGCTCTCCTGGCAAGTCACAATTTAGGCTGGGATATAACAAATCTGACTTCAGTCCACTGCCCTGAGGCTGTGGGTCCACGGCAGTGCCTGGGTGCAACACTGGAGCTACCAGAAGGTCTTGGCACGTGGAGGTGCTACAAGGACACGGGCAATCCCGAGGCTGCGGGTGGGAGGAGGCCAGCTGACCACTCCCCGTGCGGACAGCGCCTCACCCACACCACGAGTCCTGGCCCCAGCCCTCCGCCGTGCCGACGGTCACCTCCACTTCACAGAAGAGCAAAGACCAGTGCTGCAGAGGAGGAGGCACCTGAGCACCCACCTGAGTGACACGCCACAAAACAGTCCATTCATTTAAGAAAGTAAAAATCCTGCTAAATGCTAAATAGCAGTAGGCTATGTTACTCAAAGCTGGGGGGTTTTGTCGCTTACAGAAAAGGTGGGTCCCTATTACGTGAAGGGCTATGCTGCTTGGGGCAAGAATCAAGCACCCCAATGGGATGGTGCCTGTCCCACCCTGCAGACGTCCCAGACGCCTGTCCCGGGGCAAACCTCTAGATTCAGCATTGCAATGAGCATCAGCTCTGCATAACTTAAAATAGTTCTTCCTGACATCAGACTTTCCAAACCCCAAAAGACAAAAAGGAAAATGAGACATTTTAACAAACAATTCCAGGGTGCGCCTCAAAGACCCCAGCTCCCTAGGCTTGGCTCCAGGGTCAGGGGCAACCTGAGCTTTCACAAGCCTGACAAGCTCACACAGTGCACTCTGGCCGCCTGGTGGGCACTCCCTGCTAAACACTGCTTCTTAAACTCCAGGTATTCAGTTCTGACATGAGGTTGTTACCGGCCATCTAATTCATCTCCTCTTCATAGTCAGCCGTGAACACTTACTTCCTTCAACTTTCTCATCTTTGCGGGCTTTCTGGGAGCTATATGAATATAGCTGCAAAAGAAGAGAGGAGGACACAGTTAGAAGGTGAATACTGAGACAGAAACGTGGTCCGTTTAGAGCTGTGGGCCTTCCAGCATTGCAGCAGACAGCTCCACAGCCATGCGGAACCAGAGGGAGCCACCCTCAACGCAGAAGCCAGAGCCGCGTGCACAGCAGGACTACAGGACCTCCCGGCGGGCGCCCCTGCACGGCCCTGTGGAAGCTCTTGCAGGCATCGCTTTCCTGCAAAGCATTTTATTCACCAGAGTGGGCCCGGAGATTATCCCGTTCGATAGCTTCTTCCTAAACATGTCTTAAAGGATCAAGATCATGAGCTCAGTGGTGTGTCCACTCTGGCCAAGGTCAGAGCAGAAGCCAGACTCCAGGCCCAGCCCCCCGGGCCTCCTCGGCTCCTCCTGCCTCACAGGGCTTCCGCACTACTCTTATTTTGCCAAAATGGGGAGGGTTACCAGAATAACATTTCTGAGTTTCACTCTTACAGTTTTTTTGCCTTGGGGACTCGTGAAGAACCTTCCAAATTCCCCCAAAATTAAAGTTTTAAGGGATAACAAATAAGACTGTTAAGACTTATGTCTGATACTAAGGTTTCTTCTGATTTAAGAAAAATCATATTTGAGATTGTGACCATTTTTTGATGATTTCAGCAACAGTCAGAAAAGGGTAAACTTAACTTGGTAGATGGAAGAAAAACAATTATTCAATACAGTCAAGAGTCACGAGCTTGGATTCTCACAGAGGTCAAGGACAGTGGCAGGGAGCGCAGGGACCGTGGTGAGGGGGAGGGCCTCTCATGTCCACGTGGTTTACACGTGGAAATGCAGGCACTGACTCTGGGTCCTTGCAAACTATCAAATCCTCTATTTTTTTAACAGAAACCAAGAGTTCACACTTATACGCATTTTCCCAGTCCTGACACATGGAAGCCAGTTCAAATCTTTGAAAACTGTGTGACTCAAAACAAACAGCTGCCGGCCCCGTCCAGCCTGTGAGTGTCCAGCTCACTGCTGTTTACAGGCCCTCCGATCAGCTCTTCAAGAGCTTCGTCCAGTCTTTGTGCTTTTCCAGATAGGTTTTCTTAGCAAATTCTAAATCCCCAAATTCCATATTTGCTTATAAGCATTAATCTCCCAACTGAGACACCTGATTATTATTAAATGGAAGGAGTAAAAATAAAGACAAAAATTAAGACATAAAAAGATCCTACAGAGTCAGCATGGTGGCACACCCTGCAGTCACAGGAGGAACACAAGTTCAAGGCCAGCCTCAGCAACTAGAGGACCCTGTCTCATAAAAAGCTCAGTAGTCAGGCGATGGTGCACGCCTGTAAGTCTAGCAGCTCAGGAAGCTGAGACAGGAGGCTGAGAAAGGAGGATCGTGAGCTCAAAGCCAGCTTCAGCAACAGCAAGGCTGTCTCTAAATAAATAAATATTCAGAGAACCTATCTGTAAATAAAATACAAAATAGGGCAGGAGGGGTGGCTCAATGGTCGACCCCCAGTGTCTGGGGGAAATCCTACCTAAAGCTGGCTGTTTCAATGTTAAGAACACTTAACTGGAGCAGCACCAGGGATCAACCCATTCCTCAGAGAGCTGTGAGCAGGACGAGGTGTGGGAGGGCCTGCGGGTGGGACCCGCCTCTCTGGGGTAGGCAGGCAGTGGCTTGTGAAGCACAGATTGGGAGGAGGCCAGGAGGAGGCCGGCTGCTGCTGGCCAACTTCCCCCTGCTGCTTCCAGAGAACAAGGAGGGGAGCAGCCAGCTCCCCACACGTGCAGTGGGTCCATGGTAGCCAGCCCCACTCACTGGTGAGGAAACAGGCCTCTGCGAGGTCACCTGACCACCCGAGCTCACTCAGGTGGAAGCCCTGAATCAAACCCACGCAGGGGAGGCGGGAGCAGAGGCGCCCCGGCGGCTTGACCTGAAGACGCCTTCGCATCCACTCAGCAACAGGCTCTTGAGGCGAAGAGGACGCTGTCCTATTATAATCCAGATCACTCAGGGTCCTTCCCCAAAACACACACATGTGCGAGCGCATGCACACACACACACACACACACACACACACACACGATACTCTGACTTAGATTTTGTTGTAAGTATGGCTTTCTCCACAAAAGAAGTAATTGTTAATAATTCTTGGTTTTATAGGACTTTTTTTTTCCTTTTTGGTGCCGGGGACTGAACTCAGAGGCACTTAACTATGAGGCACAGCCCCAGCCTTTTTTTTTTTTCTAAGAGACAGGGTCTCACTGAGTTGCTTAGGGCCTTGCTAAGTTGCTGAGGCTGGCTTCGATCTTGCAATCCTCCTGCCTCAGCCTCCAGAGCCGCTGGGATTATAGGCACGCACGACTGCGTCCGGCTAGGACATTTATTTCTTAAAATTAATTATTATCCTGTAACACTTTGTTTTATAAAGAAAAAGGTCACGTGCTTCATCTCGAATTTACTCCCAAAAATGTAGGAAATATTTGAATAATGATCAGCCACTGGGAGGATTTCATGGTGTCCACAGTCATCCCAGTGCACGGACTCAGCCATTATCAGGAGAACCCAGGACACTAACACATCAGGCTTCACTTCAAAGTTCATTTGCTGGTGGCACAATTAGAATCTTATCTTTCTGGTGAAAATTAATTTTAACTGCTCGCTGGCCAGGCAATTACAGACCACACAAGTCCCCACAAGTGCTGGCCTCCTGATACCAGCAACTCGAGCCTCAACAGCTTCCAAAGCTTTATTCTCCAAAGGCTGGATTCCGATTTCAGACTTCATCAACCTGAAAGGTAAAGAAAATGAAACCTCCCCGAGTCAGACTTCACATGCACGCAGTATCCGCCTATTTTGTAGCAACAATGGCACAAGGGAAAGAACATTGAGCAGCACCTTGGGGACCTGCCCTCCTGCACAGTAGGTCACCCTCCTCTCAGAAAGTCATCATGGACACGGAGAACGGGAGGGAGAGACTGCAGAGCGTCTCCGCCACACGGCCAAAACATTTAAATCAAACCAGGAGAGTCTCTACGAAACATTTAAATCAAACCAGGAGAATCTCTACGAAACATTTAAATCAAACCAGGAGAGTCTCTACGAAACATTTAAATCAAACCAGGAGAGTCTCTACGAAACATTTAAATCAAACCAGGAGAGTCTCTACAAACATTTAAATCAAACCAGGAGAGTCTCTACAAACATTTAAATCAAACCAGGAGAATCTCTACAAAATTAGATGATAGCAGGTTTATTGCAGAACACCTGGACCCAGGCGATGGTCCAGGTGTTGGGCGATGGCTTAGGGTTCCTCCCTCCTTGCCAACAGAGGAAAGTATCAATTTTACAAAAAAAAAAAACACTTTGGAGGAATTTAAATCCTTCTCATTATATATGTATTGAAAAGAATTTTAAAGTCGATTCTTGTACAAACATTCTTTGGTTGTTGTAAAACTGCAAGGAATACTGGATTCTACTGGGAAATCTGAAGTTCCAGCTGTGCATGACATCCGAATGGCCTGGAAAAATAGCTGCAAAGTCACCTATCTGCACAGGACATATTCCAGTCAGGGAGTCCTCATGCATAACAGGATCATCACAGGAATAAAGTCCCATGCAAAATCTAAAGACACAGTCATCAAGACGACCTCTTAGCAACTGTGATGCCTGGGATGATTATTTTCTTTAAAAACAACAGGGTGTTAAATTTGTTTCTTTGCAAAAATCATTAAGAATTGAGAACTACTCATCACCTCTCACTACAAACAACTACTTTTTTTACTCTTTTATTTTTTCAAAAATTAAAATCTGACACTGCTAATTTAATTAAGAGCATCCTTGGTCCTTAACAAGACTCTTGAAGCACAAGAAGTAAAATCAAGTATCAATAAATGGGATGGATTCAAACTAAAAAGCTTCTTCTCAGCAAAGGAAATAGTCAATAATGTAAAGAGAACCAACATAATGGGAGAAAATATCAACAGTACCTCAGATAGAGCATTAATCTCCAGGATATATAAAGAACTCAAAAAACTCAACACCAAAAACCCCAAATAATCCTATCAATAAATGGGCTAAGGAACTGAACAGACACTTCACAGAAGAAGAAATACAATCGATAAACAAATATATGAAAAAATGTTCAACATCTCTAGCAATTAGAGAAATGCAAATCAAAACTACTCTAAGATTTCATCTCACCCCAATCAGAATGGCAATTATCAAGAATACAAGCAACAACAAATGTTGGCGAGGATGTGGGGAAAAGGCGCACTCATACCTTGCTGGTGGGACTGCAAATTGGTGCAGCCACTCTGGAAAGCAGTATGGAGAGTCCTCAGAAAGCTTGGAATGGAACCTTGACCCAGCTATCCCACTCCTCAGTTTATACCCAAAGGGCTTAAAATCAGTGTACTACAGAGATGCAGCCACATCAATGTTCATAGCAGCTCAACCCACAATAGCTAAACTATGGAACCAACCTAGGTGCCCTTCAACAGATGAAGGATCAAGAAAATGTAGTACATATACACATATTCTTCTAAAAGAAGAATAAAATTATGGCATTTGCTGATAAATGGAGCTGGAGAATATTATGCTAAGTGAAATAAGCCAATCCCAAAAAAATCAAAGGCCAAATGTTTTCTTAATAGAAGGATGCTCATTAACAATAAATGGGGAGGGCACTAGGGAAGAACAGTTACTTTGGATTACACAGAGGGGAGTGAAGGAGGGACGGACCGGGTAGGAAGGACAGGAGAGTGAATCTGACATTATCACCCTATGCACACAGAGGACTACACCACACTGGGACTCTACATCATGTACAACCAGGAGAACGAGAAATCATTCTCCATTTATGTGCATTGTGTCAAAGTGCATTCTGCTGTCATGTACAACTGACTAGAACAAAGAAAATATATTAAAATGGGGGGGAAAGTGTATCTTCGGGCTGGGAGCTTCCTGGAATTTGGAAGAAATGGAAATCCTGTCTGGCGAATCACAGTTCATCTCAGCTCTCGCAGAATTTCCACATATAAAATCATAGAAAAGTCGTGGTTTGCAGTCAAAATCATAGTAAGTAAAGGTGGAAGGAAATAAGGGGCCACGCGGGAAACCAGCCCAAATAACACCGAGCAGACGCTGCTTCCGTCGGGGTCCCGGCCGCAGCCACCGAGGGGAGGACCCAGGGGAGGACAGAGAGGCGAGCCGCGGGCCCGAGGTCCCCCCGCCCGGCCTCCCCGCGCCGGGCCTCCCCAACGCCGGGCGCTGAGGGCTGGCGGGAGGCGGGCGGGCCGGGCGGGGCAGCTGGCCGGCCGCGGCCCACTTACTCGAGCTTCTTGAAGCGCTCGCGGCCCGCCGCCACGTACTTGCCGCCCGTCTGCAGCGCTTCCAGCTCGTGCACCGGGCGACCGCGCGTGGGCGTGTAGAGGCGCCGCACGCCGAACGGCACGTCCACCTGCGCGGTCAGCTGCTCCAGCAGCGCCTCGAAGTTGGCCACGTGGCGCCGCGAGAACACGAACTTGCGGCCCACGTAGAACTGGTCCCCGTTGCGGTACACCAGGATGGTCTTGGCCGGCGTGGTGTCCACCAGCGGGTAGGGCCCGCGCGTGCCCATGGCGCTGCGGCTCGCCTCCGCGCCGGAGCCCGACCGCGCCAGCAGCGACGCCCAGCGGACCCGCGGTCACCATGGAGGGCAGGAGGGCCGCGCGTGCTGACGCGCCGGCGATTGTGACCAGCGGCCTGCGGGCCGACAGGTGAGGGTGGCAGCTGGCTCCAGAAAGAGGAGGAGGAGGGTGGTCCTGCAAGTGGCAGGAAAGAGGGGCGAGGCTGCAGGCGCGCCCACCGAGACCCGCCGCCTGCGCTGGCTGCCCCCGGGCACAAGGCAAGTTGCATCAGGACGGTCGTGGCGGTCAGAGCCTGTTTCTTTAAACGACCGACAGCCTATAAAGTGTCTCGGCCTCCTGGCGCAGAGTGGGTAAGCTGCCTGGAACCGGCTTGCCGTCCATAGCCGCAGGCGCCTGGCACGGGAGTGTGTCATTCGGATGCACGCACTCTGCGGGCGGGAGCAAGGTCGTCCCCCATTCTGGGTACACCGAGCTGCAGTGATGAATCGATCTAGAGATACCTGTTCCCGGTGGCGGTGAGGAGTTTAAACTCTCTAACAGTAGGCTACATATCCCCTGTTGGATATGCACACAGAAGGCACCCAACACTGGGGTTATAAGCATCAGTATCTTGTGCTGTTTTTTAAAGCAATTCCTCAGGAGGGCACCTACATTCACAGCCACACCCAGTCCTTAAGTAACCAAGCATTTCATGGCAACAGAAATCAGACTAGTTGGTGCAGTGACCACTTTTATTAAGCCACCAGGTGTTTACAACGCTTGAAAAGACCTCAAGTGGGCAGTTATTGCTATGTAGAAATGAGTGTTTTGCACAGGGTTAAAGGTTTGCCTTAAAACCCGTTTTAACTGAGAACCTCATCCTGGAATCCCCCCGGGGCCGCAGCAGGCAGATGGAGCTCGGGAAGCCCTTGAGTCGAAGGCGGCTCACACCTCCATCCGGGATGATGGTGAATCTAGCGTGAGTGATAACGTCTTGGAGCTCCAGGGTTAGGCTGTCGAACGACTGGTTTTCATTGGGGGATAGCTGGAAGAAAGGCAGAACAGCATGCTTGTAGAAGGACCCTGTGGCCCAAAGGGCCCGGCTCACCCGTGCAACCTGTCAGCTTGGACCTAAGAGACTTCAGGCTGTTTTTCAGTGATGCAGCTCAGCTCACCATTGGACTCTGCTAGCAGGGAAAGGATGCCCAGGGACAGTGACATGGGTGTGCAGGGCCCCGTGATGTGTGCTGCCTTAATAGTTAAGGGACAAGCGGATGACAAGGTGAAAGAGAAGTCCTCTGGTGCCTCCATGGTTACAAGGAAGCACCCCAGCCTCCACCTGACCACAGTGCCCACTTCCCTCCTGGATCACAGGCACTTCTGGAACATCTCAGGGCGTCATCCCACAGGTAACTTGAAGTGTGCCACCACCCCTTCTAAAAGTTAAAGATAGTGCAGAAACATTTCCACTTGTGTATTCCTAGCATGTAACAAACTTTTGTTTTAACAAAATTTGATTGTTAGACACCCAACAAGTTGTTACAAGTGCTCCTGGGGTTGAACCCAGGCACTTTGCCACTGAGCCACGGAGCCACATCGCCACATCCTCAGCACTTTTGTTTTGTTTTGTTTTAAGATAGAATCTCACCACGTTGCTCAGGGCCTCACTCAGTTGCTGAGGCTGGCCTCAAAGTTGCCGAGGAGCCCCCCAAGCTCCTGCCTTCCTCTTCCATAAACGCACCATGCAGTTTTTAAGGTCCGTCCTCTTCAGGCCCTTGCACTCTACACTGAGAAGAGGTCTGCCACTGTATTCTAGTTCCCCACACAAGAGTCTAGGGGAAATACCAGATCCCCACATACCTTGGTGACAGGGAGCAGGGGCTTCCATTTGTGGACTGGAACAGTCCACTTTTGCTTGACCATGTCTTCTTCCTCCTGAGTGGTCAGGATGCACCCCTCAATTTTGCAGCTGTCTGGAGAATTGCCTATGGGAGCAAGCAGAGGCGCTCTGCCCGCGCGTCCCCTCAGCACGCTCGGCTTGGGGGACGCCAGGCTCCTTTGACCAGATCAGAACCAGGCAAAGAGCAAGCCACTGCTCCCTCTAAGCAAAAGCAGGGGCGTGACGTTTGGGGATAAGGGACAAACCAGTTTGCGTGGAGTGGGCTGGCCTCCCGGATGCCTGTGCTCTCCAGAGGAGCCAGAAGCGCCTGCCCCCAGCAGCTGGCACACCTGCGCTGCACCGTAGCACTCTTACTTCCAAAGCTGGGTGTGTTTGGTAAGCTTCCTACCCGACAGGCTGAACTACACGCTGCCGTGGGGCATATCTGACATTGCCCTAAGTCTGGGACGAGTTCTTCCCTTTGAAGCTTGGCAAGGAAAAGAAGAAATCCTAGCTTCCTCAGCGGGTGCTGAGCACCAGCGAGACACACGGTACTGCGGGAGTTCTCAGTTGCCTCCAGCTGATGGTGTAGGGCTGAGTCTCTCTTCCCGCTCTGGAGTTTCATAGGACCATGTGCCCAGTGGGGTCACAGGATCCCCGGGGAAAGGTTCCACCCGCTTTGTGAGAAGCAATTCAAGAGGGGTTCTCCAAGAGTTTAAAGGCAACAAAGGAGCAGCTGCTAATCAAGAAGCTTGGGAAGAGGATGCTCACTGCCCACATGCCCCCTCTGTGGCTCATCTGAGACAGGCCTCCGGGGCAGGTGAGCATGCTCCTGGGGTAGGACACAGACCCAAGGGCTGCAGCTGCTCTTCCTGTTCCCTGATACACCTGCCTACGTGTGTGTGTTTTTTAAGTGCTGTGTATTTGAGGTGGTTGTCATTTGCTGTATCGCTGGTATAATGTAAGTGGGTATTGCCATGCTCCCTCATCCACGACTGTCCTCACAGTGTCCTGGGGCTGTCCCAAGGGGTTGAGAGCAGCACGTTCATGGCCTGTTGCATTTGAGGGCAACTGGTTAAGTGGATTCACCATTTGTTGCCTGACTTTAACTAAAGTATCCTTCAAAAAAGTAAACAAGTGATCGCAACCTTTCATGTAGAAACTGTGGATTAAAGATTTGCTCAAAGAGCAAACACAAGCTAAAAGAAAACAGCAGGAGCTGCCATCAGCCACAGTGGAAAGCGGAAACAAGAACCAAGAAATGGGATCTGAAAAGCAGCTTTCCAAACAGCAGGCTAGAGTTACATGACTTCTCAATTAACACAAACCCACTGCTTTTGGTGACAGACCTGGTCCTCAGTGTATATTGTGCCTTGATGGAACAGCTAATAATCAATGAAAGTCATGATGATTTGAAGCACACTTAAAAATCAGCCCTCCAAAATATGAAGATAGACTGCCACCATTTGTCATAGAAAGAACTACACAATCCCAAGACACCCAAGACCTACACAGTGAAGCTGTGTATATAGCAATTATAGAAGCTCAGTAACCTCTTTTGAACTTTCTTGATATAATGACCCATGTATACGTCTCTTAAGAAAGTAAATGTAAAATTCCTCTTGTCACCAGAAGTGCAGTTTTAAAACTGCATGTCACTCCTTCAGAGTCTGGCTTGGAGCAGGCACGCTCAGTGCTGGTGGTGTGCTTAGCAGGGCACGGCCCTGGTTCCTTCTCCAGCGCCACAGAATTAATGTAAAATGTCAAACCTGGAGAAGGAATGGTCACCCCCTCAACCTGCTAGGACCACTGCCCCTCAGCAAGAGGCCCCTCCTCCCCGCTTCTCCCACTGGCTCCCTGCACATTCGATTCAGAGACCCCCGGTGTCAGGAATCTTGGGTGACCTTCAGAGCCGACCAGAGAAGCTGAGTTATGGATGGGAGGTGCTGGGTTGCACTGCACAGCACTGGTGGGAAGGCCATGCAGAGAGCAGCTCCGCCAGCCTCCGTGGGACGTGTCACCTGGAGAGTGAGCCCACCAACCACAAGGTCCTTCCTTATTATGACGTTTACCTTTAAAATACTTCGTATCGATTTCAATCTGGGTTATTACTCCAGGATGTGCCAACCGGAAAACTGCCCACTCACAACCCTGAACCTGCAGAATGCCGTTCTCGTCATTCTGGAATTCAAGAAGAGAAAGGTCAGCTCGGTCGGCATCATTAAAATTACCCTGAAAAACAGCAGGTGGAAAATGTTAACATCTTACATTTGTGCTTTCTTTTTATTCTTTTCTATAAAAAAGGCGTTTCCTGTGAGCCGATGTGTAAATTACTTTGTGTGTAAATTGCTACCACTCCTTAAATGCCTCATCCTGACTTGAGAGTTCATTTTTGTCAGTTCTTGCTGATTTTCGGTGCCAACTGTAAGTTCATACAGAATGTCATCCACAGAGGTATCTTAATCAATCCAGCCCATGGGGCCACTAAAGTGGATATTCTCCTGGTTGCCATCATCTCTTCTGACACCTGATCGACTCTAACGCTTCGTACTCAGGAAGTTGAGTTCAGGCATCTACTTGGGGAAGCTCTGGGTGTGACCGGAGGGCCACCCAGGGGGCAGGGAGCATGGCCAAGTTTTCAGTGGAACTCAAAACTGAACATCTGGCTGGCTTTGCCTGCATCTGGTGTCTGTGTCTCGACTGAGTTACTGGCCAGCTTGAGCAGCTGAGCTGGCCCGGGCGTTCCTTATCGTCACAGGCTACACAGGTGTCTCATCCTAGCAAACACTATTTTTCCCTCTAGGTATACAAACAAAGGTACCCATGGCTTTTGTATCATGAAGCCATAGATCCTTTTGTTCTTCACTGAAGAAACAGAGGAACAGAGCAAGATGCCCCAGAGCGGTGGCAGTGACCAGCATGCCTGCCCCTGGTGGAGGAGAGAGTGACAGACACAGACAGGAAACTCAGAAAAGGTGGAGAATAGCAGTAAGCATTTAGAAAAGCTCAAGAGGATTCTTAAACAAACAAACAAAAAATTCCTTGGTGTAAAATGAAAAGCTTCTTGAAAGAACTTTTTAGAAAACTTGAAACTCCTTACTTCTAACACCGGGGGTCTGTCCAGGCATCTCGCAGTTTCCCAGCCGTCCGCCATGGACTTGGGCCCGCCGACTCCTGCCAGGAGGAACTCAGGTTAACGGTGTGAAAGCGAATGCCCAGGTCTTTAAATCCCAGATCCCGTACACCTGAGCACAGCTGCCCGCATTGCTCTCGCTGCCCTCGGGCCTCAGCCATTCACAGCGTGGGTGAGAGCGTTCTCCTTGGGTGGCAAGGAACAGGCCACAACAGGAAGGCCCACTGCCAATGTCGACTCCTCCATGGTAGGAGGCAGAGTCCCCAGGTGCACCCATCTCCTCTATCCCACTTCCAGGGACCCGTCCTCTTACACAGCCTGGCCTGTGGGGTATGTGATGGTAGTGCCCATTCTTCTCCATGAAAGCCAGCTCCCAGAATGTTCTCTCACCTATCATATTGTTTGGGTGCCCAAAATGTGCGTTGCTGAATCCTACGCAGACACCCCCAAAGGCGATGGCCACCAGGTCTACTGGGTCTTTGGGGTCGATGGCAGTCCAGTCCTTCTGCCCAGTACCATACACTCTAAGGCGAGCAATCCCTCCATCTGAAAAGAAAAGGTCAGAGGTCACAGCTGGGGTGTCATGACCCAGCCCTCACATCATCTCCATTCTCACCTCCTGCTAGGCTTTGTCACTCCCGTCCACTTCTGTTCCTTAAATCCAGCAGCCACCACCCTGGGGCCCTGGCACGTGACACTACGTTGCACTGGAACAACTTCCCCAGCTCTCCAGGATATTGTCACTCGGGGTCTCAATCCACATGCGGTGGCCCCAGGAAGGCTTTCTGCCTCTCCTTGGAGGTCCTCTCTCCCTGTCCACCTGCCCCTGCCTGACTTCCCAGAGGAGTTTTATCACAGCTGCCTGTTCATGTTCTCCATAGCTCTGCCTGCAGTATGGCGTTAGCTCATTTTTTTGTTTTCTGGTACTGGAGATTGAACCCAGGGGCGCTTTACCACTGAGCCATGTGCCCAGCGTTTTTATTTTTTATTTTGACACAGGGTCTCACTGAGTTGCTTAGCGCCTTCCCTACGCTGCTGAGGCTGGGTTTGAACTTGCAAACCTCCTGCCTTAGCCTCTCGAGCCGCTGGGATTACAGGTGTGTGCCACCGTGTCTGGCTGAAGTTACCTTTTTTATATTTTTTTCTTTAATTCCCCTCTATTATCAGTCTCCCAGACTCCTAATAGAGACTCCCTGAAGGCCAGGCCAGTTACCAAGCTGATCATTTCTGCATCGTCTCTACCTGCAGCATAGACTCCCTGAAGGCCAGGCCATCACCAAGCTGATCACTCCTGCATCATCTCTACCTGGAGCATAGACTCCCTGAAGGCCAGGCCGTCACCAAGCTGTTCACTTCTGCATCGTCTCTACCTGCAGTATAGACTCCCTGAAGGCCAGGCCATCACCAAGCTGCTCACTTCTGCATCGTCTCTACCTGCAGCATAGACTCCCTGAAGGCCAGGCCGTCACCAAGCTGATCACTCCTGCATCGTCTCTACCTGCAGCATAGACTCCCTGAAGGCCAGGCCGTCACCAAGCTGCTCACTTCTGCATCGTCTCTACCTGGAGCATAGACTCCCTGAAGGCCAGGCCGTCACCAAGCTGCTCACTTCTGCATCGTCTCTACCTGGAGCATAGACTCCCTGAAGGCCAGGCCGTCACCAAGCTGATCACTTCTGCATCGTCTCTACCTAGAGCATAGACTCCCTGAAGGCCAGGCCGTCACCAAGCTGATCACTCCTGCATCGTCTCTACCTGCAGTATAGACTCCCTGAAGTCCAGGCCAGTCACCTAACTGTTCACTTCTGCATCATTTCTACCTGGAGCAAGTCAACTCCATGGAGGTCCAAAGTCAACTGGGAAATTCACCATGGACAATGAATGCCCATGTCAATACCTGAGCACTGGTTTCAGAAACGAGCATTACCACCACCCCTCAGACTCATAAATGAATGTCATGAGCACTGCACTGCTTAGCAATTTGGTGAGACTACAAAAGATGGTATTTGCAAAATTGAATCATGGCTGAGAATTGCAGCCGTCTGCAATGAGATCTGCAGAGCAGCAAATAGCGACCAAGATGGACACATAGTGCCTGGTTTCTGACAAAAGGTCATTTTCACTTGTTGGAATATTACTTCCTAGACGGTGGGAGCCAAGCATGATTTATATAGATGCTGAAGATACTAAAGAACTCTACCAAAGCTAAGGCCATATGTCTTTACACGAACAATCTTGTGAAACTGGATTATCTGAAAATCTTTTGGTAGAGCAGTGGAAGTCCTGCTGCTTACAATCTTTAAAATCAGACTTCATGGGCATCAAATCCTAGGAGAGGGACTAATTCAACAGGACCTGGACTGTGGGGTAATACCGATCCTCTGGCTCATGGGACGTTGTGACTTGCTTTAATGGCATAGAATACTTACTGAGGAATGTAAAACCAATTTTGTATTAAATAAGATTCCTCTTAGACAGTTGATATCCAGCCTCATATCAAGGAATCTCAGCAACACCTCTCCATTCTGCAGGAGCATCTCATACACAACCCACTGCAAGGTCTGTATCCACTGACATCTGGTTTACTGCCCCGTCCTATCCCTTTCACACCTGGATACCAGGTGGAACCCCTGGAGCAGGTGAGGATGCTGCTAAGAGGGAGAAGAGAGCTGCTTGCAGACCAGGCCCGACTCCCACCTTCAAGCGATCAGTGACGACCAGTCAAGGCAGGCTTAATGTGCTCTGGGACCCTCTGGTCCAGCACAGCAGGACTTCCACGGGAAAACTTCCCTAGACCCCCTCAGCTCCTAAACCCTGCACAAAGGGGGTTAGACGTACAAAGTTGCTATTTTGGAAAATCAAAATCATCAGATATAAATTCCTAAGACTCCACCTAAATACTTTGTTTTACAACATTCATCGCTTTTTCTTAATCTTTATTACTTATCTGTCCTCATAAGGCACGGCTCTGTAAGTTCAGTCCAATAACACATAGTTCCCGAGCTACCATTTTCTCCCCTGTGATATGCTGGGCTGTGGGCATCTCCCAGATCTGGGGCCCTGTCTCCATGAAGCCTGCGTCTGTTAGCCCTGCCCTGTACACCATGTGGCCCCTAGCTCTATGGGGGTCCATCGTCTCTTCACTTCCACTGGTTTAGAACAGATGTTCTGTTCTTTTCATGTTGGTGTCTCCTTTTGAAGCATGATAACCAGACACACAGGGTGTCCCCAAGGAGGATCATGACATGACAGCATGAGGAACTCTGGTGACTTGCTACCCAGTGAAGCCTGTGACAGGGGGAAGGAAGCTCTTCAAGTCTCTGTAAGTGGTCCCCAGGGCATACAGCAAATGAAGCAGAATTTATTCAGGAATATAATATAATAAGTAGTACATCATAATATATCAGTAGTATAAAAGACAAAAATCACATGGTCACCTCAGTAGACATAGAAAAAGCACTGGACAAAATCTAACATCCTTTCATGATAAAAGCAACAAAATAGGAATAGAGGGAACTTCCCTAACCTGATAAAAGGATCTATGAAGAACCCACACACAGTATCATACTTGAGGTTGAAAATGGCTTTATCCCTCAGATTAGGAATAACATGCCACTTCTGTTCAGTCCTGCAGTAGAGATTCTGCCAGGGCAATTAGTAGGGGTAGAAAGAGACAAGGTGAAAGATCCTGATTGGAGAGAGCAAAAGAGGGTGAATCCCCCTTAGACAGGACGTGTTCTCAGTGTGATCTTGTATATAGAACATCCTAAATATCTACTCAAAAACAATTAATACTCACAATTAGTTTGGCAAGGTTGTAGGCACAAGATAAAAATTAGCAGAAGTAGTACAGAAATTATGCTGTGAAAACTACAAATCATTGTTGAAAGAAATGAGAGAACACCTAAACACATGGGGTAATATCCCATGTTCATGGATTAGGGGACTGGGTGTTAAGATGGCGGTATTCCCCAAATTGATCTATGGATTTAAAGCAACCTGTGTCAGAATTCCAACTGGTTTCTTTGTACAAATTTACAAGCTGATTCTAAAATATGGAATTGCAAAAGACCTCCACCAAAATAATCTTCAAAAGGAAAAAAAAATCTGGACTGCAATTTGAAAACTTACTTTAAAGCACCACTAATCAAGATAGTTCATTCCTGGTACAAGAACAGAAATATAGATCAAGGATAAAATTGAGAGTCCAGAAATAAACTCATGTGTCTATGGTCAAGTAAGTTTCAGTAAGAGTTCCAAAGTCATTCTATTGGGAAAGAAGAGTATTTTCTACAAATGCTTCTTAGACAACTGATACCCATATGCAAAAGAATGCAGTTGAATCATTACCTCACACCATGTATGAAATTTAACTCAAAATTGATCAAAGATGTAAATATAAAATTAAAATGATCTTTTTCTTTGAGCAAATACAAATCTATGAAACAGGAAAAAAAAGCATAGGAATAGTTTCCTGGATTTGATCTGATTTTCTAAATATAACTCTAAAAGTATAAGCAAGAAAAGAATACAACAGATATGTTGAACTTCATCAACACCAAAAACTTGTTCTTCAAAAGACTCTACAAAGAAAGTGAAAAAGCACATCACAGAGTGAGAGAAAATGTTTGTAAATCTTATATCTGATAAGGGACTTATATCTATAATATCTAAAGAACTTATATAACTCAATAATTAAAGATAAAAACTCAATTTTAAAATGAGTAGAAAGTCTGAAAGGAATTTTTTCTAAGAAAATACACAAATGGCCAATAAGCACATGAAAATATGCTTCTGTCACTAGGCATCAAGGAAATGCCAACCAACCAAAACCACAATGAGGTCCTACTTCACACCCACCAAGATGGCTACAATCAGAAAGTTACTACTTTTTTTACTGGGAAGGAAGCAAAAAAATGGACATTCCTGGTGGGAATGTGAGTGGGGAAAATCCAGCAGTTTTCTCAAGCAGCGAAACACGTGACCACTGTGCCAACTCAAGACAAGTGAAAACCTTGGTCCGCACAAAAGCTAGTGAGTGTTTCAGCAGCATCGACTGTACTCACCAACAGGCGGAAACAACGCCTACCAACTGCCAAATGGATAACTAGAATGTGGTGTACTGGTGGACATTATGTGGTCAAGAAGAGGCACCGAGTGCTGGTTTATGCTGCAGAATCTTGAAACATTATGTGAAGTGAAAGAAGTCAGAGACAAGAGGCCAAAAAAATACGATTGTTTTACATGAAAAGTTCAAAATAGCCAAACCTATGGAGACAGAAAGTGACAGGTAGCTGCTCAGGGCTGGAGAGACGAGGAGGACAGGCTGAAGCACAGGATTTTTATGAAGAGGAGTACCTCTGACATAAATGTGCCCAGCAGATAGCTGACCTGGCCCCACTGTTCGGCCACACCCTGGTTCACTTGGTAATTTTTCGTCAACCACCTACTGATGAGTAGAGTACGATAAGAACTTCCTGGAGCACCAAAGGGCGAACGACAATCCTAAATGCCGGACAGATCCATTTCTAAGAAGAGCTGATGCATGCTGTTCCCCACCCATGCCACGCGTGAGAGAATGAAGAAGGGCAGCGCCGCCGGCGGGCTCGGTGCCGCTTACCCGGGAAGATGTTGAGTCTCACGTGAGTCCACCTCTGCGGGGAGTTGACCAGGAAGTAGTTATGGCTGGAGGCGGGGTTTCCTGGCTTAAGCTCCGTCATAGGAACCAAGTAACTCCACTCATCGGACTTCAGCTGACAAAAGACACAAATGCTAGCGGTGGCCCGAAGGAGAACAGGTTTCTCATCCGGGTGCCCTGGGTGCATCGGGGACAGAGAAGCCTTGGGACAGAGGAGCCATGGACACCTAACGGCGAGCTGCAACGTCATCGCCATGGGGGTCGAGCCAGGACCTAGCGGACAGTGAGGACCTGCCTGGGACCCTTCTCCACACTGATCACAAGAGCTCTGAGCAGTGGTGGGAGTTTGTGAAGGAGGGTCTCGGACGCCTGAGGATTCTCGGCGTGGTCCTTTGTTAAGAGGGTCAGGGCTGCCCCCTGACCTGGGCAGGCCTGGGAGCCTAGGGATGGCTCTCTAGATGGGACTTCCCAGCTCAAGGCCTCTTTGTCCCCGCCACTACTCATTTCCCTGCTAAGGATCATCACTTTCATAACACACAAGACAAATTGTCAGACAAATAACTTAAAAAACAAGAATGTGCCAAAACACAAGCCCTGATTGTTTATTTAATTAAGTTCATCTGACAGAACTTCCCATGTCAAATTGCTGTGAAGGGTAAATTTTCCTGCCTCTTTCTGTCCTGTCTGGCCAGGGCCAGCAGCAGTGTGTGCAGAGCGCCAAAGGCCCTGCCCAGGGTCTCTTGCAGACCACTGCTCCCTCACACGGGCTGAAGGAGCCAACAGCAAAGCATTTGCAAAGCACAGGGTGGGTGAGAGAGGAGAGGGTGTCGGGGTCGCGAGTCCCGGTGGATGGCCTTGCACAGAGGCCTGTGGGGCAGACTGCGGTCCCGAGAACAGCCCCGCACTGCTAGGCGTACCTGCGCAATAGCTTCAAACTCCTCAGGGGTGGCCGCAGCTCCCATCCGGGTCCCTCTCTGTGGGATTTCTGGCAGTTTATCTGAAGGTAGAGTGACGTTGAGCATTAAGGCGCGGGCTCAAATCGGAGACACAGTGTCCGTGAGCCGGCTGGAGATCTTGTTTTGCCTCTCTTAGGCCAGAGTGTCAGACTCACGGGTTGAAGACCACAGCAGTTATGCACTAACCGCCATGTCAAAAAGCCGTGTGACTTTCGAGACTACATTTGCTTGTCACAAGAGTGAATACTGTGTCTGAGGCTGGTCACACTTACACAGATGTGTCCCCTCACAGAGCCCCCAGCAGCTGGGTCCCTGCCGCTGGACCCCTGGAGGTCGGCTCCAGAAGCAGCCCCAGCAGTTGAGAACAGCACCCTGGTGCCCACTGCCAGTGCCTGCTCGGGTCACTTCTCCCAGGACACCCCTTCTCAGGCCCTGGCCACCGTGGGGAGCAGGACCCGTTCATGTCTGCAGAGCCTCCAATGGCACTGTGCATGCAGCACCTTCAGTGTGAGCCTGCCACTGACGTGATGCCCCCCACGTGCAGGTACATGCACACAACCGCGGGTTCAAGAAAATCAGGAGCAAGGCACAGCTCAACCCAGGGAGGCTGCTTCACCCCAGGCCCCTCCCAAGACCCCACAGCTGCTCACCATTGGGCCACCGGGAGTGGCCAGAAGTGGGCTGGAGCTGTGGCCTGCCGCTGTCCCAGGTCCTTCTATCAGACCCCCCAGGGCACAGCCACCCTCCCTCTGTCCCCAGCAGCCTGCACATTGAATGTCCTGGGTCCCTAGGTGCAAGTGGGCCTGGACACAGGTGAGATCCATACTGGGCCAATGACCACTGTTACACTGACACTCCAGGTCCCAGAGCAACCTGCCGGGCATCCTGGTCACCCTCCAGCCAGCCCAGCTGCCTTGGACACGCTGCTGACCCACATGGTCATAATGAAGTGCTTGGGGGAGGACTCCAGACGGGCCCTCTCCCTGGGGACCGTGGCTCCTAACGCACCTTCTTCCAAGTTCGCTGCCTGAATCGACATGCGAGGGGCATGGTTTCCTGAGAAGTAAGAAATGTCCACGTCGAAGCCCCGGATGACTCCTTGGATCCCCAGCCTGATGACACACCAGTCGTGACCTGCAGGGCACAGATGAGCGTCTGAGAGCCTGTGGGGGCAAAGAGCCTGTCCCCACAGACAGCGGCCCCGGGAACGCCTTCCCACCATGGAAAGACCCCTGCCGGTCGGCTCTGGGGCAGGGCGACTTCAGGACCCCAAAGACCCTCTCTTCGGCTCTAGGTCAAGGGCAGCATTAGGTTCCAGAAGCTTCCCTGTGACTGTCGCGATACGGGCCTCCCCAGCCCACCGTCCTCATTACCATCCCCTCTTATCTCTGGGGAGTCCTGCACCCACCCCGAACGCCCTGCCGTGACTGCCAGAGTCTGGAAGTCAGCGTGCCACGGTGTGTCCTCCCTGCTGCCAGACCAGCGCCTCCGAAGGCGTTCAGGCCTGAGACTCCAGTGGCGCCTCGAGCACTAGTGCAGGAACCAGAAGCCCCCTTTGAGGGTATCCGTGGACTCGAGACCACAGCAGGAAAGCCCGTTTGCCAGCCGATGCCTGCATTTGCTCAGTTTTGTAGGCGTTTTTCAACTTCAAAAGGCATATTTTGATTGAGACCGACAAGAAATAAATTTTGAGAAGCATCTCAAGGTGGCCCAGGAAAGAACGCACAGTGTGCAGGACGCGCCTGGTTTCCGTCCCCAGGGCCTGGGCGCTGGCCTGGGCGGAGCTGGGGAGGGTGACACACCAGCAGGGGCGTCTGCCCACAGCCTCCCTGGCCAGTGTCCGCCCACGGCTCAGGTGGTCTTGTCCCTCCCTGGCTGTGGCCTTCACACATTCCTGCCACGTTCCCACCCTCTCTGCCTCCCGTGACCAGGACTCAAGCCACCCCTCCTGACTTCTCAGAGTCCGGCGTCCCGACGGGGCCCTGGAGCTGCAGAGCATTCCGAGTCCCTGCGCAGAAATTGGCCCAGCACAGGCTGGAGTCCACAGCCCCTGCTGGCCTCCCCCGTGCGGGTGGGCAGGGCCGGCGCCCCCTACCTGCGGTCCTCCTCCTCCTGGTCTCCCATCCGTCCATCCATTTCCCGAACTCTGTGTACTCGTGTTCTCTGAAGCTTGGGCCGTCACTCTAGAAAGAGAGGCAGGTTGACCACTAACCTTCCCGCAGGCTGGCCCCCAGCGCATCACCCTGTGCCCCTGGGGACCAGCAGCAAGGATCTCGGAGCCTCTGCTCCACCAGCTACTCACTCCAGATCAGGGGACCCCTCGCTATTCCGAGTCACCCTCAGAGAAAACGTTAGTCCCTCGTGGGCCTCAGCACACAGAATGGGCCGGCCACCCTCGGAAGCAAGCGACGGCGTCACGCTCACTCCAGGCCTGCGAAGGCAGCGCCTCCCCAGGGAGCCGGGCGGCGTGCCCAGAGCAGGACAGGCGGGTCTGCTCTCCAGAGCCAAGTGGGAGACTGGACAGAACGAGCCATTCTGCCAAGGTAGCATGGCCACGGGCGGAGGCTGCGTCCAGCTGAACCCTGGGCTCCGACACCTCGGGTGGGAGAACGAGGGCTCCTGGGGTCAGCAAAGCGGGCTCAGCTCCTCAGACAAGCCTCCTCTCTTCTTTTAACTCTTCCTTAGTCGTAGAGGGACAAACACCATCATTTTGTCCATTCATTTCTACGGAGCCCAGAGCCTCACACGAGCGAGGTCAGCGCCCACCACTGAGCCGCAGCCCCAGCCCCGAGCAGCCTGTTCCCCAAGAACAGGGAGACAGACGTGGCCCTGCAAGAGTGCAGGAAGCTGTGGGGCCCTAATGACCACGGTCACATAGACACACAGAATCTGCTGGGCAGTGCTGGGTGGCCACACGGAGACACTGGCCTGTCGCCTCAGCTTGGCCGCAAAGAGGGTCCTGTGGCACTGCTCGAGGCTGCCCAGCAGGGACAGGCAGCAGGGGCAAAGTCCCCAGATGAGCAGGGGCAGGCTGGGCAGGCCGGGGAGCCGTGCCTGGGACGCTCGCCAAGGATCCAGGGCCAGCAGGCGCGCAGCCGGGCCGGTGGAGTGTGGCCCGCGGCCTCAGCTCTCTCCAGCTGTCCAGAGCGGACAACAGCAGCCTGTCTCCCAGCCACAGCCAGCGTGACCACGAAACGTGCCGCGCAGGAGGGCCAGGGCTGGCTTGGCACCTGCGTCTGAATGCCATCACAGGGCGAGCAACCCTGATCTGAAAACCAGAAGCCAGGTGCCCCCAGATCCTCACACCTGAGACACCGGCTTTGGGGTTAGAGACGGTCAACCAGTGAAGTCTGTGCAAATCTTCCAAAATTTAAAGAACCCAGACTGGAAACTCTTCTGGCCCCAAGCATTTCAGGCAAAGGCCCCTCAGCCTGTGCCAGTCACATCTCAGAGACAACCCTCGCCCAGGAGGAAGGTAGCACGCAGGAGAAGGGGCGCCACCCGCTGAACCCCGGGCCTCAGAGGCCAGACTTGTGGCACCCCGTTTAGCTTTGGGGATGAGTGGGTGGGTTAGGGTGCTCTTCATGCCGCTGTTGCTGTGATTGGATGGATGGAGAAGCACGTCACTTAACAAAAGTACTGTCGGGGACATGGTGGCTGCATACGGTGACAGAGGCACCCTCAAGGAGAGAAACCCAGACCAACCCCAGAGGGACTCACACCTGCCTGCAGGACGGCTGCCTTGGGTACCAACATGGGCAACCTGGAAGTGCCTCACAGGAAAGGGGACGTCAGGCTAGGAGACGTGGGTGTCCTCGGCAGTCAGGAGCTCGGCCTGGGTCTCCGTGAGCACTGGGACGCTCAGAGGAAGAGAGCTTGCAGGATGCCAAGCGCTTTATAACGTGTGTGCAAGTTTTGAAGTTTGAATTGGCGTTTTACGTACTTATTGGCACGGCATATTTAAAAGCATAAAATTCGTCAGAACGTTCTGTGTGGACGGTCTGGGTCCCCCAGGTGCGTATGCTGAAGCCTGACCCCACCCGACGGTGTTGGGAGGTGGGGCCTGGGTGACTAGGTCCCAGGGTGGAGCCTCTGAGTCTCCACCTTACGTGTCCCCACAGGCCGTGGTTGAAAGCTGGGTCCCCGGCTGGCTGCATGGGGCTCGAGGGGTGGGGCCCTGGCTGGTGGGGACCCCCTTGAGGGGGCTGGGGGCCCCGCCTCCCACTCCCTCCCTTTTTTCTCCAGGCCACCTCCTCCTCCACAGGCTCCCGCCAGGAGGAGGGCCCCAGGCCTCAGCAGCAGCCAGCCAGCCCTGGGTGGACCTGGACACTGGAGCCAGAACCAGCCTGTCCTCCTTCCAAGTGGATGCGCCTCGGGAACTTGCTCCAGTGAAGGAGAGCTGAATAAGACAGGACCAGCAAGGACCAGGACCCCGGCCTGCCCCCTCCGTGAGCCCGCCCCGCGGACGGGGGATGAGCGGCTGTCTGAAGCCGCCCTCACCACAGTGCGGTCGCCTCGGCCTCAGACTCCGGCCTCCAGAACAGCGAGACATACAGCCTCTCGTCTGTGCCTCGCAGTCAGAGCAGCCCCACTGCGCAAGGGTCACGGTGTCACTTCCGTAGGGACAGCAGCGCCCCAACTTATCGGCAGCGCTCCTTCTGTGCCGTTGTTGATTACGGAAAGGAGGAAGCGCGTGTGTCGTGATGTCTGAGTGGGACGTGCCCACGCCGCCCGCGCGCGCCTGCCTATCTGTGGTGTGTACAGACACCTGCCCGCCAGGCCCCTCCCAAGCCCCCTCCGCGGAGACCGGCTTCCCAGCGCCACGCGCGCCGCCCGACCCCGTGCCCTGCACACACAGCAGGGCCTCGGCTCCGGCAGCTGCAGTGCCGGCTCGTGCCCAGGCAGGGAGAGTCCCTGTCAGGAAGGGCCACACTTGTCTGCCTCCCTGTGGATTTGCATTAGGTTGGCTTTGCCCCTCCAAAGAGTCCAGAATGAACACCGTTTCCATACGTGCCCACTTGTGCGTCTGGGGTAGCCAGGTCAAGGCGTGCCCACACGGAAACTGCTCAACAGTGAGACAGGTGGTGGCGTGGCAAGAGCCCTGGCCTTTGCTTGCTGTGTGACCTAGAACAGGTTAATTAATGTCTCTGGTCCTCATCTTATTTTCATTTCTCTTGAGGAATAAGTAAGTTAATACGTGGACGTGCCTTCAGAGCGTCAGGCTCCAGCTGGCCCCACATCCTTCCCGTGGTGAAGGCCAGAGGCCTGGCTGCAGGCACACCCGCTATGCCTGTGCGCGGGGTCTGCCGCCTCCCAGGCATGCGCTCTCTGGGTCTGACAAGAGATCAGGATTCCAGTGCAGCCTTCTTCTTTTCTGTGTCTTTTTTTTTTTTTTTTGGGGGGGGGGGGTGCGTCCCAGGATTGAACCCAGGGCACCTAACCACTGAACAACATCCCCAGCCCTTTCCATGTTCTCATTTTGAGGCAGGGCCTCGCTAAGTTGTTCAGGGCCTCACTGAGCCAGCTGAGGCTGGCCTGGAGTTTTCAATTCTCCTGCCTCAGCCTTCCAAGCTGCTGGAATTTGACCATTTCTTAAAATAAGAAGCTGTCCTACACTTTTTTTTTTTGGTACCAGGGATTGAACTCAGGGGACTCCACTGAGCCGCATCCCCGGCCCCATTTGTATTTTATTTAGAGACAGAGTCTCACTGAGTTGCTTAGCACCTCACCGTTGCCGAGGCTGGCTTTGAGCTTGAGAGCCTCCTGTTTCAGCCTCCCAAGCCCCTAGAATTCCAGGCGTGGCCACCGCGCCCCGCGGTCCTACACTTTCCTAACAAGGCAGGTCAAGGGTTTTCCAAACAGCTCAAGACGGCAGGTTCCTCCCCAGCTCACATTATGACGTCCACACTTATGGAGGGGGCAGCACTGAGGGCCTCAGGCTGTCCCCTAACGCCTGGTGGCCCCACGTTCCTCCCTCAGCTCAGATCGTTGCTGCTTCCCACAGCGCAGCTGTGCGGACCGGGCCCAGCACCAGAACCCCACAGGCGGCACACAGGGACAGCGAGCCAGCGTGGCCCGGGCCCCCCACCAGCGCTCCCACACTCCACATAGGTTTACGATACCTTTATGAGGTTTTCTGCAGGAGCAAAAAAGTCATCTGTTGCAAATAAAACCTAGACAGAGAACAAAGGAAGCCAAGGTGAAATGGCTGTGAATTAAAAACCGCGATATTCCATCCCCTGCTGAAACATCCCGAGACGAGTAAAAGGAAAACGCAACTGGCTCAGAGGAAGAGGCGCGGTCCGCAGTCAGGCCCGGCCGCCGAGGGGCGGGAGCCTCCCCAGCCTGCTCTCCTAAGCCCTTTGACCCTCTGGAGGTGGAGGGCTACTTCTTGCACGTGGGGAGCAAATAAACCCATTCCTTCTTTGCAAGACCAAAGCCTTTCGTGGCTTTTCCCCAGAGCAACGGCAACGGGTGCGCCTGCCACCCTGGGTCACACCTGTTTTCTCCCACGGGCTCCAGGCCGTCACCCTGCAGGGCAACTGTCCTGGGATGTGCCGGCGAGCTGCAGGTTCAGGTCAGACAAGGGGGTGCCCCCAACTGCGCCACGGGAACGTGGAAGCAGGTTTCCCGGAGGAGCGCCGGCCTCAGCCGCCCCACCTCACCCAGAGCCCGCTGCAGCCTGGAGGGAGGTGCCTGCACCCTGACGGGGCCCAGGGAGCCCGGGGTCAGGGAGGGCCCGGCTCTTCTGGTGTCACCGGCTGCCTGGGGCTGCCCGGCCCCTGGAGGACTCCTGGGGCATCTCCCGCATGATGGGCCCTGTGGACCTCCCGCTTCAAGCGCCAGCCGCGGTGGCACCCAAGCGCTCCCCAACACCCGTCCTTGGCACGGCCACGGCACTGGTGGGACTCCAGAGCCTGTCCCTGTGGCGTGAGGCTCCTGGGGGGCACAGGGCCTCCCTCCCACCCTCCACAGGCAGCTCTGCACATGGCGGGAACCTTCCCCTTCGCAGCTTCGCCGGCTCCCAGGTGTGCGCCAGCCACAGCAAAGCCGAAGGACCACTGCCTCATTCTGATCAGCACCCCGAGCGAGAGGGGATCCTCCTCCCACGTGCAGGGCCCTCCCTGGTCAGGACTGCCACAGCTGAGGTGAATTCTTTGGCATGCTTTGCAGGGAGGTGCGTCGGGCAGGCCCTCCTTCACCCGATGGCTGCACTCTGATTCGGTGCTCTGCCCGGGCAGGGGGACCCTCAGCCTGAGGGCAGGCAGCGCTGCTTTCTGCCCCGAAGTCCTGCTTACCTTGCCTCCCACGGACTCAGATGCCATGTCAATCAGCTGGGCAAAGTCCAGGAACCTGGTCAGTTTTCCCTCTTTCGGAGCATCAGCCATGCTTCCTAGGAGCAAGAAGGCAGGAGGGACAGTGGGCCTCGGCAGGTGGAGGGGCCACCGGCTCTGCGTGGGGGAGGAGTCCCCAGCCAGGCTCCCAAAATCAAGCTCCAAGACGTCAAAGGTGAGGCGGTGACAGGCTGGGCTTACCGCCACCTGGACGGGCATGTGTGTCTTTGTAGGAACACGCCAGGGAGGCGTGAGAGCAGGTAGCGTCTGTCGGAGCAGAGGGTCACAGACATGCCCTCCCACCACTGCAAAACCTGCAGCTGTGTTGTGACCTGCGGCAGGGAAGTCCCTCTGACTTAGGCCAGCTTTAACGGCCTGCGGGTGCATTCGCACACTTACCCCGCGGCAAGTGACAAGGCCCTGGCTAGAAATGGGGCAGAGCTGAGGACACACCTCTGCCTCCGGGAACATCCCGCTGCAGGACAGTCACCAGCAGACGCACCTGCCACCACCCTCTGGAGTTGGCAGGGACAGAACCTTGGTCATCCCTGCAGGCAGGATTCAGGAACTGTGTCGGCACCACCACAGGCCAACAGGGAACCTGGGCCAATCCCAGCACCAGGGGAAGCCGGGACCCCAGAGGAGGCGAGGAGGCCCGGGCTGGCCGGGCCTTTGCAGCCCTCAGCCAGTGGTGACCTTCTGCTCCTCCCTTTCTTCTGCCCCTCGTGGGGAAAACAGAAAACCACATAGAAGCCAGGATTCTATCCGGAATCCTTCCTAGGATCAGGATGTAGCTCGGTGGTAGGGTGCTTGCCTTGCAGTGCAAGACCCCGGGCTCAGGTCCCCATACCACGGAAAGAAGGGAATCATTCATGAAAGAAGAAACAACAATAAATACAAGGAGCAGAGGGATTTCCCTTGGAATTGCAGAGATACTAGCAATCCTAAAGTATCAGACTTCACATGGAACGCTGTGTGTAACAGGCATTCTGGGATCTCTCCTGAGTGAGGACACAACAACGGAAACAGCAGCTTGAGGCACCACACCTGTGGAGGGGCCCTGCCGTGCCCCTGGTTGGGTGCCCAGGCTCGGCAGTGGCGAGTGTCCAGGCTCAATGGTCTCCTTCCGCTCATCCCTGGGATCCCTCCCTGGGGACTCCGGCTGCGCAGCAGACTTGGATTCCCCTCTGCCAACTAAAAACATCTCCTCTTGGACGTCTAACCGAATCTCAGCCAAGTGTCCAAACCCAGCTCCTGCTGGTCCCGGAGCGGCTGCACCCTGGGCCTCCACACCCAGCTCGTGGCCACCCATCCAGCAGCTGCTGGCAAAGCCCTGGCGTGGCTCCCTGGCCGCTGCCTGCCCTTCCAGCGCCTGTCCTCTGTCGGAAGGTCGCTGTGCATTTCAGTCTGACTTGGGGAATGACATGGTGTCTGATATCCCCTTCAGTCTGAGGAGGCGGCGGTGGGAGGGCGCGGCCAGGCACCGCTGGCCTTGAGTGGACATGGTGCTGTCACAGGGCGGCCGGCAGGTGCAGCTCCGTGTGTTGGAGTCTGCCCACCTGCTCGGGATGTGTTTGCAGTCTCTCCACAAAGTCAGGCTTGTCATTCACACACGCACACACGTACACATGTGCAAACGCACACACACACGCACATGCACACACACGTACACGCGCGCACACGCACACACACAGGCACACACACACACACAGGCACATGCACACACACGCACACACACACACAGGCACATGCACACACACACGAACATGCACACACACATGCACACACGCGCGCATGCACACACACACACACACACACCGGGGAGCAGGGAGCAGAGGCCGTCGCCACCCCTCTCCTGAGAGGTCCCCCGTGGTCTCCTGCGTCTGCCCTGGCCTCCAGCACAGCACCTCAGGGGTCTTGCAGACAAGTCAGCTGGCCACGCCCTCCAGCAGCACCTGTTCTGTGCACGTCCTCCTCCCCCTGCCCGCTCCCTCCCTGACTGCCCCTGCTGTGCATCAAGCCCCCAGGCTGTGCCAACTGTGTGACTCGGCGGTGGCTGTTCCCTGTGCTGAGAATGCTCTTCCTGCTGGCCTGTGACCTGCTTCCTCCGAGCCTCTCTAGGGAGCGTCTTGTGTGTGTCCTGGGGACACAGAGGGGACACAAAGCAGATATCACTGCCCTGAAGGCGCAGACCCTGAGTCTGGAAAGGCAGGTGACAGAGCTGACAGACCAAGTCGCCAGGGGTTCCTAGGCTGTGGGAACAATGGTGGGCCTGCGTGGGGGGCGCTGGGACGCTGGGCGGTGGGCACGGCACTGAGTGGGGGCAGTCAGCCTCATGGGGACGTCCCCATGGGTTCGTCCAGGAGGTGAGAGGGTTCGTGCTGTAGACCCTGGCCCCTGCACGGGCGAGCCCCTGGCTGACGGTGGAGAGCGCAGAGCCGGAGAGGCACCAAGGCTAACACAGGCGTGGCCGCCTCTGTGTCTGGTCACTGTAATCCTCAGAATGGCCTGGGATCCGGGTCTCAGTCACCCCTCATTAATGAAGAAAATCCAGCTCCGAGGGGGCCGAGTGAACTGACGCAGCCCACACTGGGGCGCAAAGGCGTCTCCAACCCAGACGTGCAAACACGACTGGAGCCCCTGCTCCTTAGTGCTGGCCAGGTGAGCGCCAGCTCGGGGCTCATCAAACTGCAGACCTGTCTGACTGCGGGACTGCTGCTCCAGAGCTCCCAGCTTCAGGCCCAGGGCCACCAGCGGGGCTCGCCTGCTCTGAAGGGCTCGCGGTGGAGGAGGACACAGATCCTGAAGCTGTGACAGTGACTACCTGTGGAAATGCAGGGACAGGGACCTGCTCGAGGCACCACGGCTGAGCACACACCCAGGGCTTCAGACTCGGGAACTGACCTGAGGAGTCGCTCAGGCTGGGAATGAGAGAAGGAGCAGTGGCAGGCGGGGCGGCTGATGCAGAGGCACACGGGTGAAGGGGTCCCAGGACGAAGGAGCCGAGTAACAAACAGCCTGTGTCAGGACCCACATCGCTCCAGGGGGAAGCTACCAGCATGCACAGATATTTGACAACTTCTAAACCAGTCCCTCCTGGGTTCTAATCACATCTCACATGCTCAGTGGCCCCATGTGGCTTCTACGCTGGACAGCCAGGTGCAGGACATGCCCATCACCACCAGGGCATTCTGGGAAAGCCCTGGAAAAACAGATTTAGTCACAGCAGGAAACCACAACACAAACACAGCCTATGCAGACTCTGAACACAAAACTGCTGCAAGAGGAGGATTCAAGATGGCAGGCTAGAGGGAGTGTCACTCCTCGCCATTCCACGGCTCAGCCAGCAGGAGCACTGCTTCTCTGAGGTGGGTGAGAGGGATTTCTCCAGAACTCAATACTGGACAGTCGGAGTGTCTTAGAGACTCAGACATTTAGGTACGTTCAGCAAAGAAGACAGGAGCCAACCAGGTGCAGCAGCACCTGGCAGCAGCAGGGTAGAGCGCTGGGGGTTCAGCACAGAAGGAGGAAGACACAGAGACACAGACAGAGTCAGTGCGGAAAATCTCAAGCTCAGAAAAGCAGCCTGCCGTTAGCTGATCCAGAGGCTGCACTGGGCTCTGGTGCAAGAAAAGTGCCCTGAGTTCCCCGCTGGCCTGGAGAGCTGAGGGAGGAGCCGCCCCGAGGTGGCCACACTGCAGCTGCTGCTGCAGGACCTGGAAAAGGAGCAGCCACCACGACACAGACCTGGCGAGTGCCTGCACGTGGCCCAGCAGAACAGGAGTGAGGCGAGCACGGAAAACGTCCTGCCCGAGGGAGCCACGTTGGACGGGGAATTCAACTCTCACCCCTCTGCGTCTGGTGGCTCACATGACCCGCTGCAGCCAGTCAGGAATCTGGAGAAGTCGGTGTGAATACACTCAGGGACTACGCCTGGGAAGCCAGCAAGGCTGTCATCGCGACAGCAGAGAGGGCGGAGGACTGTCTCTCCTGCCCCACTAGTAAAATCCAGAGGTCCAGACTCAGCAGAGCCTGGCAGCTGCCAGCCCTGGAGGTGTGTTGGTCTCTCCAGAGCAGACACCACCCAGCACAGACCCTGAGGTTGGAGTAGAACTAAGCCCCACCTGCTGGAACTCCACTCCTGGAACCCTGCAGCAGCCCCACCCGAGGAGTGCGTTGACCTGGTGTGTGTAGACAACGCCGCTCGACAGCGCTTCCCATCCCATCCTACCTCATACCAAGGAGAAGAGAAGCGGAGCGTCATCTGAACCAGCGTCAGTCTTAGGCTGCTCCAACCAGCAGCTTGGTGAGCAACACAAAAAGAAAGGGGTTAATGACCCCAGTCCTTGCTCTTGTTCTTAGTACATAGCTCAAGAGGAAATGGAATGGACAGTCAGGCTTAGACAGTGACCATCTATTCTCATTGACTATTTTGACCACCTCAGTGCAGATTATTTCTTCATTTTTCATTGAGAATCTTTTGTTGTTGTTTGTTCTGTGTGTGCTTTTGCTGTGCTGACTAGTTCATGAACTTACATACATAAGCATGATTGTTTCTCTTTTCTCATTTTTAGCACTTTTTAAATGTAGTTATTTTTCTTTGCCTAATCTTTTGAGGTTTAGGGTTTTTATGACATTTTCATTTTGTATTGTTTTTCATTTGCCTCTTTCTCTCTTTTCCTCTGCTAACAACCAAGTCTCTTGTTCTTTCACTTTCCCTTTACTTTGTTACTTCTATTCCTTCTCCTTCCTTATAACCACCACATGGTACAACTCTTCTGCATGTTCTCTGTCCACATTTTGAAGTTGTAAACTCTTTTCTACCATCTTATCACACATTCTGTTCTCTTAACTGTATTCCTATCATCTTTTAGCACTAACTGGTTTATATAACTCCTGCCCCACCATTAATGCTATTGCAATATTACTGCTGTGGATGAGACAGCTGACACCCACACCTGACACAGTTGCTTTAATGCCAAATAGAGTTCATGGTTACTAATTGTTTTTGCCATTGGCAATTCAGCATTTAACATGGTAGACAACATAGTAGGAACCAGGTATTTAGTTTAATGCTGTATATTGTTTGTTTCCCCCCATTCTGTGACATGCTGGGAAACCTCAGGAATACTACAAGTTCATGGGGTAGAAACTCTAAACTCAACCAAAAGACAGTACACCTTGCTCCACAACAAATTAATGACACTCAATTTTGAGTTATACCTCAATAAAAAGATTAGAAGGAAAAAAGCCCAAACTAATGATCAGAACCTAAGTAGAAACAGCTAGAGGTGAGTCCCCAGATCCCACCTATGGACATCCATTGCTATAGCAAAAACAGAGAGAAATAACACAGTCTGTGGACATCACAACTACAATGAGGTCTCAATCCAGATCACTCTAGAACACTTTGGCAGGTGAAGATTGCCCTGAAATGGCCCACCCATACCAGTGGAAGATAAACCCTTTCCAAAGATACACAAAACCCAACACATGAATACAAGAAACATGAAAAAGCAAGCTAACACTACATCTCCAAATGTCATAATTCACCAGCAAATGACCCCAAAAAGATTGAAGTGGATGAAATATCAAAAAGGAATTCAAAAGAATCATTATAAAAATGATCAATGAATCCCAAGAAAACACAGGAAACCAACTGAATGAATTAAGAAAGCATGGAATATGAATGAGAAATTCAATAAAGAGATCAAAATTGAAAAAGAATCAAACAAATCTTGAAAATTAAAGACATAATAAATCAAATAAAATGTTCAGTTAAAAGTCTCTCTAATAGAGTAGACCCTGCTGAAGATAGAATCTCAGAACTGGAAGACAAAGTGGTGAATCTTAAACATACATAGAGTATTAGAGGAAAAAGAATAAGCAACCATGATCAGAATATACAAGAACTCTGGGACAACATGAAGAGACCAAATTTAAGAATTGTGGGAATTGAGGAGGGTTGTGAGATGTGGGCAAATGGATGAATAAACTCTCAGGGAAATAATAACAGAAAAATTTTCAAAAATTCAGAATGAGATGGACATCAAGAAACAGGATGTATTTAGAATTCCAAATAGACAAGTCAAAAAGAACCTCTCTGTGATGCATTAAAATTAAAATGCCTAACATACAGAATAAGGAAAATATTTTTAAAACCTCAAGAGGAAGGCATCAGGTCACATTTAGAGATAAGTCAATCAAAATCACTTCACAAGCCAGGAGGGCTTGGAACAATGTTTCCCAAGTCCTGAAAGAAAACTGTCAACCAAGAATGTGATATCCAGCAAAGCTATTGTTCAAAATCAATGATGAAAGGCTGGGGAGATAGCCCAGTTGGCAGAGTGCTTGCCTTGCAAGCACAAGGCCCTAGGTTCAATCCCCAGCACTGAAAAAAAAAAAAAAAGATGAGATTAAAACCTTCCAAGATGAGCAGAAACTAAAAGAATGCATGACTACTAAACCAGCACTACAGAACTTACTTAAAGAAATCACTAAAAAAAGAAATAAAAAACAAACCTCAGATCTCACAAAAGAACAAATGTCATTTGAAGAATAGCTAAGCAAATGAGAAACAGGACCAAATTAAACATGATAAATAAGTCAAAATGTCAGGAATTAATAAACATCTATAATAACATTGAATGTAAATGGTCTCAACTCTCCAATTAAAAGACATAGTCTGGCAGAATAGACTTAAAAACAAGAGTCAACTATGTGTTGCTTACAAGAAATGAACCTTAGAAGCAAAGACAGCCACAGTGTAAACGGAGCTCAAAACAAGCAGGAGTAGCTACTTCTATCTGATAAAGCAGATGTCACACAAAAATCAATCAGAAGAGACAAAAAAAGTCACTTCATATTTGTAAAGGGACTAAGCCAGCAAAAAGGTATAAACAATAATAAATATGCCTCAAACATGAGTGCAACTAATTACATAAAAGAGACAATAGTCAAATCAAAGCCCCAGGTAAACCTGGTACAATACTGGATGATTTCAACATAACTCTCTCGTCATTAGATAGGTCATCCAGACATAAACTCAGTAAAGATTCTTTGGACATGAAAAATGTTATAAATCAAATGGACCTAGCAGACAACTATAGAATATTTCATCCAACAAATAGCTGAATACACTTTCTTCTCAGCAGCCCATGGAATCTTCTCTAAAATATACCATATTTTCGGTCACAAGGCAACTTTCGGCAAATACAAAAAAAAATTTTAGATGTAATTCCTTGTATCTTTTAAGATCATAATGGAATCACATTAGAAATCAATATGACCAAATCCTACAGAAACTATACAAACACAGAAAGATTGAATAATACTTTTTTGAATGATGAATGGGTGATACAAGAAATCAAGGGAGAAATTTAAAAATTCTTAGACTCAAATGAAATAGTGATACAACATACTAGAACCTCTGGGACACTATGAAGGCAGTTCTAAGAGGAAAGGTTTTTGCTATGAGTGCCTACATAAGAAAATCAGAAAGATCCCAAATAAACATCTAACAATGCATCTCAAAACCCTTGAAAAAGAAGAACAAACCAGTTCCAAAACCAGTAGAAGGAAGGAAATAATTAAGAGCAGAACTGAAATCAATGAACTTGAGAATTAAAAAAAAAAAAAATTAAAATGATCAATGAAACAAAGAATTGGTTCATTGAAAAGATAAACAAGATTGATAAGCCCTTAGCCAAACTGACCAAAAGAAAAAAGGGAAACAAATAAATAAAATTAGAGAAAAATTAGTGAAAAGTCACCATAGACATCTCAGAAATCCAGCAGATCATTAGGGACTATTTTGAAAACTTATATTCCAATAAATTAGAAAACCTAGAAGAACAGATACTCTTCTAGATAAATATGACCTGCCAAAACTGAATCAAGAGGGTGCAGAAAACCTAAACAGATGAATAACTTGTAATGAGATACAAGCAGTAATAAAAAGCCTTCCAACAAAGAAATGCCCAGGACGCAATGGATTCTCAGATGAATGTTACCAAATCTTTAAAGAAGAACTTATGCCAATACACCTCAAATTATTCCATGAAATAGAAGTAAATTAAACTCTTCCAAATTCAAATCTTTGAAATCAGTATCACACTCATATCAAAACCAGATAAGGACACATAAATGAAAGAAAACTACAAACCAATATTCTAGATGAACTTAGATACAAAAATACTTAATAAAATATTAGCAAACCATGTTTAACAACATATAAAGATTATACACCACAACCAAGTTGGTTTTATTCCAGAAACGCAAGGATGGTTTAATACATACGAATTAATGTGATCCAACCCATTAACAGAATTAAGGACAAAAATCACTTAGTCATCTCAATAGATGCAGAGAAGGCCTTCAACAGAATGCAACACACATTCATGATAAAAGAAAAAACACTGAAGAAACTAGAGACAGAGGGAATCTATCTCAACATCATAAACGCTATACATGGAAAACCTGAAGCCAACCTCAGAGTAAATGAGGAAAAACTGAAAGCATTTCCTTTAAATCTGAGACAAGACAAGGATGTCCTTTCTCACTGCTCTTATCTAATATAGCGCTAGAAATCCTAGCCAGAGCTTTAGAGAAGGAAATAAAAGGAATGAAAATAGGAAAGGAGGAGTCAAATTATCACTGTTTGCAGATGATACGATCCTATACCTAAAAGATCAAAAACACTCCACCAAAAGACTGCTAGAGTGTATAAAGAAATTTGGCAAAGTAGCAGATTAGCAAATCAACATACAAAAATCAATAGCTTTCCTATATACCAATAATGAATCTGCTGAGAAAAAAAAACAGGAAAACAATTCCATTCATAATAGGCTCAAATAAAATAAAATACCTAGTAAGAAATCTAATCAAGGAGGTGAAAGACCCCTATAATGAAAACTATAGAACACTGAAGAAATTGAAGAAGACCTTAGAAGATGGAAAGACCTCCCATGTTCAAGGAGAGACAGAATTAATATTGCTAAAATGGCCTTACTACCAAAAGAAATACACAGATTCAACACAATCCCCATCAAAATATCAGTGAAATTCTCCACAGATCTGGGGGGGAATGTCCTAAACTCTTTGGAAGAATAGAAGACCAAGAATAGCCAAAGCAGTTCTAAGCCAAGAAAAGCAGTGCTGGAGGCGTCAGAATACCTGACTTCAACTTACACTGCAGAGCTGTAGTCACAAAGCTGCACGGTACGGGCATGAAAAGAGGACCAACGATACAGAAGAGAAGACACGGACAAACCCACACAGTGCAGTCATGTCGCCCTTGACAAAGGTGCCAGAAACTTACACTGGAGAACAGACAGGCTTAACAAATGGTGCTGGGACAACTGCTTATCCTCAGGGAGAATGAAACTAGACCCCGTCCCTCACCCTGCACACAAATCAACTCCAAATGCATCAAAGACCTCGGGATTAGGCGAAAAACCATGCAACTCCTACACGAAAGCATAGGGCCATACTTCACCTGTTAGACATAGGCAAGCGTTTTCTCAGTAGGACCCTAAAGCTCAGGAAATAATGCCAAGAGTTAATAAATGGGACAGCATCAAATTTAAAACTTCTTCATAGCAAGGAGATAAGAATGTGAAGAGAGCCCACAGAATGGGAGAAAAATCTTTGGTAGTTACTCTTCTGACCGAGGATTAATATCCAGAATATATGAAGAGCTCAAAAAACTTTACACCAAAAATCAAATAACTCAATTAATAAATGGGCAAAGGGACTAAACAGACACTTCTCGAAGAAATACAAATGGCCAACAGGTACATGAAAAAATATTCAACATGATTAGCAATTGGAGAAGTGCAAATCAAAACTACACTGAGGTTTCATCTCACAACAGTCCAAACGGCAGGAATGCCAACGGCAAACACTGGCGAGGACGCGGAGAAAAAGGAGCACTTTTACTCAGCTGGTGGGACTGTGAAGTAGTAGAACCACGACGGAAATCAGAACAGCGGCTCCTCCAAAGGCTAGGTGTGGATCCACCTTAGAGCCAGCTGTCCCTCCTCAGAACTGACCCGGAGAGCATCTTACTACAGTGATCCAGCTCACCCACGTTCACAGCACAATCCACAACAGCCGAACTACGGACCCAGCCTCGGTGTCCCTTGGTGGATGAATGGATGAAGAAAATGTGGTGTATATATACAGTGGGAGTCTTATTCAGTCAGAAAGAAGAATAAAATTTACAGGAAAATGGATGGGACAGAGACCCTCATGTTAAGTGGAATCAGTCAAACTCAGAAGGTCAAGGTCGAGTCCTGTGCTTTCTCATATGCGGAAGCTAGAGAGGAAAGAGGAAAACGGAGGTGGGAGCGGATCTCGTGGAAGTCAGAGATCAGCAGAGGAAAGGGCCCCAGTGGGAGGCCGGAGGGCGGGGTGTGCTGGGCGTTGGCCCGATCACAGGGTTGCACTGTGTGCATGTGTGAGCTCACAGCAAGAAAGTCCATCAATATGCGCAACTATGATGCACCGATTTGGAAACATGGAAAAAACCTGACTTGAGATCCCTCTCTGGGGACAGCCAGTCACCAGCTGAAGGACTGTCACTGGGCAGCACCCTGCTTTGCTGTGTCCCACCATGAGCTCAGCTTGCCTTGCTGGACGGCTCTGGGCTGCGAAGTGGGAGCCCAGGGGAAGTCCGGTTGGGGGCAGTGCAGAGGCTGCAGAGGTTGGTGCGACAGGCTGGAGCTGGCCCCCGCCACGCTGCAGTCTACTCTGAGTGCCTGGACGTCCCTCCCCGCAGCACGGTGCAATCTTCCTCCACCTGTAAAAAACCCACGGCACCAGGACAGGCGTGGGCACACAGAAAACTTGCCAACTATTTGACTTGCTCAAATAATTGCGCAGCATCTGATGTAATAGCTGTTCCTTGGAAACAGCTCAACCAGGTTTCTTTCTTTATTCGTTGGTTTGCAGTTTGTCGCAGCAAGCGCCACGGGCACCAGCACTGAGCCAGGGGACATTCTGCCCAAGTCGGTCAGTCAGCACTCCTGGCTCAGCTGCCCCGCTGGTGGGAAGAGCAGGTGTCCCCGCAGCACACAGGGCCCACGCAGTCTGGTCTGCAGCCACCTGCTGGCCAGAGTGCCAGGTTGAAGGGCTTCCCCACCTTTCCTTTGACACGCCTCACCCAGCACTCTCTCCACTTGCACACACACCAGAGGCTGCGAAGGAGGGAGAGAGGGAGGGACTTTCCCAAGATCCAGTCTCATCACTTCCCTGCTTCTGTCCCCACCCAAAACCTCACTCAGTGACACATTTCAGTTCAGAGAAGAGAGGACGGAAGGAAGGGAAGGAGGGAGGAAGGATGGAAGGAAAGAAGGGAGGGAGGGAAGCAGGGAGGGAGGGCGGGAAAGGCAGGAAATGTCCCTCTGCAAAGGACTGCTTCCCCTGAGTCGCGCACAGGAAGTGCTCCGCTTCAGAAAGCCACAGTGCTCCCGGGGCCGGCAGCCCGCGCTGCCGAGCGGACAGACCTCTCACACTTGGCCTGCATGGCAGACGTTGTCCCTGGTCAACAGCAGCCCAACTGAACGTGGCCTGTTCTTCCAACTGGAGGCACACATCTGCAAGCTCATTAAGTGTGTGTGTGTGTGTGTGTGTGTGTGTGTGTTGACATTTAATAAAGAGAGCGAACACCTCAAAAGCCATGAGCGAATTTTCAAGGCTAATATTCATTTGGAAACATCTATTTTAATTAGAAGAAATGAATTTAAGTTGGGGAGGAAAATTCTCCATCAACTTTCTCCTCTGCCTTCCAGGAGTCCACGTCCCCAGGGACTCGGAGCCATGAAGAGACCTCCATGGCCATTTCCAGGAAGCATGTACTTAAACTCTTTATCATTCTCTTGGCAAAGCTCCATCTGCAGAGAAGACTCTGCGGCTCGAGTGTGTTTGAACTGTCACACTGAGATAAAGGGAAAATAAACAGACCCTGAGACGCGGCTCCAAGGAGCCACCGTGGGAAGCCCCAGGGAGCCGCTCCCAGCGCCACTTCATGACACCACTCCGTCTGTTCTCTCCGTGGTCTCCTGTCCCCTCCTCTGCTACCGTCTCCAGGCAGAGAAAGAAGGCCTTTAAAGGAGAGTGGCTCTGCTGCCAGGACCCCCAGGCACATGGACAGGTTCAGTGCTGGCCATGGTGTCCAGTTCCATGTGGAGCATTTAACTTTAAATCCAGTGACATCCAAAGTTCAGCTCCTTAGCCTGTGTGCACGTCCAGCCGGAAGCTACTGTGGACAGCACAGGAGAGCAGTCCGTGGCTGCAGAGGGCCCCCCATGGGAGGGCGGGTGCCGCTGCAGTGTCCATTGCACTGTAGAACAGCACCCGTTATTTTACACCCCTTTTCATCAACGACCTTAGAAATAAGACCAGAATTTAGCAGTGGTCCCAGAATCCCCGACAACCTCTCGCTGACGTAGGAAACCCCGACCACACTGCAAGGTCCGAAGACCTGCTGGGCGCCTGCCCGTGCTAAGCACCTGGTGCAGAGGTTTCCAGTCCCCAGGGCTCCTGTCCTGCACTCCCGTGGAGGAGAGCTCGGGTCTCCCAAGCCCAATGCAGCGCTTTGCTCGACCCTGGGTCTCCGCCCTGTGAGTGCTGCCCCAGAACACCCAACCATTTAACCGCACTAACAGCCACTCAGCTCACGCTCCATACAAAGCAGCGGGCTGCATCTGATCCACAGAGCACGGTTTGCAAGCTCTGCTCAGCTCCCTACCAAACCCTAGAAATCACAGTCAGGTGTCACTCAGTGCCACTTCTCCCCTCTTCCAACGAGTCCCTGTGGCCACCTTTGTGCAGAGGACTCTGCCAGGTGCAAGGAGCAAAGGCAGGTGAGATTAAGGCCACGTCCTCCGTGAGCCCAGCAGGGCAGGGACGCACAGGTCCCCAGGAGCACCGTCACACCGAGGTCACCCGCTGGGGTCTGGGACTCCCAGAAAAGGTGACGCGGGACAAGTGCTGAAGAGGCGTCAGCTGCCCTGGGGGAGGGACACTCCAGCCGTAACCTTGCCGTCCAGAATGGGCGGGGCAGCGGGAAGACGGGCGGCACCAGGGGAGGAGCCGACTTCCGTCCTTCCCAGTCAGGACTCTGGGGGACACCAGGGGCCTGCCAGGTGTGCACTGCAGACCCCTGAGCCACCAGGATAAGGAGGACAGACAGAGACAAAGTCAGGAGCAGGAGAGCAGTTTGGGGGACAACGTGGGGATTCAATCAAGAAATAACGAGCACCCAGTGAGGAAGAGCCAGCTCCAAACCACCCAGGACGCGAACGGAGAAAACGGAAGGACTGGGATGCCCAGGCCTCTGGCTGGTGCCTCCGATGTGCTGGGCCACACAGGTGGAGAGGCACTCTGGGGGCTGAGGATGACTGGACTTGCCACACAGCAGGTGCCTGGCAAGCAGCTGGACCCTGGAGGCTGGAGTCTAGGCAGAAGACTCAGAAGTCAGGAAGACCACATGAGGGAGTAAGGGAGCCAGGAGAGCAGACGAGGCCTTCCTGAGAGGAGGTGGGCATACAGAGGCCGGGCCGTCCCTGCGATCCGCCAGAGACCAGCAGAGGAGGCAGCACCCCAGGAGAGGGAGGGACATGCCAGCACTCAAGGGAGGCAGAGTCTCGAGGAGAACGTGACCTGGTCTAGGAGCTCTGCTGGAACTGCCATTCAAGCAGTTCCTGCAGAAAAAGCAAACAGATTCCCTGGGTCTCGGTCCAGTCCCACCACACAAGGGACAGGCTGATCGCCCATCTCAGTTCCTGGGTTATAAAAGAGCTTCCCTGTGATGTCTCTGAGGAGGATCTGCATCTCAGGCACCAGGGCTGCCTCTGCCGGCTCTTTGGAGCACGGTAGCAGCCAGGGTAGGGAGCAGCCCACGTGTGGAGGGGTGGGGACAGAGGTGCCTCCTGCACCACCCATGGCCCCAGCGACTCCAGAGGCTGCCGAGGGTGGTGCCCCGTGGAGAGTGAGTCACAGCTCCCAGAGTGTGGCCAGGTGACCATGAGGCCTGGGCGGAGGGAAGGAGGCAGCACCAAGCCACCATGGGAGGCTCCTCCTGGCCCCAGCAGGAAGGGCCCGCCTCCTCCCCGACACCGCGTCTCACCGCTCCCCCACCCTCACCTTCCTTGCCGGCCCTTCGCCTGACACCCTCCCTCTGGCCACTGCACAGCTGCCTCATGCAGTACTGCTCCTCCAGCCGAGGTCTGAACCCCTGAAAACCAGCCTGCAGCCTTGGACGTGGCCTCAGAGGAGCGAGGAGCAAGGAGCAAGGCAGGGTCAGGCCAGCCTCCCACCTGGCCACAGCAGCCGCTGGTGTCCTGGAAAAGCCCAGCTGGAGACCCAGGGACATTGACGCCCCTTCCTCTCCAGGAAGTGACCCAGGATTCCCGTTGCACTTTCCAGTTGGGGAACCAGGACCTGCGACTCCCGTGCTGTTGGCAGATGCCATGAGAAGAAAACTGGCCCCGTCAGAGATTCATGCCTCATGCCCCGTGTGCCCGAGGTCAAGGTCCTGGGCCATGACCTACACCCGGAAAATTCCAGACCCCAGCCAGGGCCTGGCTACTTCGAGGTGTGACAAGAGTCTGCAAAACTCAGGTGTGTGAGCCAGTGATGCAGCACCAGGACCCCTGTGTGGCTCAGACACCCCAAAACACAGCAGGCCCCAGGAGGGGCTCCTTGGGTAAAACTGGTCAACTGAAGGGACAGTGCTATCCTCAGGGCAGCAAGGTAGACCTCTTGGGTGCTGGTTACTGGGCACCTCTCACCCAGGTGTCCACAGTGACAAAGAGCCTGGCCCCCAGGTGCCTGGGACCTTTCAGAATATAGAGTTAGAGCAGCACTATAGCCAGTATCTATAGACCAGGGCTCCCGTCTTCCCCGATTCACAGCCTCCGCTACAGCTGCTCCACCCCAGAATGCAGTCGCTCTTTAATGATCTGTGTAATTTGCTGTGTATTTATTAAGTTAAAAATGAAAATGCATAGCTCGACTGATTTCTTGCCTCACTCTGGATCACCTTCCACACACACTTCGAGGTCATCCCCCCAGGAGCCAGGAAGATGGAACTGAGGTCTCCGCATGTTCACGGGAAGTGCACCAGGCCCCTCCCCAGGCCTGGTGTCAGGCCCCGTCCCAGGTGATGCAAAATCTGAGCATCTGTAATTTGCCCCATTGAGAAAACAGAGACTCCAAAGAGCGAGGGGCTCATTTCACACTCTCTCAGTGGCAGAGCCACGTGTGGCCTTCTCCCCACCTGGTGTCACCACAGGAGAACAGGGGACCAGCCCAAGAAAGGGCCCAGCCGCCTAGAAGTGAAGGTGGGTGGGAAAGCATCTACGCGGAACCGCCTTCCCCGCGCGGCCACCAGGGGGCACCGCCCGCCGCAGCGAGTTTCAACGGAGCAGGCAGGACCCCAAAGCCCCCGAGCCAGAGTCGCTGCGCTGACCTAAAGAGCCCTGGCTCCTTGGAGCCTCCGTTCCTTTTCCCTTTAAAGAGCTCGTATTGCCACAGACCTGGAGGAGAGGTTCACTGCCTGCTGCCGAGCCCACCCTTGGACACAGCACCTGGCCAGCAACCACGGGTGCTTCTGCAGACAGGCCAGGTTGTCAGTCCCTCAGCGCTCCTGTCCTAAGGGGTGGGGCCTACTGAGGGCTGACTCTGCTGGGAGCCCATGCTGAAAACTGAGGAGGAGGCAAAAATAAACTGAACCCCCTCTGCCTTCAGAGAATGGAGGAAGAGTGGCAGGGGCACTGCGGAGGCGCAGAGGCCCTGAGGAGGGTGCAAGGAGAGCTGCTCTAGGACCCAGCGGACGCGTGGTGGTCCTGACTCCTGAGACAGAGGCCAGGGCGGGGGCAGAGGCTGCGCCTGAGTCCACCCACACTTCTGTGTGTGTTTCCCACTCCGTGGGGGTGATGTAAACGAATAGGACACACACACACGCGAGTTCACAACCAGAGGAGGGAGAAACCAAGACACACAGGCCCTCCTGGCGTGGCGGGGGGAGGCCTGGGTGGGCAGCACACCTGACACTGGTGGGAAGACTCCCTGCAGCCTGTGTCCCCTATGTGGCAGGGGGAACTGCACCTTTCATTAAGGTCACTGACCCCGAGATAGGCCAGTATCGATCACCCCAGGAGATGGGCACTCCAGCCTCCTGACCTTGGGAGCCGAGGCTTTCCTCTGGCTGGAAGCAGCCGTGCAGCAAACGGGAGGCCCCAACTGCTTGCAAATCATGCTTGTGAGAGGGACCTGCCAGCAGAGGCTGGCTGGGAGACGTGGGGCCCCACGCAGAGCCCGGAGAGGCTGGGGAGTCCGGCAGCCCCAGCCGAAGGTCAGCAAGGAATCGGAGCCTCAGGCCCACACCCCAGCACCTCCTAGTAGGATCCTAGCCAGGCTGACCGGACCTCAGCCTCGTGAAACCAACACAGGGAATGATTCAAGTCACCTGAACCTCAAACTGCAGACTTAAGATGATTGAGCTGTGTCGTTAAGATACTGAGGCCTTGAGCAGCGCAGCAGAAGACGCACACCCACACACGACCGCCCAGACTCACCCCAGAGGGGCCATCACTACCCCAGAGCCCTGAGGGGGCCAGAGCCCTGGGCTTCTGGAGGACAAGCTGGCCAGCTTCCCCGTCCGGACTGGGCAGCTTTCATTCGTTTTACACGTGCAGGACCAGTGTCCTGGGTCCCTGAGCCTGAACCACAGGGATACAGTTCCTGCCCCCTGCACACCCTGGGTGCCAAGCAAGCACCCTGGAGGTCCCTGAAGGCCATCCTGTGGCCACCCTGTCCTGGTGGGTGGTCACGGCTCCCTGACTTTCATACTCTGGGCTCCCCAAATTCTCCCTCGTGGTCCTGATCATTTCCATTGATACAGCCAGGTTCCCGGAGAGAAGAGGAGAGGAGCCAGCCAACCCCAGCAGGGCTTGCAATGCCCACCTCTCCTCAGAGAGGGGACCCACATGTCAGACCAGCCTCTGACTCTAGCACTGAAACCCTCCTCGGAGGGGCGTGACCAGTGCTGGAGGCCTCCCTCGCTGTGAGTGAAGGCAGCGGAGAGAACCCTCTACCTCCCAGACTCGTGCTGGGGGAGCCTCACACGGGCCAGGCAAGCGCTCTGCCCCCAACCCACCCGGACCAGGAAAACCCTTCCAAACCTGGCCTGTGCTGCAGCTGAAGCCAGGTAGAGTGCGAGCCTCCGAGTCCCTGAGTGTGCTGGAGCTCCTCCCACAGGCCCACTCGCGGCCAGCCGGGCACGTCGAGAGACAAGGCAGCCTCTTCTTCCGATGGAGAAAGCACAGGCTCCAAGCTGACAGAAGGAGCTTCGTGCTCTTCTTGTTCCTTTGAGAGTCGCCTTGAAAGTGGAGAAGGTGCACCCAGGTGGGCTTGGGAAGCTGGGAGGGGCCTTGCTCCACAGGCATGGAGGCCTGTGGGGCCCTGGCTCAGCCCTGTTGAGGGGACCAGCAGGGACCGTCGCTGCCAACAGGCCCAGAGGAGCCTCTGACCAAATCGTGAGATGTGGGTGAAATAAAGGAAGGAGTCTGCTCAAGTCAGGGCCCAAACTAAAGGAGCTCAAGTGGAGATTTGGAGGAACCCAAGGTCAAGGTTACAGGGCACTGTTGCAACAGATTTAAGTTTGGTTTAATATGTGGCTTTTGTTTTAATACAGGGTTATTTCACTAGAAACTCAATTTGGGGATTTTTTTTTTTCAAAGACCAAAGTCACATGACTTAAAACCATGTCAAGCAGAGCCCAGCGTCGGACCCTCCTCTGTGTTCCCTGCCCTATATCAACAACCAACAGCACCCAAGGACCACCTGCCACCACCTGCCCTACCTTTCTGAAGTGTCAGATGTTCATTGTGAGATCCACCTCTGCTGTCACCCTATTCTCTCTTACAATGCCAACGTTTAAATGGCCCGTTACTTATAAATGGTGTAAAAGGTACACAGTCCAACCTCGCCCAGGAGTTCAAAGCCCAGCATTCAGCATTGGATTTCTTGTTCCTCACGAGCCAGCCAGGGTCCCATGGTGCCTGGTGCCAGCTCGGAGAGAATTTATAGGGGCTGGGCTAGAGACAGAGCCTTCCAGAGATGGCCCAGCCTGTGATGTCATAAGAGATGGAACTGGAGGAGCAGCCCCTCCCTGAAGAAGCCGAGCCGTCCTCTCCAGCAAGGCTGGAGCCAGGCACAGCAAAACCACCTCCCACCCTGGGCGGGGCCTGAAATTCCCATCCTCTACCCAGCCAGTGCCTGAGTTTAAGGTCCACCTCTGGGAGACCCCCATTGCTCATTCAGCAATCACTGAGCACACAGCAGTATCCCTGCCCTCCAGAGATGGTTCTCCAGGGGAATTTGAGAAAGGCCAAGGACCCTCAGCACCCGCCACACACACAGTAATCTGAAGAAGCCCAGGACCCTGGAGAACACCCACCCAAGGGGAGTTCTGCCTCGCCACCTGCTGCACAGCTCAGGGTGTCCCTGCCCTCCAAGCCCCTGAAGCTCTGAGGACCATCCAGGCGAGAGAGAGAGGGACCTGCACACTGCTAGGTGCAGGTGATGCAGAGGAGCAAGCTGCTCACCTGGCCTGGTGCAAAAGGAGGCAGAGACCAGGTCCCCCCCCTCGAGGACACCCCCCTACACCTGAGCCTCCCACCAGGCCCTGCCTCCTAGAGGCTGCCCACCTCCCAATAGCACCACTTTGGGGACCAAGTTGTTAACACATGGGTCTTTGGGGACAGTCCAGATTCAAACTACAGCAACCCCTTACCCACCCTCAAAGGACATGGGACACACACACCAAGCAAGAGGCAGGAGGGCCCAGAGACCCATCTCCTGGGCCTGGGCTCTCCGGGGCTCCCCTCTGGGTGTGGACTGAGGCTGGAGAGCCACTTCTAGGGAAGAGCACAGCAGGAGTGACAGGCGTCCAGGATGGAAGAGTCTGTCTCCCACCCGGCCCTCCTCTCCTGCGTGTCTGTCCCCATGACCCCAGCCTCCACCGGCTCGCTCGCCAGGGCACAGACGCCTGAAGGCTGGAGGCTGGTTTGGCTCTGCCCCCGGAGCCTCCGGCACCACCCTCAGCCTGTCTTGTCTCCTGCTCCACTCCAGGCCTTTCAAGTGTCAGCAGAGTCACAGGTGTGAGCCCAACAAGAGCAGAACTACCAACGGGCCCCAGTGCAATTGCTGACCCCGAATCGGTACCAAAATAAGTGGTACTGTTTCGCTCTGAACCTGGGAGGTTTGTTATTCGGTGTGAAGTAACTAATAGGTTGCTTGGGTCTCGCCGTCCTTGGGAAGCAAGATTTTCCTTCTGCCACGGACACGGAAATGCACGCTCCCCCAGCTCCTTGTTTCTAGGGCACAGGCAGATGCAGAGCCACCACAGGTAGCTCTCTGGATTTGTGCAGTGCACAACCTGCATAGACGCCTAACATAGCCCCAGCTCCAGACACCCAGACAGACACCCCAGGCTCTGAGTGGTAAGCTCAGACATGTAGGCATGGCAGCTCACCAGCTTCCATGGCAATAGCAGCAGCAGCCTGGCAATAGCATCCTGCAGCCTAGCAACAGCATCTGCAGCTGCAGCAGCAGGGTACTGTGCAGGCCCATCGGCAGCGTGATTCACGGGCTTTGTTCCCGCCACAGAGCACCAAGACGGTCCTCCCATCCTTCCTGTCAATTCCCAGAAAGCTTTCAACAAATTCCCTGTCTGTATAAACCTGCCAGACCCAGGTTTTCCTGCTTAGAGCCAAGCAGATGCCCACTCCCCCACCCAGTGTCCACGCACACACGCTGCAAACCAGAGATGTCAGTGGCTGCCGGTGGCAGGGTTGGGGGCGCTCTGTGCAGGCAGGCTGCCAGCCCCCAGGAGGAGGGTGGAGGCTGTGGGCTGGCGTGGGGAGAGGGGCACTGGCAGCCGACTGCACAGATGTTCCATGTTTGCAGGAATTCTTTGTGTGTGCACATGTGTGCATGTGTATGACTGTGCATGTGCACATGAGTCCACGTGTGTCCATGTAGGGGAGCAAGAAGATCAGTAAGAGACGGAGGGAGAGATGCAGGAAGAGCGAAGAGCCGGCAGTGGGTGGGGAAGGAGGACTCCTGAGACCCTGCCAGGTGGCGGTTTAGAGAGTGCTCCCGCCTCACTCCCAGGGGTTTCCTACCCCACGCAACAGTGGGCGTGGGTTCCCGCAGGGCAGCGGCCAGCTAACCAGGTAAACAGAAGATGGTCGGGAAGACACCACCGCCCCTCTGCCCCTTGACAACAGAGAGAAGCCCCAGGTAGAGGGACATGGCACATGCCTCTGGGGTCCCTGGCGCCTGGCAGCCCAGTGCAGAAGCCCCATGCAGGTGAAGCACAGGGAGAGTGGAACCGGGCCTCCTCCACTGGCCAGCTCCTCTTCTCCTGGAGTCACGTGACTCTCGGACAGTCTTCCCAGCAGCCACCGGTCTGGACGCTCCTGCCTCTCCCGGCCACCTGCCCAGGCTGTGGCCATCCTGTTCCACAACTTCCTCAGCTACACTTCACAGAAAGTTGTGAACCCAATAGTACACCAGCCTCTGGTCACCCAGTGGGCATCTAGTGAATCCTAGCACTCCCCTCAGCCCAGCCCTTGCCCAACTCTGCAGACGCCACCCGACCCTCGCAGGGATTCACTCAGGGCAAAACGTCTGACTCGGAGCCCAGCTGTCCTAACCTTGTGATCGTGTAAGTGTACCTTGACCAGGTCCAACACAGCTCACAGCAGCCCAGCCTCGACCCCAACCCAGCACCACACATGGCTCCCTCCTGCCCAGGCCCCAGTCTGCACGCACCCCAGGCACCGCTCTGGTCCCAGTGAGCAGGCCATGGGGCTCCAGCAGGAACCTAAGGCAGGGCTCTGCGGCTTCTGCCCCTTCTCTGTCCCCTGAGCCTGCCCGGGAAGGCCTCCAGCCTCCTCCGATACATTCAGGCATGAGAGGTAGAGAAAGGGTTGAAGCCCAAGAGGGATCTCTTGGTGGGTTGTGAGTACACACGCAGAGGAAAACGAGAATGCACAGGACGAATGTGGAAAATATCCTGGGCGAGGCTGAGCAACCCCGGGAGACCATGGGGCTATCGTCAGTTCTGACTCTCGCTGGGCCTCAGCAAGTCCCTGCTGCTTAGCACTCCATGTGCAGGTGTGTGGGGCTCAACACGCACTGTCCCCCACATGCACGTGAAGGCATGATCTGGGATGCAAGTGCAGCATCATCCGCAAGAGTAGAGATGCAGAAACAACGCCAGCATGGCAGGGAGGGAGAGCAGGCCAGTCCCTGTGCCCAGGAGGTCAGCGCGGCAGGGAGGGAGAGCAGGCCAGTCCCTGTGCCCAGGAGGTCAGCGCTGCAGGGAGGGAGAGCAGGCCAGTCCCTGTGCCCAGGAGGTCAGCGCTGCAGGGTGGGAGAGCTGGTCAGGTCCCTGTGCCCAGGAGGTCAGCGCTGCAGGGTGGGAGAGCTGATCAGGTCCCTGTGCCCAGGAGGTCAGCGCTGCAGGGTGGGAGAGCAGGCCAGGTCCCTGTGGCCTCGTTTGAACAGCAAGATGTGACTGATAAAAGGCCAGGAGGGACAGTGCTCACTGCGATCTGTTCCTCTGCTCTTCGAACAGTAATAAGCATGTGTATATAGCCAGGTGTGGTGGAGCAGGCCTGTGTGGTGGAGTAGCCACTTGAGGGGCTGAGGCAAGAGGATCACAAGTTCCAGGCCAGTCTAGCAGTGCAACTCAGTAAGACCCTCTCTGAAAATTTAAAAATGAAAAGGCTGAACATATAGTTTAGTGGTAGAGAGCCCCTGAGTTCATTCCCTGATGCTACAGAGAGGGAATGAGAGAAGAAACAAGAATCACCTAAAATGAATGTATACACATGTACTTAAAGAAAAAAAGAACCTGGAGAGAAGAACCCCAGTGGAGCAAAGGCTGGCCACTGGGGTGCAGCATGTTTATTCCTATGCATTGTGTGCGTCCCGACGACCTGTCACTGCAAACGTGCACACCACGCGTTCCCAAGGTGGCAGCACTGGCAGCACAGGCCTGTCTAGTGTCCCTTCTCAGGACTGTGCTAAGGACACTAGTGTGCTGGTGGGCAGGCCGGGAGGGGCTCTGCTCGGGGGGTCAGTCTGTGCAGACTGGAAGTGGGGATCCCTGGAGACTCATCTTCCTCTCTCTGCACCATCGTCCGCCAGAGTCGGCATCTCCCAATTCACAAAGCTCCCTCCAGAGGACGGAGCTGCCACGCCGAGAGCTGCGGTCTGCTGAGTCAGACCAAGGGGACATGTAGGCGTCGCTGTGCAGCAACACACCCTGAGCAGATGTGCTGGGGGGGGAGGTGAGCGTCAGCAGCAAGGGTCTGACTGCCTGACGTCCCTCCCACAGATGAGGCAAGGCCTCCTCCAATGACCGAGCACCGTTCACTTGATTCCACTTTCTGCTCCAAAGACAGGGAGTCTCTCTTCCAACCGAAGCAGGTACCTCGCAGACCCACTGTGCTGGGACACACTTGCCCTGCACGACCTTCCAAAGAAGTGCAGATAAACTCGAGGACCAGGGAGAGTCTGAGATCTGCCCCACCCGAGGCCCACGTGTCAGCCCTGCCTTTCAGGCTGGCAGGAGCCTGAGACTCCTGGGTCTTCCTTGCTCACAGCAATACCAGTGGCCAGGACCCCAGCGTCTCTACTCCAGCACTCTGACCCCTGTTCCTGAGGGTTTCATGAAGAGGAACACGGAACACCAGCACATGCAGTGAGTCACTCAGAGGAGGACCCCTGAGCTGGGGAACCCAATCCTTACAGCAGGCAGTGAGCGGGCTGGCTCTTCTCTGGAGACAGGCGTCATCCCTGGTGTGCTGGACGGTGAGTCCGAGTGAGACGCCATCTCTCTTCCATGGCTGTAAGCTAGCCTGCCAGCCCTTCTCACCAGCAGGGACGTGGGGGGAGAGAAGCACATCTTCATCTCCCAAGGCAATTCGCTAGGCCAACACCCTTTTTAAAAACCCAGATCTGGGACAGTAGCTCAGCATGCCCAAGGCCCAGGGTTCAATCCCCAGCACCACCAAAAAAAAAAAACCAGAATAAATGGCAGTCAGGACTCCCTCAAGGACAGAAACCTGAAATGACCGGGGGAGTTGCCACTGTCACCTGCTCTGGGACTGCGTTGCATGTCTGTGTGTTTTCTTTGGAGAACAAAGGTGTTTACCAAAGGTGTTCATTACTGTTTATTAGGGAATCTGAAATACAAAAGGTCCAGGGGTGACTGCGACCAGCTCTCAAAGGCCACCCCTCTGGCATTGGCTCCCTGTGTGGGCGCAGACCTGGCGATTCTCCTGATGGACAGAACACCCTGCAGATGAGGCTGGCGCTCTCGGGCCAGGTCATAAAGGCCCAGGGTTCCCTCTCTTCGGCTCTTCTCCTCGCTGCCCTGATGAAGTCGATGCACGCGGAGCGGCCTCTCAGGGCACTGAGGCTGGCCTCTGCCCAACAGCCCTCAGCCCTACAACCCGGGGGAGCTGAGCTCCGCCAAAACCACGTGGATTTGGTTCCAGCTGGGGGGAGACCCTGAAGCAGAGGCTCCAGCAAGGCCCTGCCCAACTCTCTGGTCCAGACACACTCAGGGGATTGAATATTCCTGCCTTGGGCCACTAAGTCTGGGCAGTTGTTACACAGCAATGACGACCAACACACAATCGGAGTTCAGGGCACACACTGACAGCACACCGTCCACAGCAAAGTCTGGAGAATCCGTCTTTATTTTCCTGAAATCGGGTGGTTTGAAGCAAAGCAAAATGGTTTCTACCTGGGTAACAGCGCAAAGGAACCTACATTTCAGTCTAACTTAGGCAAACCCTGGCCCCTGGCAAGCGGGTTCCCTTCCACACAGGACTTAAAGGCCTACAGTCATTCCAGACCCACCGCCACCCCCAGCACCTACCTACTGTGACGTTTAAGGATGGCGCTTACCACTGGACCAAGGCAAGGGCTCTGGGTCTCACCCTGTGGTGCCCGTGAGGGGGCCGCTCAGGCAGCTTCCTACAGACCTGGACACCTTCTGTCACTCTTTTCTGAGGCTCAGACACCCCGAGCCAGCGAGCCCCTGCACTCCCGGGCGGCGCGCACTGGCAGAAGGGACCCTGGCATGCAGCGGGCCGCCACGGACCGGGTGCCAGGCGCCTCAGACGCTCTCCTTGTCGAACTCGCACATGAAGTACATGGTGATGTGGCAGGCCACGTCGTTCCAGCCCCCCGAGGCCACCATCTCCACGCAGTCCTCCTCGTCGTAGGCGTTGTTGGGCTCGCCGCTGCGCCACTTGTTGAAGGTCTGCATGGGGGAGCGGTCCGAGTACACGAAGGCGCCCTCCCTCTCCAGGTCGTTGATGCCGATGAAGACGCGGGCCAGGCCCGCCTGGGCCAGGTAGGCGGCCATGAGGCCGTTGGCGGCCTCGTCCTTGGGCATGCTCAGCGTGCCCCCCCTGCCCTGGCAGGACAGCTGGGCGTCCGCGTACCTCTTCTCCTCCTTCACCAGCAGGTAGATCTTGCTCTCTGTCTCCCGCACGCCAGCGACAGCTGCAGGGGAGGGCAGGGCTGGAAAGTGAGCCCTTGCATTTCCGTCAACAGGCTTCAGGCCACGCAGCCCACAGGTGCAGGGACGGGGCGGCCGGCGCCCGGGAGCCACCACCCTGGGCTCCGCGCGGGGAGCTGGGGGAGGGGAAGCCCCAGGCCCCACATACCATTTTTTATGAATTTTAACTCGGTCGTCAGCTGGGTGACCTGGTTGTCCATCTCGCCGATGGCCTTCCTCAGCTGGCTGCACTCACAGGGGATACCTGCAGGAACCAAGACCCTGAGCGGCGCTGCAGACACCCGCGGGCCTTCCAGGCCACCATGGGGACGGCACACTCCGTCCTGAAGGCGAGATCAGCTTTGTGGTTTTAAGTGTCACCCAGTTGCAGGGGAAGGGCCAGGGAGGCTGGGCACGGCCCGTGTCCCTCAGGGAGGCTGAAGGGTGGCATACAGAGACACCAGCGCACGGGGAAAGGAGGAACCCAGCCAGCAGCACCCAGGACTGACGCCTGGCAGGAGCTGCAGCCAGTGGCACTGTCTACTCCGGAGCTGCAGGCGGGTGGCGCCACAGAAGGATCCGGACCCCGAGCGCGTGTCTGGGCATCCCCTGTGCACGGTGGGTGCGTGCTCGGGAGTGCCAGAGACCACCAGGGAGAGGTCGGGAGCAGCCACAGACACACAGGCAGCAGGAGGCCCGGGGGCAAGGTGCTGCTGAAGGACTGAGTGTCCCTCCCAGGACCACGCTCAGGGCCTGCGCTGTCTCCACTGGACGGGGAGGCAGATGGGAGGGGACTCAGACGCCCCGAGCGAGCACTCTGCAGAGGCCTGGATGGGGGCAGCTAGAGACCAGGAGCGGAGGCTGGCGGAGGCCTTCAGGGCTGTCCCGCTTCACACAGAAAGACTGATGGTAAATGGCATGAGGCGGGAGCTCACAGAGAGGGAAGAGCCCGTGGCCACGGGGCGGGAGGGACAGAACACAGCACGGACGAAAGAGCGCCCACACTGCAACTAGTCAGAGCCCACCCCTCCTCAGCCTCCAGGGAGGCGGGGAACGTCCCGGCACCTCACGTGCTGAACCTGGTCTGCATGCTGCCGTCCTCCCTGACACCTGAGCCCTGAGCCCTGGCCCTGCACAGCTCTAGGGGAACAGAGTAGGGCAGGAAGTGACAGCAGGTGCCCAATGGGGGCTGAACTCTGTGCCCCTGAGCTCACCCAGACATCCCTGGTGGCCCCCCGCAGGAGCCACCTTGGTGAGCACAGTGGGGCAGGCAGCTACGGGATGTCGGGGGCATCAGGATGCGCCCTCCGAAGGGCGCGGTGGCCACAGGAAGGGGGAGGTCTTGGAGCGCCCAGAGAGGAGTGAAAAGCCAGGGGCAGCAGCTAAGGGGCAGGCGTGCCTGAGCTAGCCAGTGTCAGAGGCTGCGGCTCAGGAAGGACCCCAGACATCCAGGCCGAGTAGGCTGATGAGAGTCCCCCGCTGCATGGACACCTGTTACTCGATGCTTCACAGTCGTGAAGTACAATTTAATACATTTTATTAAATCCATGGGCTGCGATGCCATACCTGGCTCTCCGTTAGGGCCAGGGGGTCCCATATCACCAGAATCTCCTTTTTCACCTGAAAAAGAATAGCAGAGTCAAGGTCACCACGCAGAGCTGACGTGCCCCTTGAGTAAAGCGAGTCACAGCTGAACCTTTCCTTCGGGTTTCAGGCCTGGCGTTCCCCAGACCCCCTTGCCGGGAAGACGGGGAGCACCCTCCCATGAACAGGCCCACGTGCTCATCCTGGGACCTGAGGAGCCACGTGCTCGCTGTTGGATCGACTCTGGAAAGCCAGGGTGCTCCTGGAGCCTCAGCTCCTCAGCGAAGGCGACCGGCTCTGATGCCAGCTCTTTCCTGCCCTCCCTGCAGCGCAGAATCCGGATGGATGCAGGGTGGCCGAGCTGGAGTTGGGCTTAGCAGCTGCCAGGTCCAGAAGGGAAGGACACTCTTGGAGCCTCTCGCGAACCCCAGTCCCTCCAGCCCTCTGCAGGCCTGGCCCAGCCTCCTGTTAGGTGGGATGACCGTGTCCTGCTCGAGCTGATTCCTCCCACAGTCTCCAAAGGCCTGAGAAACCACAGGTGGGCCGAGGGGACCGTGCTTCCCACTTCAGTGAGCTCTCCTGTGCACCATGCTGTCGAGGGCGGTGGCTGCAGACACAACCCTGGCCAGGCCCAGCTCTGACCCTGCACCCTGGAAGGCGAACCCTTAAGTCCTGCCGCCTGGGCACACTGCCCTCCCCCTCCTCTGTGGGCAGAGCAGCCGCTGGCTCTGATCTGAGTAGGCACTGGGCAGAATGTACCAGGCATGACACACAGAAACGAGACCCCGGCAGGACAGGCCATCTACCATTGTCCTCAGAAGCTCGGAGCCCAGGAGGTGAGAGGAGGCAAAGACGGCCACGGAGTACCTTTAGCGCCAATGGGACCGATCTTTCCATGGCGACCCACACTGCCCTTCTGTCCTTTGTCCCCCATGTCTCCTGTAGGAAATGATAAGATCAAAGTTGGCAGCTGCACAGGTGATCCAACACACCCTCTTCTCGCCATCTCATGCATGCACACGCACACGCATGCACGTGCACACGTGTGCACACAGCACCCCAGAAGCAGAGACTGGAAAACATTCTGGCTCTTAACCTCCCCCAGGTCCCCCAGGTCCTCTGTGACGGCGTAAGGGAGGGAGGGACGGTCTGTCCTCCACCCGCACCACGGTGCGACCAGTCTCTCCCCGTCCCCGGCTGAACCAGGACCACAGGACTCCACGAACACCACAGGCGCTCCTGGGAACGTGGGTACGAGCGCCCGATGGCTCAGCCTGGGCCCCACTCTGGCCACAGTCCAAGGGGACTCACAGGAGGCGTAGGCAGCAGGCCAGGAGGGCCTGGGTGCCCCCGCGTGCCTCGTCACTAGGCGGTTCCACGCCAAAGTGCCTGCTCCACACTCCCGACAGTGCCTGCCCACAGCCACTGGCCCCGCTGCCTCCTCTGTCCCCGGCAGGATGGAACAGGGCTGTTCCACACCCACCACCACCTGCAGGACTTGCCTCGGGTCACTGCACTAAGACAAGATGGCCGTCTTCACCCAGCCCTAGAACAAACTCCGAGGACAGTTTCTGAATCCTCTCTCCTCTTCCCCAGAGGCTTCCCACGCCTTGGCACCTCTCCTGCTGTCCGTGGGCACCACTGGCCACAGCAGACCAACGGCAGGCACAGCACTGAAGCAGACAGCTCAGCTTCGTGATCTCACCCCACACGTCCTGCGTGTGCAGGGTTTAGGCTCACTGACGGCCCCGCACTGCGGCAGAGACCAGGGGAGCTCAGTGCAGGGTGCTCCCAAGAGGGGTCCAGCAGCTCCGTGCAAGGAGGACTCCCCCAGGAACCCCCGGAGCTGCTGGTGAGCAGCTGCAACTCCCCTAGATCCACAGCAGGCCGAGGCCTGCACAGAGCGCAGCTCGGTGAGCTCGCTGACACCGGCGGCACGGGGGAAGGGCAGGGAAGTGGTTCTGGTGCACAGCTCGCTGGCTCGCCTGTGCTGTCCTGTGGGCTACAAGGAGCCCGCTGCACGGAGGCAGGCGGGCTCGACACAGCCAGTGCCTGTACAAGAACCGAGACCTGCCACTCTGGGGCGTGTGAGTCAGTCAGAGGAATCAGGACCAGAGGGCTGGAGCCCCAGCAGTCACTGGGGCCATGTGCAATGGGGGTAGCAGGGAGGGCAGGGCCCCTGAGGGACACCGGAGAGGAAGAGAGCTGGGAGTGGGGAGCAGGCGGGAGACGGGACAGCCTGAGGCCACACCTGGGTGGTCAGGGAAACAGGCAGGGTGGGACAGCTGAGTGGCAGCAAGGGGGAGTCCCTGGGCGGCCGGAGAGGAGTGGGCAGAGCCCCGGGGTCGGGCAGCCCCTCCACAGCAGCCGGGTTCACACCCTGGGGAGCTCTGGCCCCACCCGCTGTCAGCCGTGGGCGGGCGCTGCCTGAGTCGCTCTGCAGTCACCAGGGGACCAAGTGCCTGCCACCATCCGATCGCCGGATCCACCCCTCCCGCCAACGTTTTGCATGGAATCCACCCTGCGCGTGTTGAGTCCTGACACTACTTCAACCTGATTCTCTGCCGGCAAATACCTGGGCATCAGAGGGAGAGACCAGAGCAGCTTCCCGCCAACCGGCCAGTTGTCCCCTCACCCCCTGGAAATCACATCAGGAAAAGGGGCTCCCGAGGCCCTGGCCAAGCGCCCACGCTCACTGCGAGAGGGACACCAGACCCACTCCTGGACCACGGCCAAGGGCTTGCTTCTGTGCTGAGGGAGGAGCCGGGAGGACTGCAGGCTGCCCCTGGCCCTCTCCCGACACCCTGGGCCTGCACCCTGCCCACAAGTCCGTCCTGCAGACACAGTGGCCCTTCTCTGTAAAGTCCTGCTCTCCTGGGGCTGGGCTCCCTCGGCCTGGGCTCCTCGTGCAGACTGACACGCCCACGGCACTGGGGGCCCACAGGACCGGTGCCTCCTGCGGTGGACTAAGCCAGCCCCCGCTCCTATCTGAAGCCCCAGTGCCAGGGCGATGCTCCTTGGGGTGGGCCCTTTGGGAGCCACGATGGTTGGTCCTTGGGAGGAGGCGAAGGCACCCAGCTCTCGCTCTGCTCTCACCGGGAGACATGGTGAGAAGGCAGCCGTCCGCGAGGCCTCGCCAGGACCCCGCACGCTGCCCTCTACCTCTGGGGCTGCGAGGCGCGAGTGTCTGCAGCTCAGCCCCTCTGTGGCCAGCGCGCCTCCCGGCTCAGGACTGCTCGCATGGTCTGCTTGGCCTCCTGCAGAGGGGCTCTGTGGGGAACTGACGCCCCTGAAGGGCAGGTCTGCTACAGAGTGTCCTGCAGCCCTGCTGCCCATGCTCCGCCTGGGGACACCTTCTCCTCGACCTGTCCTCTGCTGGGCCCTGCCTGCAGCCTAGCACGGCCCCTGTTCCCGAACCCAGCGGAGCTGCAGGAAGAGTGGAGGGCGGCCTCTATCCTCCTTCCCGAGCCTGCATGGTTCTGGTCTCCAAGCCGTACCCCTGGAGGGTGTGGGCTGGGACACCCTCGCACTCCTCACAGTGGGCTCCCCGGGTTCAAGTCCAGAGCAGGATGAGTCCTGCACACGGTCCCACATCTTCCAGTGGAGGACAGAGGTCCAGAGACCTCAGGATCTGCCCAGGTCAGGGTAGAGCTGGGTCGGGGTCAGCCTGCCTCAGCACGTGAAGCAAAACCAGGCGGATGGTTCCAGCACCCAGGACACCACGGAGTTCCCGCCTGGAAAAGGGCAGGGCTGCCAGAACTCGGAAAAGGAAACAGTTCCACACAGCAGGAGCCCAAGCCGCTCCCGAGGGGCCTTCCCTTAAATGGGACTCTGGCTTTTGCAGATTCCCTGGGGAAAGATGAGAGGGCATGGGGCCTCCTGCCCACTGGGGGCTGTTTCTCTGAGGCCCTGAGCTGAGCCGAACATGGGGAGCATGGAGAAGCGACCCTGCAGCCCTCACCTCTGGCCCTCCCGCCCAGACAACTCCCCTTGGAGAAGGTCAGACCCCTAATCAGCAGGCAGACGGGGGTAATGAAGCTCGAGATCCCTGGGGGGAGAACCTGCCACACAAACGTACTCCACGTGAGACTGGGCCCTCCACGGAGGGATTCGTCAGCACCCATTCCATCAGCTGAAGGGCAAGGTCAGAGGCGAGCCGGCACCTGCTGTCCTAAATGAGTCATGACCGAGAGTGCGAGCGCAGCTTCAGACCCATCTAAATCGCAGAGCCCAACTAACAGGACCCGAGGCTGTTGCTGACACTGGGAGCCGGTCGCCAGCCAGGCACTGAGCTCGGCTCCTGTCTTGGAGAGGCACGAGACCAGGGCCCTGCGATGGGGCACTCAGAGGTGAGGCACAGACACAGGAAACTAGAGGCAGTGTGGACAGCCACAGCTCAGCAAGCAGGACACGCAAGCACTGCCCTTAGGGCCTCGGGTCCCTGGGGGCTTGCAAACCACAGGTGGCGAGGCCTGTCCCAGGGTCAAGCAGCAGGCCTGGGCTCCGGCATTTCTAGCAAGTTCCCACCTGGTGCCGATGCCACAGATCCAAGGCCACCATGAGGAATGCTAAGGTCTGGGGTGCAAGAAGCTGGAAGAACTGGGGCCCCCAGGAGGGAACCGGTCTGCACCTGAGCCCCACCACCAAAGAGCTGACCACCAGGGCAGGCGGCCTAGTCCCTCTGCACCTCGGTTTCCTCACTGGCAAGACTGACATGCTATGATGAAGTATGTCACAGCTAAGGAGCAAGTCCCCCGCCGGCTCTCCTGACGCTCAGGCCCCGTGCCTACCCTGCTGCCACGCACACAGCAGTCTAGCAGCCTGGTCAGCAGTGCAGGCTCTGAGCCTGGCTCCGTCCTCCCTCGTCACCTGTGTGGCCTCTGTACTGTGCCCCACCTACAAACCAGAGCTGGCAGCAGTGCCCTCCTAGACTCTGGGGGGAGGGAGAGCCAGGGGAAGAGCGCCTGGCAGCGGCAGAGAGAAGGAACGTCGCAGCGGCAGTGACTCCTCGTTGGCAGGCTCTCCAGGTGCCCCTGCCCAGAGCACGTTCCCCAGGAACCCCTGTGGACACTGCAGCTAGAGGGCGCCGGCCTAGACCCCAGCAGCCTCTCGGAGTCTCTGGCTGGGCCTCACCCAGCCTGCTCCCTGAAGTCAGCAGGGGCAGGCGAGAGGTAGCAGCAGAGGCACTTGGAAGCCCAGGGCTTTCTTGTTCCCTCGTCTATCACCCAGGGTAAATCAGGACACTTCCAGGACACGGTGCAGGACAGAACATTCCCACGGACTTGCGGTTTCAAGCTCACACCAGTCTCCGCCTCTACTAAGGCTAAACTTTGTCCTTCCAAAAACTCTGTTGAAGTCCTAAACACCAGTGCAACTGCTTTTTAAAAGAGGTCACTGAAGATAAATGAGGTCATAGGTTGAGCTCTGAACTAATAGGAGGCATCGAGACCCATGGAGGCTCAGCCACAGAGGAAGGCCACATGAGCACCACAGAGGATCAGGAGACACCCACCCTACTGGACTTTGACCTTGAACTTCCAGGCTCCAGAATTATAAGGAAATAAATCTCTAGTTAAACTGCTGGTCTGTGGTATTTATTGCAGCTGTACACACTTATGCATACATACCAACACATGTGCAAATATAAACACACACATACAGTTGCATGTCACATACCCTATACATGCACATGTGTGTATATATGCACCCATGAATAACTAATACTACATATGCACATGCACGTGGACATGGACACACATGCAAACACAAACGCTTATGTGTGTGTCCGTGCAAACATACATGTGTGTACAAGCACACAAGCATGGCAGTGCATCTACACACAAGCATGTGGGGCACATACGCACTGCACACACAGGAACCATGCATGTGCAGAGGCCTAACCTTGAACTTTGCACAACCCAAGGTCGCCAATCTGAAGCACAGAGTTGCTTTGAACCTAGGCGGCCGGAGCACCCAGGTTCCAGACCTCTGGCCACTCCTCGCTCAAGGCTGTACGGGGACCTGCTGCTGCTGTGAGCCACTGGATCTGAAGGACATCCGGTGTGTTGAGGAAGAGAAGGCCAGGGTCTCGAAGGTCCTGAACTTGCCAACTCTCCTCTCTGCAGCAGCCGGAGTCCTTTTCCTTAGCAGACAGGGGTTCCTGGAAAGCACCTCTTGGAAGCTGACCCCAGGCAGAACAGGGGTGTGGCTACAAACTCGGGGTTACCCCGGGGAGTGGATCCCAGTGAGAGCTCCCACACCCTCCTGCTTCCAGGAGGGTCTTCATGCTGCCGCTGATGACAGCCACCTTTTTGCTAGACCCAAACAGGGCTCTCCGGCCTCACTGGGACAGCGCCCAGGCCGCTCAGAGCCTACGCCTCCAAGCTGGAGAGCCGAAGACCAGGGCACGGGGTACCGGGACCTGCTGGCCTCCACCCCACAGACAGGCAGGCACGAGCTCGCAGCGGCAGCTCCAGCGGACCTGTGTGGCGACGCTTGCTGATGTTGAGGAAGACATAGGGCACGGTACTTCAAAGTGGAGCTGGGGCAAAAGAGCACCTAGAATTCGGCGTCCTCAGCGATTTTTAATGAAGGGTAGTGTGCCCCTTGCTGTGTGGGCCGCCCTCTGCCTTTCCCACAGGCCGGAGGGTCCCAGCTCTGACAGAGGGACAGGGCTACTGCTCGGCTCTTGCTGCAGGAGGGTCTGGGAATTAGAAAGCTGAGATGACACACACTCAGAGGTCACGTCGGCAGAGCTGATGGGCCATTCCCATACTGCCTGAGGCTGGAATCCTGTCTCAACAGGGGGCAAGGGACAGCAGGCGCCCGCCCTGCCTCCGCCTGGCCGCAGCACACTCTCCCCACAGGGGCTGCCACTGGGCAAGGCAGAGGTTCCGGCAGCCCCTCCCGCAGGCCAGGCACAGCCTGCAGCTGGTGGGAGCTGAGCCTTCCGGACCCTGACCACCCCTGTTAGGCAGCCCAGCCCCACAGAAGCAGGGCCCAGGCCTGTTAGGACAAGTGCAGCAGCCGGACGTCCTCCTGAAGCCGGAGCTATGCTTGACCATCTGCCACGGCAAGCGGAGAACACCGCCCAGCAAGGCCACCAGAAGCCTCGGATCACAGACCGGCTCCCTGGACCCAGGGGGCAGCAAGTCGAGCACACAGAGCTGGGGCCTACTGTCAGGCTGGGGTAACACAGAAATCAAAGATCCTCAAAGGTGATTTCACGTCAAGGTATCTTTCTCTGTCTTCATTTTATTCTTTTAGAACGGGTTCCACTATGCTGCCCAGGCTGGTTCCCACTCCTGGGCTCAAGCGAGCCTCCTGCCTCAACCTCCCAAGCAGCTGGGAACACAGGTGCGCACGCCACACCAGCCTTCAGGATCTACTCCCAACAACCGACTGATGCCCCCCAAAGGCCAGTCCCGCACTGGGTCCCGGAGACCCAAAGTTGAAAGCGATGACGTGCATCTGTCCCCAGGGACCCACCGGCTGCAGGGACAACAGACACATAAAGGGAAGGGTATGAGGTGCCCTGACCTGTGGTGCTCACGGAGCAGCAGTCACGGCGTCCACTGAAGGGCACTGGTCACTAACTGGCCCAGCTCCTGGGGCCACAGGAGAGGTGCCCCCACCTCCAAGCCAGGGGCAGCTGGGGGTCTCAGTCAGGTGGATCTCAGGTCCGATCTCGGGAGTGCTCCACGTGTGCCCTGCAGAGCCCTAAGGGCGGGCGGCCAGTCCAGGTAGCCACAGGCCCGATGCCCCGGGCAGCCAAGCCCCCTCCTCCGCAGCAGTACCTCCACCTGTTTCAAGCTGCTCTTCAAAACAGGTGTAAAAATCACAGACGCACTTTTCTGTCTCCCACTCGCCCCAGAGAATTCAAACCACCTTTCAGATCACCCCACTACCATTTAACTAACTTGATCTTACATGTGTAATATCGATCATATAAAAATATAAATACCGTTACGATATTTTCTGTCCAGAATGTTCTACTTTGGTTGAAGTGTAATTTGTTGTGTTTTAACAGAGCAGGAAAAAATTAGAGAGAGATGTGCAGGAAGAGAGAGGGAGGCCCGTGGAGGCTGGCAGAGAGGCAGCGGCCACACTGAAGGTCAGCAGTGCCCTCTTGGGTGGGGTGAGCGCACTGGCAGGGCCACCAGGACTGGAGCAGGTGCCCCGAGAGCCCAGCCCTGCACAGAGTAGAGACGCAGGGCTCCTAATCCTCGGCCAGAGAAGAGTTCTTAAGGGGCTTCAGGCAGGAAAGTGAGGCGCCAAGTCCACATTGAACTGGTCTCAAGGAGCAGGGGAGCAGGCCTGGGCCGTCCCGACAGCCAGAGCCAGAGGCCCCAGCAGAGCCCACCCCACAGTGCCATCCACAATACCACCTGCAGCCGGTGCCTGGCACACACCCTGAGTGGCTGCCTGCCTTCCACAGTGGGCATGGAAGCCACCCAGGCCAAAGGCCAGAGCAGCAGGGTCTGACCCTCGACCTGCCCACCAAGGCTGCCTGGAAAGCGAGCCTGCACCAGGTCTGGAGGCACAGGAGGAGCAGCGTCGTGACTGAGACCACAGAGATCTGCCCCCAGGCTTCTGGAAAAGTGCCCACTGCCGGACCATGTAAGAAATGGACTGAAGGAGCCAAGCAAAGTGTCCACCCTTCGGTTAGAGAGAGGAGGGGAGGAAATCACCTGAGGACCCAGGGCAGGGTAGGCTACCGGCCAGAGGACACACCAGAGGCACAGAGGCCAGGGGAGGCTGCGAGGCCTCACAGGACGCAAGGGCACAGACCTGAACAGGAAAGGGCTTGGAAGGAGTTGAAGGCAGAGCTTAGCCACAGGTGCGGTCACACTCTCAGCCGTCAGACACGAACCAAAGGCTGGGGAGAGGCTGTGGGCAGCCTCCGGCACCACGAGGAGCCAGGCGGTGGGGCTGTGTCCACATGGAAACTGCATCAAGACCTGTGGTCCTGGGATTGGCACTTGCGGCCCCACGGGACCCGAGGTGAGGTAGGACTGGGCAGCAGTTCCTGGGGAGGCAGGTTCCAGCAGCTCCCGGGCTTCTGAACACCCTGGTCCCAGGTCTGAGGCGTGAGTCTGCCAGGCTAGAATGGCCTCCAGCCAGGAGCCAGTCCTGGTCCTCCTGCTGGTCTCGAGGGCACCACTGCTGTACACTGGGGAACTCGGCAGGGCCAGTGCAGCTGAGTGCTGGCCTGGTCAGGACACCCAGGAGCTGCTGCCCAGCCTGGACCTCTCCTCACGGACCCTCGCTCCAGAGAGCAACCCTGGGGCAACCGAGCCAGGCACAGTGACCACAGCACCAGGGACTGCAGCAGAGCCCTGGAGAGCAGTCGGGAAAAGGGCTCCAGAAACATCCGAAGGGAACCCCTCACATGTCCTTACGAAACCTCATGAGTCTCCCAGGGATTTCAGAAGGAGTACCATCGGTACAAGTAGCCATCACGGAAAAACAACACTGGCCACAGCTACAAAGGAACATCTGTCAGTGACTAAAGACTGAAGGAAGAGACCACTTTCTGCAAATGGGGAACTGCACATTCTAAATGGCAAACGGAACTCGTGCAAATAATGGCTCACAGAAAACTCAGAATGGCCAAAGATGTAACCAGTAAAAAAAAAAAAAAAAAACGGTCAAGGAGTCTGGCCCACAGTTCCCACCACACTCAATGGTGAGAGCTGAAGGCTTTTCTCTAAGATCAAGAACAAGATAGGATGCCTCTTGTTGCCACATCTACTCAACGTAACACTGTAAGTCCTGGACAGAACAATTAGGAAGACAAAGAAAACGAGAAGCATCCAAATTGGAAATAAGTAAAATCAGCTCCGTTTGCAGATGGCATGGTCTTGAATGTGGAAAACTCTAAGGAGTCCATCCAAAAGAGCTACTCCCATGAACAAACTCAGTAAAGCTGCAAGAAAAAAAAAATCGGTGTACAAAAGCCGTTATCCATTTCTATACGCTAATGACAAACTATCCAAGAAGAAATCAAGGAAGTGATCCCATTTCTGTAGCAAAAGAGGAATGAGGCACTTAGGAATGAATTTAACGAAGGTGACAACAGATCTGTGCATTGAAAACCGTTCTCTCCTGCTCTCTCTCCCCCAACCCTCTCTCTCTCACACACACCCCACACACAGAGTGGAATATTGTTCAGTCTCTAAAAACTCAGGAAATTCTGCATCCGAAACCTGGATGAGCATGGCAGACCCTACATCAGGTGAAATGAGCCAACGAAAGGCAAGGCAGCACCATCTCCCCACAGAGAGACCGGAAGTTACCCCCAGAGCAGAGCGGGATGGGGTCACCAGGAAAAGTGCCCACTGCCGGACCATGTAAGAAATGGACTGAAGGAGCCAAGCAAAGTGTCCACCCTTCGGTTAGAGAGAGGAGGGGAGGAAATCACCTGAGGACCCAGGGCAGGGTAGGCTACCGGCCAGAGGACACACCAGAGGCACAGAGGGATGCATGGGATGCAGGTCAGATGGAAGGAGCTGTCCGTCATGAGATGAACAAGCTCCGGAGACCGAATGCACGCGGGGCGGCCACACCGCACACTGGTGTGCACAGGAACCACATGCACCCCAAAGCCCCCCATGCACAGGGGAGTGCTCGCCTCACACCCAGCCACACAGACGCCCCTGACTGAATACAAGGAGCTGTAAGAGAACCGGGGCTCCAGCAGAAACACGAGATACCCCGAAAGAGGGAGGGAGCATGCCCTCCTGCCCCGGGCACTCTGCTCCTTCTCTGCCTGGGCAGCTGCCCTCCCACACCCACCTTCTCCCTGGCTCCTGACAACCTCAGAAAGACGCAAGCCCCTCTCCCAGCCCTCCAGCCCTGGTGGTCCCACTTTGCAGCTGTCCCACAGCCTGGCCCGTCCCACAGCCGTGGACCTGCTCACTGTCTGCAGAACCCTGCAAGAGAGGCTTAGTAGATCTCTACTGACCAGAGCAATAAACCCCTGCTGGACACCAGAGAGGGCTTTGCGTGTGCAGATCAGGCCCTCCAGGATGGGAAGGGCTTGTAAGGGTGAGGAGGGACAGGGAGCATCCTGACAGAGGACGGTTGGAAGAGAGGCCAGTGCAGGGTGAGCAGCAACTGTCCTGCAGGGAGGGTGGTAAGTCAATCAGAGGAAGGGGACCAGAGGCAGGAGCCTGGGTGGGGCAGAGAATGAGTCGAACCCAACCTCAGCTTGGGAACCCAGACTCCTCTCAGGCTGGCGGGGAGGGCCACTGCACTACAGGAGGGACAGCAGCTGGAGCCACAGCGGGAAGCCACAGACCTGGACAGGCTGCACCTGGCTAGCGAAGGACTTGCTCAGTACCTTATCTCCCCTTAGCATCGCAGCCCCAAAGTCTAAAATCAAAGTAAAACAACAGTTTTAGTTTTACACAACAAGCAAGAGATCAGCAACTTTCTTGACTTAATAACTCTTGTTAAAAATATATGAATAAAGCCACCATCAGGAGGTTCATGCTTGCTGTACAAGGCTGGGCTCTCCTAACTCTGTGCTGGGCGGAGGCTGGTCTCCCTCATCTGTCTGGGGGGAGGCTGGGCTCTCCACCTCTCTAGGGGGAGGCTGGGCTCTCCACTCATCTGGGGGAAGCTGGGTACTGCTGAGACAAGGAGTGGCCGTGGGTTCAGGAGCACGGATCTGGGCTCCCAGCTCAGTCACCACACGCTGTGTGATCCAGCATCCGCGCCCTGCAGCCTCGTCTCTGAAGTGGTTCTCTGCATGATGCTGGATCTGTGATTCCTCCTGGAATCCCTGAGGTTCTGAGGTCCTGTTTCCACCCACAGAGGGGAGAAAACAAGCCAAACGGCAGCCCAGCCTGTCTGACGCAACTGGCCTCAGGCTCTGGCCCTGGGCTGAAATGCTTCTGACCCTCCCTCAGACTTCAGTTTGCTCTGGGCACCGAGGAGCCAAGGTAGTCCAGGTGTAGCACTTGGCCCCGAGCAAGGCATAGTGGGGAGGAGCAACGCCTGAGGTCCAGGGAGACCACAGGGTTCCAGTCCAGCCCCTGGCCCTCCACGGGAGCCTGGCCTCAACATGCAGAGCCCCGGTTGGCTGCCTTTCAAACCCACATGCATGGCGGGGCGAGGTGTGCACACCTGCACCCCCAGCTACTCAGACGGCTGAGGAATAGGATCACCAGGGAGGCCAGCCTGGGCAAAGTAGAGACCGTCAGAACAGTAGCAAGCCGTGCTGGGAGCGCAGCTCAGTGGTAGAGCACCTGGGGCCCGTCCCCAGGACTGCAAAGGGAAATATGTTCATGGGCCACAGCTCAGAGCACTTGCCTCGCAGGTGTGAGGCCCTGGGTTCCAGCCCAGCACCACAAAAACTAATTAAAAAAAAAAAAAAACTCGCGTCACTTCTACAGAACATGAACGCTGTTGGAAACATGGAAAACAGAGATGTAATAAAGAAAATTTTGAAGTCCACGACCCTAAAACCCAGAGTCATCTACTAGTGTTTTGGTTGGTTGGTTTCTGACATCTTTCTAGGTCTTCCTAAAGCTTGTTGGTCAGTTCTGCGTCCGCTCGCTCTTGCCCCTTTCCAATTCACTGGAGCGCAAGGCCAGGCCGGTCCTTCTTATTGTCACCTACAAAGGAGAGTCTCCTAAGTTCCCACTTATTCAACAACCCAGGTGAATCCCCTTGCGCTGCCCTACTCTCCGCCTACTGCGAAGGGCGTGGCCTCACAGCAGAAATGCTGGCTCTCGCAGTGACCAGGCCCCTGACGGAACTTGAAGGCCCCCGCCCAGCTGCGCCCAGACTGGAGAATGGTGTGAAGCACCGACTCCTGAGCGCGACTTTAAGGAGCTCCCCCCACACACACCCCTCCCGCTCCTTCCCGGCTCCTCCCCCACCCAGGCTCCTCCCCCAGCTCCTCCCCAGATCCTCCCCCATCCCATCCTCCCCCACCCCGGCTCCTCCCCGGCTCCTTCCCAGCTCCTCCCCAGACTCCTCCCCCGGCTCCTCCCCCGGCTTCTCCCCAGACTCCTCCCCCGGCTCCTCCCCTGGCTCCTCCCCAGCTCTGCCCCATCCCGGCTCCTCCCTGACTCCTCCCCCATCCCGGCGCCTCCCCCAGCTCCTCCCCGGCTCCTCTCCCCATTCCTCCCCCATTCCGGCTCCTCCCCTGGCTCCTCCCCGGCTCTCCCTGACTCTTCCCCCATCCCGGCCCCACCCCCAGCTCCTCCCCCAGCTCCTCCCCCATCCCGGCCCCTCCCCAGCTCCTCCCCCAGCTCCTCTCCCCGCCCCTCCCCCATCCCAGCTCCTCCCCGGCTCCTCTCCCCATTCCTCGCCCATTCCGGCTCCTCTCCTGGCTCCTCCCCCACCCCGGCTCCTCCCCAGCTCCTCCCCCATTCTGGCTCCTCCCCTGGCTCCTCCCCCAGTTCCCCGCCCAAACAGGGCTGCCAGGGCACAGGCCGCCGGGTGGGACTGACTAGCCCGACATTGGACGGCCACTGGAGCGGCCGTGTGGCATGGGACGTGCGCACGTGTGTACTAATGTGCAAACAGGATGCACACTCACACCAGAGTGACGGCCGCGCCGCACGAGGGAAGCGCCCGTGAGACGCGGAGCAGAGCAGTGGTCCTCGGCCTGGGCTGCCCGCGGTCTTCCTCGGCACCCAGGGCACTTCTCCAGCGCTCATTGCGATTATAGATCAGTAACATTTGAAACAAGGTGGTTCTTCAGTGCGGCCCAAATCCAGCTCCACATTGCCATGGCTTTGTGCTGGGGTTTACCAGCGGGGCCCACGTGGGGCCTCCCTGGTACACGGCCGCGGCAGGACTGAGCCTTTGGCAGCTTGGTCACCCCACCCGACTCAGCACACAGCACTCAGGAAACGTGGGAGTCAGAGCAGAGGAACAGGGCCGCGCACTAGGCCCACTGTGCCCAGCGACGTTCGTGGGCGGCCAGAAGGAGAACGTATGCACTCACGAGCCCGGGGCATCGCCTTGACCAGCAGGACGAGGGTAGGAACGAGCCGGGGAGACCACGGGGCACCAGCTCATGATGACCATGGACGCAGAAAGCCTGGAGGAGCCTACTCCCGTGCAGCGAGGCCCTGCCCGCCAGACTGAGCTCCACAACCAGCACTGAAGCATCATCAGGAAAATGACAACACGACCATCCACAGCACGGACGATGCCTCGTCCACCCCAGAAACTGAGGGGCCACCATTCCCTGTGCCAAGCTGGTGACCAGTCCAGTAATAGAGTAAGCTGCACCACTTACCTGCAGCACACGGATGAGAAGTATAGAAAGCAACCCAGCAACAAAGAAAGACAAGGAGGGGCTGGGGACGTGGCTCAGGCAGAGCCCACGCTCAGCCTGCAAGGCCCTGGTCAGTCCCCAGCATCACAGAAAAAGAGAAGAGAATTCAGTGATAGAGGGAAATACTAAGCGCTTGGTGTTTCTAAGACACGCTCGACTCGTTAGCACCTGGAGCGTCAGGAAACAGGAAAGCCATCCACCAGCTTTCGTGCACAAGAAAACACTCAACTGTCAGAGGCCACTGCCCGCGGCCACCTGCGTGTCCTGGCCAGCTGGCTGTGCCGTGCAGGCCCGGCAGGCACTCTGCCGCCTCCCGGAACCTCCAGCCACCCTCCCAGTGGGCTCCTCCTGCCCCGCCCATGCACATGTTCAGGGCACGGCTGAGCCACTGAGGCACATGGAGGGGAGAGGCAGCTCTAGGGGAGAGGCCAGGATGGCGTGACAGGCCCCGGGGACAACCTTCTTTAAAGTTCTAACTCCACTTCCAGCAACATCTTAGGGACGTATTTGGAGCTAGACACAGAAAATAGGAGTGCTGGCATCTCACACACGAAGAAGGGTTTCAAAAAACCAGGGGAGAGAAGCAGAAAGACAGAAAAGAAACAGGTGACTTTAGACACATGAAGAAATGCCCTGCCTCCTTCCCGGGAGAGACGCAGGGACACCTGGCTGAGGGGCGTCTGAGCATGTCAGCCAAGTCTGCAGGTCGGGGAGGTGTGGGCCCCATGGCGGAGAGAGTGCTGCATCCTCGCGGGGGGTTCAGAGCATCTACCAGAACGCCCAGCGCGCTCATCTGACGCAGAGTCGCACAGCTAGGACTGTCTTCATGCTGTCCTCACACGAGAAGGTGAACGCACACGAGGCCATTCATGTGGCCTACGCCCAAGGACTCAGGAAGCCCGGGGAGCCAAGACAAGCCACACGCTCCCCACTGCATGGACAAGGGGCCAAGACAAGCCACATGCTCCCCACTGCACGCAGAGTGGTCCCCAAGGACCGTCAGGAGAAAAGAGCAGATGAGAGGGCCGGTGCTCCTGCACACGCTCCCTGCACGCGTGTCCTTCACACACACGCCTCGCTCCTCTGCACATGTGGCCCAGCTCTGCCGCAGGTCTGTCCAGCCTCTTCACTCACGTGTGACCGGCCTCCGCGCCCACCCTGGAAGCAGACTCCAGAGGCCCCTTCAGAGCCCAGGTCTGCCCACCTGCTCCTTCACGCTCACCCAGGTCTCCAGCGTCCTCGCCTGCTTTTCAGGTGTGGCTCAGGGAGGCCGGGGGCCAGCCCGTGTGCAGGGCCCTCTGCCTCCCGGGCCTGCTGGCCGCACCAGGAGCACCGCGGGCCGAGAGCCGCCCTCCCTGCTCCCGCAGCCTGCCGCCCAGTCCTTCTCTCCGACCCGCCGCCCCTCCCCAGCAGGGCTGGGACTGCAGGTACCTTTTTCTCCCGTAGGGCCGACTCTTCCAGGCCTTCCCGGGGCGCCTTTGTCTCCCTTCTCTCCCATGTCCCCTGTGGAAGAAGTCACATCTGTTTAGCAACGATCCGGCTGGGACCCCGTGCGCTGGGTGGACGCGTGCAGCCAGCCAGTCCCACCCCACCCTCTCACCAAGGCTGTCAGGGCTCCTCCCAAAGGTCTCGGTGGCCGTCTGTCGCCCAGCCTCTGTGCCCTGCGCTACCTTCCCCTTAGGAAACGGCTCTGTCCACCCCTCAGATGCCCCTCAGCTGTCCCCTCTGGGCTAATGCCCAGTTCATCCTCAGGTTAGGGTCAGGGTCAGGGTCAGGGTCAGGGCGCCCTGTCCTAACACTAAGGAGAAGAGAGGAAGCCTCTCACTGTCCCATGGGCCCCGGGAGGCCACTGGGCCACGTGCCATGCTGGGCCATGTACCTGCCAGGTACCACCCTCTTCTCTCAGCACGAGCCCCATGCAGCACGCACTCCTGAGTGGGCCCCGTGGTGGGCGCCTGGATGGGGGCACACCTGCCCCATTCCAGGGCTCAGTTGCCAGGTAAGGAGACAGACACGAATTACTAGAGGAGACACCTGCAAGCAGGGACAGAGACGTGCACAGGGGCCTGGGGCCACGGGAGGCCCAGGACGCTGACGCCTCCGCCCCAGCCTTCCCTTCCCATCGAACCCTGACCAAATCATCTGCCTAAGACAAACCACACTACTTCTTTCCCTTCTCAAAAGGCACAAAAAGCTGACTTTAGTTATCAAAAATGTCCAGGCCCTGGTCCTTTCTTCCCCTACCCTGGATCACAGGGCCGCCTCTCACCTGGCTCTCCAGTGGCTCCCCGACCCGTCAGCCTGACCTCTCTCTCTGGGTGCTGGGGAGCCTGTCACAGGCACAGCCTTTTCTGTGACCTCACCTCTTTATGCACTTCCGCACAATGCAGGCCAGCCTTCAAGTAAGCTAATTCCCATACGCACCTTGACTGTAAATTCCCCCATAAAATCCCCAAAACTGATCACGTGGCCTAAACGAGGGGACATTCAATTTAAATATAATTAAACAAGAACAAAAGCAAAGTGAGGGATAACGGGAGGAGAAGACTGGCCTGGGACCTCCTAGGTCACCCTGGCCCACAGGGACAGGCACTGGCTACCTGAAGAGAGTCCCTGGCCCACTGCAGGGTGGCGCCTGCCCCGTTCACCCGTCTCCAGGTAACCCTCAAACGTTCTCCCTTACCCTTTATGGATTTCATTTTCAATGGACCTCTGCTTCACTGATTCATCTTTAGGTGGTGCTGAGAATACACATGCTAGGCACGCGCTCTACCACTGAGCCGCGACCCTAGCCCTCTCTCTTACCTTCCAAAGAGAAAGGAATCGTGCCAGCAGCAGTTCTTGGAGAAATGTTGACACCCTGGCAGGAGATGCCAGCCATCAAGGTGGGCGTACCTGGACAGCCACCAGGGCCCTGAGGGCACAGCTTTGTGCCTGAGGAGGAGCAACCAGGAAGAGCCCCAGCGGGCGAGCAGATGCCCACTGTGCACCAGTGCCACACGCCTCGCAAAGGCCAGAGAGGAGAAGGCGTCCCACACCGGAGACGACAGCAGCGAGGGAGCACCCCTGGATAACCACTCCACAGACAGGCTGGACGGCCAGCCCCGAGGAACTCACCAGGAGGCCACCAGGGGCACGAGGAACTTCCCCGCACGACACTGAGGTGAGCCCCGGGAGGCTCTGCTGGTTGTGCTTTGAGTCAGGTCGAGAACCGAGGGAAAGTCTCATAATGCCAACGTGCACCGTAGGAATTCCAGAAGAAGTGGGCATTCGAAGCTTAGTGACGGAAGATTTCTAACTGCAACTTCCAACATTAAGGAAGGTCATGAAAGAACACAAGGAAAAAGCCCTTGAGAACCACACGGGGAAAGTCACGCAGACGTGGCAGAGGGACAGCCAGAACGTCAAGAATAAAGAGAAGACTCTGTAAGCCACCCAAGAGGAGAGGCATTGTAAGAAGCCACCCAAGAGGAGAGGCATTCTAAGGCCTGCACACGTGCGAATGAGAGTCAGACTGACAAGAACTCTCCTTAGCAACCGGACATAGGAAATGAGCGATAGAGGGGACATGGTTTGGACTAGGAGGGCAGGTGGGCTCTCTGCTGGAGCAGTTTTAAGGTGGAGCTGCCAAACGGGCCAGATGTGGCCAGGCAGAGCAAGAGAGGTGATCTGAAGAGAGGGACAGGGCACTGCGAGGCGAGCAGGATAGGGCCTGATGGGAAGCCTGGCAGCTGGTCCAGTGAGACAGGAGGCCAGAGGGAGAGGCTGAGCAGCAGCCAGCCTAGGATCCACACTCAAGGACCAGGACTGCGTGGTCACCCACACGGCAGGACATGGCACCACTGCGGAAGTCCAGCAGAGACCATCAGGCGGGACGAGGTGGGGCGCTTGCTCCTTGGAACCTGTGCCACGGTCTGGGTCACAGCCTTGCCCCTGCTCTCCCGCGGGCACAAAGCTCTGTGAAGATGCACTGCACAGCTGCCAGCTCCAGGTCTGTCCTGGTACCTGGAGGAAGGCCCTGACACAGCGGTGCCCGGCCGGCATTCGCAGAGAACTCGCCCCGTGTGTATCTGCTCACTTGACTTGCATTGGTTGAGAAAGTTCTAGAGCCAGGCACGGTGGCTCACGCCTGTCGTCCCAGCAACTCAGGAGGCTGAGGCAGAAGGGAACACAGGCCGAGCAACTTAGTGAGACCCTGTCTCAAAATGAAGAATAAAAAGGGCTGGGATATAGATCAGTGGTAAGCACCCCGGGTTCAATCCCCAGGATCAAGAAAAAAAGGGACCTGATGTGGGTGTCACTTCATCTCCTGGCGGATCAGAAAGCCTCCTAGCTAGAGTGTCTGTCTCAGGATCCGGCTGCTGTGGCGTTTCCACCACCCAGCACGAGCCAACCACAGGCAGGCACAGTGGGCACAGGGCTCCAGACGGCTCTTGCTGCCTGGCCCACGTGCCACCAGACGGGGCCCCTCTCTGAGGACACCTGGATTATGTGTGTCACATGTAGGCACTTATTTCTGTGAACTTATTTCTGATGGACAGGTGTCTTTTCCTTTACACCCTCAAAGAGGAATCTGAACAGTTATAATATCTTTTTCTGTTTACTACCAGCAAAACCCATTATTTTAAAAAATGGGCCATGTTAATAATTACCAACAAAAGGAATCCGTTGTAGGCCGGAATATAGCTCAGTGGTAAAAGCCCTGTGGGTTCAACTCCCAACCCCAAAAAGAAAAGATTAAAAAAAAAAAATAGACTTTGATGTTGTAAAAATTAAATAGAAAATGCACAAACTGTAGTTTTCCACCATCGCGTACAAAACACCCAACTTAAAATGAACACACCGTGTCAGGATCACTAGGCGTCCCTCACATGCTGTAGCTCCGCCCCCACGTCGGGGAGTCCAGTGGAGCGGGTCAGCAGCCGCCCAAGCTGCGCCTGCAGCGCGGGGACCCAGCCATCCACTCCAGGCCTGCACTCGCCCGAGTGTCCAAGCAGGGCCCATGCACCCACGCTCGCAGCAGCAGGATTCGCATCATCCAGAAGGAGACCCACAGAAGCCACCCACAGAGGACAAGGACGGGCTCCCCTGGGGCCTCTCTCTCATCTCCACCATCGCCTACCGCTAACTGGAGAGCAAAACCAAAACATTCTTAGCTGCCTGCAGTTCCCTAAATTCCTAAGGGCAGAGCTGCAGCAAAGGGACACAGGACACAGGGAGCCACCGGTCGGGCGTTCGCTCGCAGGACAAGCAAATGGGTTTGATCTGACCTGTGGGTAGTGTCATCGATGCACCAAAAGCAGAACAGACACGGCACTGTTTCAAGAACCACCCTGCAAGGGAGAGTGACGCACCCGGCTGACGTGCAGCTTCCGCCAGGCACTGAACCTGCCTCCTGCGCAGCCAAAAACAGAGAGCTCAGGTCCTAGGCCATCAAGAGCCATGCTGAACAAAATGAAACCGCTCCCATCTCCCCTGGAGCCCCCAAGGCTGTCGAGAGCCATGCTGAACAAAATCAAACCGCTCCCATCTCTCCCAGAGGCCCCCCACCGGCTTTCCTCACCTGACGTTTCACGTGGGAACGTGGGGGAGTGTTTGTAAGAACCAGCCTCTTAGAGGTCAGGCAGGTGGAGGGAAGCTCTGAGGACAGGGCTTGTCTCTGCCAGGGAGGCCACCTCAGCTCCACTACAGTTAACACGCCTTCTTCCGGAGAGACAGAGAAAGGGGCAGCCTTGGCCCCGCGCTGGCCGCTGGCCCCTGCATGGCGCACACAGATCCCGCAAGAAGGTTTTGCCCAGGTTGCGCTCTGGGTCTTTTTGCACTAGAAGGATGCAGCTCAGTCACTTTCTGGCAGAACACAAATACTTAGATACATAGTTGTGGCCAGCTGGGGAGAGCCTTGGACATTCTTGACCTGAGCAAACCCTGAACAAACGCAACTGCAGCATCACAAGCCGAGAGGCACCAGCCTCAGCCCGCTGCCTTGGGCCCAGCGAAGCCCCACACGAGAGGCATGCGGGCCCCAGCAAACTGTGCCACCTCGCTTGAGAGATGACTGCCAGTGGATTTTTAACTGATCTGATGACACAGGAGTGACTGTGCCCTTTGTCCACTCTGAGCAGCCAGCAGTCTTCCTCGTATTTATCAACACTTTCCCATACGTAACAATGAACCCCACTGTGGGCATCATCCTAATGCACCCATGATGAAAGGTTTTTTAAATAAAAATTTTTAAAAGACATGTTTCCCCACATACAACCAAGGTTTTTAGCCATTCAGGAAAGACTGTCTCTCTCAATGCAGTCACAGTGTGTTATCAGACCTAAAACAGCAAGTGCATTTTGTTGAACGCCAGTCACAGGGCTGCCTGGTGTGTGTACTGAGAAGATTCTCCAGCCACATGTGGACCGGCAAGGTCCCAGGAGCCCAAGGCAATGGGGGCGAGTGCCGTGTCTCACAGACCAGACGCCTTCCTCCGGCTCAGGTCTCAGCTTCTTCATCCCGGCACCGAGCCTGGGCCTAGTAGATTCTCAGTAAATGCCCTCTCGTGAACCAGTGGCCATCTGTGTTCCTTGTTCCCCTTAAAAGCAGCAACCGAATTGTGTGAATGTTTTCACTTCATGGACTACAGTGCTTTCTGACGCACTGGCTGTGACAGACACCATCTGGACCCCCCATCCCTCCCTGTGTGCCCCTGACTTGCTGATCCTCACGGTACTGGGCAGTAGGGAGGCCTCTCTCCCTTGACAGTTGCAAGCCACTGTCTGGGAGCAGGGCAGCTGGGGCTGGCCCCATCGTCACTGGTCGCTTCCCAGAAGTAGAAGCTGAATGTGAGCCCGCGCTGCACAGGGCGCTCAGCAGGAGGGCCCCGAGCTGAGAAGCCCCTCCGCCTCTCATGGAGAAGGGGTGGCATTCGCTCACGTGTCGACATGCGCTGAGCACCCGTGGGCTAGGCGCTGCTGCCAGGGGCAGAGCAAGCCACCCGGGTGGGGGTGGGACCCTCTCTCCCGGCCCTGTGCTGTGAGGACCCGGGATGAGGAGGGGGCTCCAGAGCGGCTGCTGGTTCATTCCACACGGCTTCAGCACAGGGGAGGGAGTCCCACGTGCCTCAGCAAGCAGCGCTGCAGGACAGGACCCTGCACGGAAGACGCCCGCCCACTGCGGGTGCTGGTGGGTGAACATGCTGGAGAGGGACCAGTTGTCAGCCCCACAGCGGCTTTGCCAGCTCGTCACTGACACACACTGGGTTCAACAAACGGTGACAGAGGTGTAGCTCTGCCCAGGAGGTGAGCCGGCCAGGAAGAGGGAAGGCCTTGCTGGCCGCCCATCCAGGATGGTCCATGCCAAGTGACACCCCACGTCCACAGGTCAGAGGGAAGGAGCACAAGCCTCCATGGAGGCCGACATCCCAAGCACCTGGCTCAGAACTGTCTACTGTTCAGTAGACCCTGGGGAGCCGGTCCTGACACCGCCCTCCTGTGTGTGCGGGGCTCGTGCTGCTGCTGGTGGTGGGAAGCTCGGGTCGGGACCTCCGCGCGGTTGACGCCCTAGTGTGCTCCCTTCTAGCTTTTCTCAATAGTGCGCACATTTTTATGTCTTTTTAAATGAAATTAGGGACGACCGTGTCCACAGTCTGCTCTCCCGTCCAGCTTCAGAATGACCGCCACTTCCTGTGGCCCCAGGACCACGGAAGCTGCCTTTCAGCCGCTCCCTTTGCCTGTTACCAGAGCCTCAGTCCGGAGGAGCTGCGTGTCAGGAGGCGGGAACACACGCGGTCAGAGCCGACGGTCCACCCACAGGTGTGCACGGCACTGCCACAGGCAGGAACCGGCACCCTAACCCTGCAGAGGGAGGTGGGGCTCCTGCAGCTGGCGAGGCCGGCCGGGAGGAGACACAGCCGCCACCCCGTGGCACACGTGGCTTCCCTCCCCGCCTGCTCTTATGAGAAACGACAGCCAGGACAGATGACGGCTCCTCGTGACAGCACTGAAAAGCTCCTGGAAGAGAGCCGGAGCCCACGCCCGCCGTCTCAGCCCTGCAGGACACACAGGCGGACACAGGCACAGCAGTGCTGAGCAGCCCTCCGTGGAGTCCCACCGATGGGGGGCCGACCTCCACAGTCACGCTTTCTGACTTAAACTTGAAGGTTCTGCTCGTGGGCCACGCACACCCCCAAAGCCAGGGCTGACACAGTTTCCCAGAACTCCTGAGTGAGCAGACGTGAGGTAGCTCGGGTTTCTTCCAGCGCAGCTGAAAGTCTCTGAAAGGCGCAGCGTGCTCCTTACGATTGAACACACGAAGCCGGCGGGGTGGGCCGCAGGGCTGCCTGGTGGCTTCCGCACGGCAGACCGAAGGGCCCTCCTGATGGGAGATCCCCCGGAGTCACCTGGGAAGAGCCCCACGTGGCTCCCAGGCCTGGGGTCAGAGGCGATGCCCTGGAGAGGGCGCCAGGGCAGGACGGCACCCTGGCTGCCGCGGCCTGACCCAGGCAGCACCAGATGCCCGGGTTCGTCTCTCTGGGCGTTCTCACGAGGCTTGGCAGCTGCGGGCCACAAGGGTCCACGTCAACAGCGCCACACAAAGAGCAGTTCAGGCTGAGCCTGCCCCAGCACTCAGGGCCCCGGCCTCCTGGGCAAGGAGGGGCAGCGGGTGAAGCTGGACTCGGTGCAGCAAGCTCTGCGTCCCACCCGTCCTCACGGCCAGTCCAGCACCACCCCTCCCTCACTTGGAAGCGCAGTCCCTCCTGGCCCTGTGTGCCAGTCGCGCTGCCCCTGCCACCCCGCTGGGAACTCTGGGTGCACTTTCATTTGCATCCGCAGCTGGTCCTGCTTGGGGATCTCCTGGCCCTGAGGTCTCTGGCCTTAGACCTCCCAGCGGGCCTTCCACTCGAAGGATCGGAGCTGCAGCCTCGGGAACTTTCCTCAGGCCATAGCCCACCCCACGTCTGACCTGCAGGGCCGTCTCTACTTGGAAGCAAGTTGCAGGAAGCAGCAAGAGGAAAGTTCTCCCGTTTAAAACAAGACCTGTCCGGAAGCAGAGCCGGAGCTCACTCTGGGGCCCTGGGCAGGCTGCCTCTGGGCCCCCAGTGGCCTGGTGTGCAGAGGACACAGTGAGATCCTCCCAGGCCGGGTCACGTGTGCAGGGCCTGAAACCAAGCCGTGCCCTGAACAGGGTTCCCGAGGAGAAGGCCGAGCGCGAGCAGACTGCTAACTTCAGGACACCCTTCCCGGGCTAAGAAGACCCCCAGGCCCTGTGACCCAACCTTGGTTTCACAGGGGACACTGAGGCGCGACACTGGGCAGACTCCCCCAGGGTGCATGTGGCACTGGGGCCATCTCGGTGTGTCTGCGAATGACCCGACCCTACAGGAGGCCCTGAGCCACCCGGAGGCCATTGCGGGGGCCAGAGCCCCAGGCACAGGACCAGGCGTTACCTTTGAGGCCTGGGACGAGGATCTGCACGGAGCAGGCGTCGTCCACAGTCTGCTGAGGACATCCAGGCGGCAGCAGCAGCAGCAAGGCCAGGCCGACCAGCGTGCCCGCGAGAGCCAGGTCCCTCTTCATCACGAGACAGGCAGGTCACTGACCTGAAGGAGGGCAGGCAAACAGTGATGGCCCGAGCGCAGCCTGCGGCCTTGCGCACAGCAGGCCGCGTCCAGCCCCTCTCCCTCCCCTCAGGGCCTGCTTCCTGGCTGGGCCATGTGCTGACCACAAACCCCTGTCAGGCAGGGCACACCCTGCCTCCCTCCCCGAGCGTCTGCGAAGGCTGACTGTGCCCACAGTCACTGCTGGACGAGTCGCCCAGCACAAGGCTCACGCCCGGAGCCGCACGTGATCCTCAGAAGAGACGCAGGCACACAGACAGGCGGCACAGACACCAGCCTCCCACAGAGCAGAGGGTGGAACTGTCCCGAGAGAACGGCCCGGGCACCACTGCTTAATGGTTCCATTCACAGACAGGAGCCCAGGCCCAGCGTCCCCTGTCCACCAGGGGACAAGGGCAGGATGGCTCAGCTGGACATGACCTCCTGCAGAGAGCCAGTCAGGAGAGGGGAGCCAGCCTGGGAACCGTGGGGGTGTGGTCGCGAGTGGCCTCGTGGGCTCTGTGCCTGTCCCAGGATGGAAGGGGCTCATTGCCCCTGCCCCGCCCCGTTCCTCATCACGAGGGGCTTCAAAGCCTTGAAAGCAGGGAACAAGGAAACCTCCAGACCCTAGGAGGAGAGGCAGGCACAGAAGGAAGAGAGGCAGCGAACTGAAGGCCAGTGGCAGAGGCAGGAGGGAGGGAGTGGAGGCAGCCAGGGAGGACGGGAGGGCCGGAGGAGGAGGGAGCTCCACAGCACCACAGGCCCATCCTGCAAGGCCACGCTGCCGAGGCCACCCGGCACTGACCACCGGTCAGTCGTCCTTGCCACGAGATGTGTGGACGCCAACCCCATGCAGAGGAGCCAGAGCAGCAGGCTTCGCCCTGTTTGGAAGGGAGACAGAGGGCGAGACCCCTGGCTGCAAGAGTAGTGGCGTCGGCAGGGACTGTCGGGGCTCGCGGGAGCTGCTCCAAGGGTGCCAGGGACGTCCCTGAGACTCTCCTCCCCACCAGCGACCAAGGAGGAGGGGGCACGTGAAGACACTTTCCAACGTCACACAATCAAGGCTGCATGTCACGTGCCGCCACCCCACCCGTGCTGAGGAGAGGGCAGGGCGGGAGGGGAAGGAGGGAGGCTGAGAGCGGCCAGGCCGAGGGCAGCGTTTGCAGGGCCACGACCGCCTCCTGGACCCTGGAGGCCTGGGGACAGCCTGCCCTCTGCGTGTCCCGGAGGCCCAGAGGAGCGAGGCCCTCCACAGCTCAGAGTCAGAGAGGGCTGAGCCCTTCACAGAGCACAGACCCCACAGGCCACCCAGGGGTCTGCTCCAGGGCTGCAAGTGGCCACACCTCGCCAGGCCTGCCTTTCAGGCCACTTGGCCCCACACCGCAGGTGACCCACAAGGCCGTGGGTCCTCGTGCCCGCGTTCAGGGGAGGCCAGAAGCTGACTCAGAAATGCACACACCCACTAGTCGAATGTCCAGTCGCCAGGACTCATAGCAGGAACAGAGCTTCTGCTTTTTGTGAGAGAAGAACACTTGGACCAAGCAGATTGCAAAAGATGTAAATTCAAACTCGGAATGAGAGGGAGGTGAATGTGGAGGAGAGAGCTGCCTGGTCCTGCCGAGAAGCTGCAGCCACGTTCCAAACGACAAGAGCCCTCGCCCAGCTGCATCTCCCCATGACACACCTTTATCCGTTTGTAACATTTCATGACAGAAAATCTCAAATATGCACACAACTAAAGCCACGAGCCTCTGCACCCGCCACCCAGCCTCGACCGACATCCTGGAGTATCGTGGCTGCTCCTCCCGTCCCTGTCACCCGTACCTCGTGGCACAAAGGAAAACACTCAAGCGCACAAGAACCAGCACTTAGAAAGGGAAGGATCCTGGGCCACCCAGGCCAGCCCTGAAGTCCCAACAGCCCCAGAGTGACCACCTGGACCCTCAGCCCGTGGCTCCCAGCAGGGAACAGCACTGCCCCACAGGAGGGTTTCCTAGATACGCGCGGCCTCAGTGCCTGCTGGGTCCCCGGGGCCGCTGCCCACGGGGCACTGTCTGCCGTGTCCGACCTTTCACCCCACTGCTCTGGCCCGCCCCCGCTGCTGCAGGGAGCTGCTGCATGTTGGCTCTCTGGAGGCAGTAATGCAGAAAGCATGGTTCACGCCTGGGTGCTGGGACGGGGGCCAGAGGGCACGCAGAGGGCTGAGCTCAGCCCGAGGACCTGCGGAGCAGGCATGCCGTTCACGCCTGCCTGGTCACCAAGGAGGTAGGTCCTGGTGCAGCTTGCAGAGACGACCACATGGGGCTTTGGCAACCGCGTGGCAGGTGCTTACGGGACAGCCATGAAAGCACTGTGCCACTTACTTGGGCAAACGGCGTGCCTTTTGAGAGCCTGCTTTCTCGCCTTAAAATGGGCATCAGAAGCCCCTTCAGATATTTGGGAGAATAATGGTGGTGATGTCCGCCAAGCCTGGGGCACAGTGCTGGTCCATGGTAAGTGCCCCCCAAGTGACGGCTATGATGTCCCTAAGACAGGTGTGAAGGGGCTGGGAGCCAGGATTCCCAGCAGAGAAGCCTGGACAGCACCTCTGCACAGATCTGTGCATTTCCACCCCGCCCCTGGAGGTGTGCTCGGCACGCAGGACACAGCTTCTCTCTGCAGGCACTTCCAGGCTAGCCCTGCAGAGGACGGAGACGGAGCATCCATCAGGTTAGAGAAGACAACTCCAGTGCTCCTCAGAGACTAGCTCCACAACTCCCAGGTGGAGATGAGGAAGCAAAGGTCAAAACACTCAGCACCAGTAAATGCTGAGGACAGGCCGAACCGGGCTTCCCGCCACCATGGCCTGTTTCTTCATCCTGCCCAAGGGTCAGCTCCCACGCATCCAAGGCCGGGCCAGACTTTCTCCCGAAATCATGATGGAAATAGGCTTTATTTTTTTGCATTTTACTTTTGGTACTGAGAAAAAAAAGGAGTCAAAATAAATTGTGCCAAGTGTGGACACGTGTATCTTGTGAATGCTACCATTCTTCATTTTAAGGACAATGAGGTAGAGTTGGATAATCAGTCCCAAGCCTCTGGCAGCTGTGGTCTGAGGCCAGCCTCCTCTGCACAGTGCTGCTCCCTCTGACCACTGTCTGGTTAGTTGGTTGGTTTTGGTTTGTGGGGTTGTTTTTTTGGGGGGGAGTGTTGTTTTGTTTATTGGGTTTTGTTTTTGTTTTTGTCCTTTTACCAGGGATTGGACCCAGGGGCCAACCACTGAGCCACATTCCTAACCCTTCTTATTTTTTACTTGGAGACAGGGCTTTGCGAAGTTGCTGAGGCTGGATTTAACTTGCGATCCTCCTACTCCAGCCTCCAGAGCCACTGGGAGTGCAGGTGGGCATCACCTCACCAGGCTGCCCTTTTTGTTTCCTGAGACAGGGTCTCACTCAGTTGCAGAGGCTGGCCTTGAACTTGAAACCCCTGCTTCAGCCTCCTGCCCAGCTCCCAGAGTCTTCAGCACATCTAGCGTCCACACAGAATTCCCAGGGTCAGTCCACACAGCCACCTGTGTGGGCGCATGGCCACCACACTTAGTGCTCTGCTGTCAGTGTGCTGACATTCCTAGGAGTTTAGGTAACGGGGCCACAGCGTGTAGCCAGGCCTGCTCTTGACCTTCACATCCCTGGCCACCACCTGGGCAGCAGGTATTTGGCTACTGGAAGCAATAATACCCTGCAGCATGGGCCACACTTCCCGGGTGTGTACTGGGTGAAAACTGTGCTTAGTGCTCAAGATTCCTCGGCTTCCCAAGCTGGCAGGATTTCCTCTCTGGTTGAAACGGTTCTACCCAGAGAAAGTCAGGTGTTCCGAGAGGCCTCTGCTCTTACTCTACAAGTGCTACAGTGGCTTCAGGAAGGATCGGCTGCTGCTGTCGCCCAAGGAAGGAGGTAACCAGGGAAGGCAGAGACCAGAGCGAGCCACACTGGGCCTTTGGAGGCAGCACCCTCACCAGCCCCACCACACGTGTGCTGAGGGCCACGTTCCAGCAGTGGCCCTTCCCTGTGGATAGGAAGAGGCACAGACCTGCCCTCCAGCTGTGGGCCAGGGCAGGTAGGCCCAGGGCAGCCCCCCAGGAGCCCTCTGCCCTGTGCTCTGGCTCTGCTGCTGGTTGGAAGTGGAGGAATTCAGCTTTATAAACGGAGCAGCTCAGCAAACACAGCTCCCTGTAAGAACAACACCCTTATCTCCCAGCCAGGGCCCAGGCCTCTGAGGCCATCAGTGAAAGAGCCCAGCTCTGCCGGGAGAGGGGGTGAAATGGGAATCCACACACGAAACACACGAGAAACACACGAGAGCAACACGGGCGGCCTGGCCACAGCTGCCAAGCACCCTCGCCCAGCACCTCCCACAGGACTCAGTACCTCACAGAGGCTGCCGGCGCCCACCGGAACCACGCCTCCACTCCGGGAAGGCCGGGCTGACGGGCAAGCTGACCTGCCCACCCTGGCTCTCTGCAGGGCCCTCCCCAGGGTCCACGGTGGATTTGCAGCCAGGACACGGTTCTTGGCTTCCCACCAAGACCACTGCAGGAAGAGGCCCCTTCCCTCTCATCTTCCCCTGGCCTTGAGCAGATCTTTGGCCTGGTCCCTTCTCAAAGTAGATGAGATGGAACGGTCGCAGAGGCCTGGACCTGCTCTGCAGCACCAGGCAGTCCCTCAGCGGGAAGCCCGTCTTGCATGTGCGCTGGCTCCAAGCTCTGCCGTCTCCTCTGCTCTGACAAGACGGCCGTCCCCACGGGCTGGCAGCAGGCAGCCGGCCACCCTCCCCAACCTTTGCCAGGTTTCAGAGCCAAGAGGACCCCTGGTAAGAGCTGACCGCTCCTGGAAGGAAGGCCCCTCCTGCCGCTGGCCTCCTGCAGCCCCGCCCGCCTCACACCTGGGACAGCCACACTGAGGGCCCACAGGGCAGCAGGCCCCAGGCGGGGCCACGGCGATCGCTCGTGGCTCAGCGCAGCCAAGGGGGTCACTGCCAGTTGCCGTCCGTGGTTTGAAAAGCGAAGGCCCCAGGCTCTGGGGGCAGGAAGAGCTTAGGTAACAGGTGACCCCAGCCAGCGACCCCAGGCCTGACTCCCCTCCTCCACAGCCTCCATGAAGCTCCCACTGTGAATGATGGACCCAGTCTCTGCCCGAACTCAGAGTCCCACCTTCCGCAGCCCGACCCCACCTCCAGCCCCGTGAGGACCCTCTTCCCTGGTCTGTGACTCAGCACCCGAGCACCCCGCCAGCCCCCAGGGCGCGACTCCTACCTGGGCACACTAGGCGAGGGGGCTGTCCTGACGGCCACCGGCCTGCGAGGACACTGTGCCGCAGAGCCTCATGGCTGCTATTTACAGGGCCGGCTGCAGTCCAACACTCGCGCGGGACCCCTGCCCAGCTGCCGGACGGCCCAGCAGTCCAGCTGGACAGCTGCAGCCTTATCTGCAAGAGCTTCCTGTCTGAGACGTCAGGGGCTGCGGGACGGTGGCAGAGTGTGGGAACGCGGGCAGGGTGGGCCTGAGATGCCCCCCACCCGCCCCACACCCTCCTGCCTCTTGTGGAATTCTTTTCTGTTTTGTTTTCCTTTTCTTTTTCCTTTGTTATTGGTTTGTCTGTTTTGTTCTGTTCTGTGGTGCTTTACTGAGCCACATCCCCTGCCCTCTCTGAGACAGGACCCCACTGAGTTGCCCAGGTGGCCTGGAACTTGAGTCCTCCTGCCTCAGCCTCCTGAGCGCTGGGATTGCAGGTGGGCCCAGGCGCCCAGCCTCTTTTTGCTCTTGGGATGTGGAAGAGCCACACCTTGGAGACGTTCCTAAGTGTAAAGGAGGAGTGAGACGGCACCGGGCACATGGGCAGAAGTGAACAGCCTCCTGTCCTGTTCCCCTCAGGGGGCTTCACTGCAAAGCACAGCAGGTCCTCGTCACTGCCATGGAGACCAGGCCGGCGTGAGACCTACACTCACCCAGTCACTTAGATTGCATTTAAAAGCCGTGGATGCAGGAACGGAGTCCGTGTCTTGGGAGCACAGGGTGCAGTGACCCGAGGACTGGGCACACTCACACCTCATCACCAGGCAGCACCCTCTGCTCCCTCAGGACACCAACGGTGAAGACAGCCGAGCCCGCCAGGCTCCGCCCCCGAGTACTGGTTAGGCCACTCACTAAACCAGATCTCACCACCACCCCACTCAGTACTCAGGAACCAGAGACCTTGCCCAAGACCACAGTCAAACAGAACGGGGCCGGCCAGGACAGGCGGGCTAACTAACCCCGTGCCTGCCCAGGTCCCTGCGGCTGAGCGGGCCTCGATGCCCCTCCTGCACACCCTCCCCACACGGCTGCCTCAGAGATGTCCAGTGACGTCCTAAAAGATAAAAGGCTTTCAAAATGTGCCAACAACCTGAGAAATACTCTGTTACAAAAATAAAAGTGGCGATTCCTTTTGTCTATTTTGCGTGGGTTGTAAATCAGAACCACTTTAAGATGACGTTTGCACTGCATGGCACAGGAGCACCAGAATGTCACCCGGAGCAGCCACCACTTCTGTGTGTGGGCCCCGCCTCCGGCTCCCCTCCACTTGCCACTGGAAGAATCTTTTGCCTGCGGGGTCTGACCCCACAGCCTGTTCTGTTCCAGGGGCCAGGACGAGCTTGGTTACATCCAGTGTTTACATTTCCCAAAGATAGCCAAGAGGTCAGATAGCATGAGTCACATGAAAACCACTTTGTCTCCGGATGGGAATTCCACAGTGGGTCACGCCAGACGTGCTCCCATATCTCTGGGATACTGTCCACAAGGACATTAACCGTAGTCACCTCTGGCTCCTCGTCCCCTAAAGCCCCATTTCTCCAGAGTTCCCTAAGAGTGCAGGGCAACAGAGAGGCCTCCACGCGCAGAGCTTGCCCATTCCGTCCTGTCCTAAGCGCCCGCTCTCTCCCAGCCCGCTCCTGCCGAAGCACAACGGCCAGCAGGTCCCAGGGCACACGCATCGCTGCCAGCCCATTTCAGACCTTTGTTCTTGCAAGTAATCAGAAGGCGTTGGAGACTTAAACGCATAACCAACGATCTGGACCAGCTAGAACTCCGAAGCGGGCTAGAATCCTCTATTCCAAGCTTCTATCAACACTGGAATCCGGATCACACTGCTTGCCCCAGGATTGTCTGGAGGGGCGGATGGCCCTGCCTCAGAGGACGCCATCAGGTTCTTAGGGAGCCTAATGGACTTTAAGTAGGATCGCTTCGCTGACACGTGGCCACTCAGAAGCCAGGGCGTTGTCGGAATGTCTCGCACTGCAGCCAGCGAGGAATCACCGAGGGAGGGCTCAGCATGGATTGCGGGGCACCACCCCCGAAGTTGCTGACCCAGTAGGTTGGCAGTGGGATCCAAGCATTTTCTTCTGTACCAGGTGCCCGAGAGGGCTGAGCTGCTGGGCCCCGACCACACTTTGAGAACCACGGCCAGCCTTAGAGGGTGGCCATCAGCGTACAACTGAGCATGGACTCAGGCTGTGGCTGGCGTTGTTCAGTGCCCGCCTCCTGCCCTTGGGCCCTGAGCTGCCTCGCTAGCCTGCATGCACCTGCTCCAGCACAGACCAGCCCCGACGGGAGGAGGGCTGCTGGGGCGGCACCTGCCTTGGGGAAACGCCACTTAGTCATCTGGTCCACAGTCACTCAGGAAGAGCCAGGAACCCCACACAGAAGAGCACGCACACCCACAAACGCAAAGGGACAAGCAGAGCCGCCGGTACGGCTTCCTCCCGCGAGGAAGAGGAGATAAAACACACGGAGGGCAGGGCTGGACCTACAAGGGCTCCTTGTGCTATAGGCCTCGGGACTCTCGGTGCCCCCGTCATCCCCGAGGCTCACGGGAGCCTCAAGGAATGACACAGTACTCGTCAAGGAAACGGGTCTGCACGACGAAAGAGAAACGAGCTTCCCACGGCACACGGGAGGAACCACAAGGGATGCCGTCGCCTCTTCCCACACGTTCCCTTGGCTCAGATTCCTCCTGGGGGTGTGCGCACTGATGAGTGTGGTGGCAAAGGTTTAGCGTGCAAGTTCCCAAACACTGCTGCACACCGTGGACACCTCCAGCGTGCAGCCAGCAAGCGTGCAGCCTCAAGACGGCAGGCACTGCGGTGTGAGGAGTGAGCACAGTGCACACACAGCAGTGTCAGGAGTGAGCGGAGTGCACACAGCAGTGTCAGGAGTGAGCAGAGTGCACACAGCAGTGTCAGGAGTGAGCACAGTGCACACACAGCAGTGTCAGGAGTGAACACAGTACACACACAGCAATGTGAGGAGTGAACACAGTGCACACAGCAGTGTCAGGAGTGAACACAGTGCACACACAGCAGTGTCAGGAGTGAACACAGTGCACACACAGCAGTGTCAGGAGTGAACACAGTGCACACACAGCAGTGTGAGGAGTGAACACAGTGCACACACAGCAGTGTCAGGAGTGAACACAGTACACACACAGCGGTGTCAGGAGTGAACACAGTGCACACAGCAGTGTCAGGAGTGAACACAGTGCACACACAGCAGTGTCAGGAGTGAACACAGTGCACACACAGCAGTGTCAGGAGTGAACACAGTGCACACACAGCAGTGTGAGGAGTGAAACAGTGCACACAGCAGTGTGAGGAGTGAACACAGTGCACACACAGCAGTGTCAGGAGTGAGCACAGTGCACACACAGCAGTGTCAGGAGTGAACACAGTGCACACACAGCAGTGTCAGGAGTGAACACAGTGCACACAGCAGTGTCAGGAGTGAACACAGTGCACACACAGCAGTGTCAGGAGTGAGCAGAGTGCACACACAGCAGTGTGAGGAGTGAACACAGTGCACACACAGCAGTGTCAGGAGTGAACACAGTACACACACAGCGGTGTCAGGAGTGAACACAGTGCACACAGCAGTGTCAGGAGTGAACACAGTGCACACACAGCAGTGTCAGGAGTGAGCAGAGTGCACACACAGCAGTGTGAGGAGTGAACACAGTGCACACACAGCAGTGTCAGGAGTGAACACAGTACACACACAGCGGTGTCAGGAGTGAACACAGTGCACACAGCAGTGTCAGGAGTGAACACAGTGCACACACAGCAGTGTCAGGAGTGAACACAGTGCACACACAGCAGTGTCAGGAGTGAACACAGTGCACACACAGCAGTGTGAGGAGTGAACACAGTGCACACACAGCAGTGTGAGGAGTGAACACAGTGCACACACAGCGGTGTCAGGAGTGAACACAGTACACACACAGCGGTGTCAGGAGTGAACACAGTGCACACAGCAGTGTCAGGAGTGAACACAGTGCACACACAGCAGTGTCAGGAGTGAACACAGTGCACACACAGCAGTGTCAGGAGTGAACACAGTGCACACACAGCAGTGTGAGGAGTGAACACAGTGCACACACAGCAGTGTCAGGAGTGAACACAGTGCACACACAGCAGTGTCAGGAGTGAACACAGTGCACACAGCAGTGTGAGGAGTGAACACAGTGCACACACAGCAGTGTCAGGAGTGAACACAGTGCACACACAGCAGTGTCAGGAGTGAACACAGTGCACACACAGCGGTGTCAGGAGTGAACACAGTGCACACACAGCAGTGTCAGGAGTGAGCAGAGTGCACACACAGCAGTGTCAGGAGTGAACACAGTGCACACACAGCAGTGTCAGGAGTGAACACAGTGCACACACAGCAGTGTCAGGAGTGAACACAGTGCACACACAGCAGTGTCAGGAGTGAGCAGAGTGCACACACAGCAGTGTGAGGAGTGAACACAGTGCACACACAGCAGTGTCAGGAGTGAACACAGTGCACACACAGCAGTGTCAGGAGTGAACACAGTGCACACACAGCAGTGTCAGGAGTGAACACAGTGCACACACAGCAGTGTCAGGAGTGAACACAGTGCACACACAGCAGTGTCAGGAGTGAACACAGTGCACACACAGCAGTGTGAGGAGTGAACACAGTGCACACACAGCAGTGTCAGGAGTGAACACAGTGCACACAGCAGTGTCAGGAGTGAACACAGTGCACACACAGCAGTGTCAGGAGTGAACACAGTGCACACACAGCAGTGTGAGGAGTGAACACAGTGCACACACAGCAGTGTCAGGAGTGAACACAGTGCACACAGCAGTGTCAGGAGTGAACACAGTGCACACACAGCAGTGTCAGGAGTGAACACAGTGCACACACAGCAGTGTGAGGAGTGAACACAGTGCACACAGCAGTGTCAGGAGTGAACACAGTGCACACACAGCAGTGTCAGGAGTGAACACAGTGCACACACAGCAGTGTCAGGAGTGAACACAGTGCACACACAGCGGTGTCAGGAGTGAACACAGTGCACACAGCAGTGTCAGGAGTGAACACAGTGCACACACAGCAGTGTCAGGAGTGAACACAGTGCACACACAGCAGTGTCAGGAGTGAACACAGTACACACACAGCAGTGTCAGGAGTGAACACAGTGCACACACAGCAGTGTCAGGAGTGAACACAGTGCACACACAGCAGTGTCAGGAGTGAACACAGTGCACACAGCAGTGTCAGGAGTGAACACAGTACACACACAGCAGTGTCAGGAGTGAACACAGTACACACACAGCAGTGTCAGGAGTGAACACAGTACACACACAGCAGTGTCAGGAGTGAACACAGTGCACACACAGCAGTGTGAGGAGTGAACACAGTGCACACAGCAGTGTCATGAGTAAACACAGTGCACACACAGCAGTGTCAGGAGTGAACACAGTGCACACACAGCAGTGTGAGGAGTGAACACAGTGCACACAGCAGTGTCAGGAGTGAACACAGTGCACACACAGCAGTGTGAGGAGTGAACACAGTGCACACACAGCAGTGTCAGGAGTGAACACAGTGCACACACAGCAGTGTCAGGAGTGAACACAGTGCACACACAGCAGTGTGAGGAGTGAACACAGTGCACACACAGCAGTGTCAGGAGTGAACACAGTGCACACACCCCAGTGTGAGGAGTGAGCTGCTGCAGTGCCCACATCTTGCCCCAGCTCCACAGCCTCATGGGTGACCTCACTCCATTTTTGAGTAGTTGTCCAATGTGTCCACCAGATTTCCTTCGTGGACAAGTTGTAAATTTCAGGCATTTCCACTTTGGGGTGCTGGGGGTTGAACCCAGAGCCTCACGCGGTAGCACTGGGCTACCACCCCAGCTCTCAGGAAGATTTTAGGGTGAAATTAGAAGTGCTCCCTAACCCTTTTTGCTCATCAAAGCACCGCCGGTAGCTGAAGCAGTGAGCCTGACTTCATTTTAAAAACCTTGGCTCAATACTTTGTGGAACAGCAACTCTAAATCTAGCTCTGTGCTTAGTTGACTTTGATGCTTGATTTTAAAATAATCACATCGGGAAGACTCTTAAGAACCCAAGTCTAGAAATCACTCTAATAAGAGGCTGCGAGTCAGACTTGGGAGGCGGAGGCACAAGGATCACATGTTCAAGGGCAGCCTCAGCAACTCAGTGGAGCCCGAAGCAGTTTAGCAAGACCCTGTCTGAAAATAAAAAAGAGGGCTAGGGATGTGGCTCAGTTAGAGGCTCCTGGGCTCATTCCTCAGTAACAAAACAAAACAAGGACAGGAGGTGAAGCCAAAGGGGCACCTGCAGCAGTCACAGCATGACTCTTACCTTTGTGACAGAAAATCTCCACCCGCACTTGCTACTGTTTTTACGACTCCGTACAAAGACCAACTTGGCTGTGCTTCCTGTCCTGCAATGTGCACTTGCCGAAGACCAACCTGAAGTTCGCATTTGTCCCGGTATCCTGCTATTATTTTTTCTTGCAAGGTAATTAGAAAATATTGAATATTTTAAAAGTTTAACAAGTGTATTCAAGCCAACTGTAACTCTTCAACTGGAAACCCATTTCCAAGGTGGATCCTATGCAGAAATCTTCCAGGTGGCAGGATAATCTAACTTAAAACAGAAGCATTCCCAAGGCCACCTTAAAACACTCATCCCTTATACTTGTTTCAAAAGGCAATACAACCACAACCATGTTCACAGCTGCTCAATTCACAATAGCCAGATTGTGGAACCAACCTAGATGCCCCTCAATTGATGAATGGATAAAGAAACTGTGGTATATACATATATACCATGGAATATTACTCAGCCATAAAGAATAAAATTATGGTATTTGCAGGCAAATGGATGAAATTGGAGAATATCATGCTAAGTGAGATAAGCCAATCTCAAAAAACTATAGGACAAAAGATCTCACTGATAAGCGGATGATGACACATAATGGGAGGTGGGAGGGGGGCAAGAATGGAGGACGGAGGGACTCTGTAGAGGGATAAGAGGGGTGGGAGGGAGAAAAAAAATAACAGAATGAATCAAAAACTATTACCCTAGGTAAATGTATGATTACACAAACGGTATGCCTCTACTTCATGTACAGAGAAACAAGATATATCCCATTTGTTTACAATGAAAATGAATTTTTAAAAAAGGTAATTATGTTCTCACATGTTAAAAAGTTATTTTCATGGAGATATTTTTTTGTTTTAACACCTCTGAGGTGTTACTACTGATCGTAGTAACATCAGAAGAAAATCAATTATTTTTGTGATCCAGGGGTTTGAACGCAGGGGTACTCTACCAATGAGCTACATCCCCATCCTTCTGAGACAGGGTCTAAGTCATACACCACCAAGCCTAGCCAGAGTTGTTTGTTTTTAAGAAAAATGCGTAACAACCCAGGGCAGCTTGTGAATTGTTTCCTCAACTAACAGGTGAGCCTACAGTGACGCCAGGGAGCCTCACGATCATGCCGCATCTACAGAGATTCCACCACTTCACATGGCCCATGAATCCCCCGGCTGCTCAAAACAAGATTTGTCTGCTCCAGTCAACCCGTTAACTCGAGTGACCTAAGGGCTGCCGGCACCGCCCCCCATGCACTCAGACTGCATGCGAGGCCCTCACCAGACCTCAGCCTCCTGGGCAGAAGGGGGAGTGTTGAAGCCATCTGCACCCAGGGGTGACTGAAGGCAAGACACCACCCACAGCGGCCTTCCCAGGGTTATTTCCTTACCTTATTTAACAGCGAGGTACATCTTCAGGCTTAGCAATTGTGGGTTTGCTTTCTTGCAGTGCTAGGGATTGAACCCAGGGCCTCCCACACGCTAGGCAGTCCACCAAGGCCATGTCCCAGCCCCAGGAATGGCAATTCCTGAAAGCTACTTGGCACAAAACAAAGACCCGTGACATCTGCTCTCCCCTCCACAACCGCTGTCACCCAGTGCTGCTCCCCAGGACCACCCCCTCAGAGCTCACCGCCCAGTGTCTTCATTTTGTGAACTAGAATACCAAGGAACCAGCTCACCCACCCCAGGTTCCCCGTAATTGTACTCCTACATTTGACTTTGGAAAGACCACGTCAACTAGGGTGGATTTATGTTAAAACAATGTTTCTGGGAAACAGGGAGCAGAGCTGTTGGTTTCATGGGTAGTTTCAGTTCTACAAGATGAACGGAAGATGAAGGGAAAAAAACCTCAAAACACCAGAGATACACTCAAGGCTAAGAGCTGTACACTTAAATAGGAGTAAGACGACAAGCTTCTTTCACAACAGAAAAGGACCTGCTTGAGGTCACACCGTATGTGCCAATTTTCTGCTTCTTTTTACTATCACATGATTACAGTTATTACAACACCCTGGATACAAACACAACCTTTGTAGGCATCAAACCTGACACAAACAGTCCTCTGCTCAAATTCTCTAGACTACATAGGAGCCGCTAAAAACCACACCCCTATCTTTGGAATTTTGAACAGAATACTCAAAAACAGAACAGTAAATGATATTTTATTTAGTCATTTTGATTACAACTGAAACTCTGGGAATTCAAAATTAACATCCTTGCCCGTGAGCTTCTTATAGACACCAGAAAAGGTTTCAACCTACAAGAAAAAAAAATTTATCAAGCAACTTTTAAATGTACACACACATCCTAAAACCTAACCTCTGTGAAACTACCGTGCACAACTGTTCTCCTGGGCAACCCCAGGACTCCTCAGGGCATCCCTTGAGAACCCCAGGGCCGGGGCAAGCACAACACCACTGTCCCTGGACAGACTGTACCCTAGCACCCAAGTGCTGCTCCTCTGCAGCACATGGGCCACGCCATGGGGGCCAATGGGTGTGCTCCAGGGCTAGGTTTTTCAAGTCAGTTCTCCCAGATTCTAATATCCCACCACCCACCCCAACTTATCAAAAACACATCCTTCCTGAAAGTCAAGCCATGAAGTCACTCTCCTTCCTTTACTTCCATTTTTCCTAATAAAAAGGTACAGAGAATTTCATGTGTCCAATTCCTAAAACACCCCCAATCAAAAACCTGGCACATATAATCCTAAAGGTTCAGGTCGAGGTGGCAAGGGGAACAGCCAGTCCTGAGCTAACCGACGCTGCCCTGGGCACATCCTCCATCGGACGGTTGAGCCCCCCGCCCCAGGCCCCAAGCTTTAGCCCATACCTTGTGTTCCACATTGTTCTGCTGTGCTTTGTCCAAGTGAACTTTTATGAGCCGGCTGCCATCCAGCTTCACACGAATCCTCTTGCCTACAATTTCACTCGGGAAGACCAAGTCCTCAAGGATCGCATCATGCACAGCTGTCAGAGTGCGGCTTAAAAAACAGGGAGAAAAGTAAGCAATCTAGCAACGTCTGCCCTCTTGTGAGCCCCAGAGGACACCTCTGGGTCAAAACAAAAATGGCAAATCCAGACTCCTGAAATCCAACCAACACTGGTTTCAAGAGGCTAGGTACATTTCATAATCACACCCAAGCCTTGGCCTAGACGGAAGAGAGTACTGGTTCTTTTTGGAGTTTCATCTGTTTTCAATGTGACACTCTGGTAAACTACATATGCACCAACCATCATGAGAGCTCATCTCTAGGGAACGGGGTAAGGGTTTATCTCTACTTTCACACGATTTATAAAATAATCTCTTTATCTACTTTGTGGATCCTTGTCTCCCTCCAAAACCATGTTGTCAAAGTAATCTTTCTAAAATACCAACGTGATCACATAATTTACCCACTAAAGATCCTTCAAGAAGGGCTGGGGATATGACTCAGTGGTAGAGCGCTTGCCTAGCACACATGAGGCACTGGGTTCAATTCTCAGCACACAAATAAATAAATAAAATACAGGTGTACCAACATCTAAAAAAATCAAAAAAAATCTCTCAAGAAGAGCTCTCTATGGCCTCCAAGATATCACCAAATCTCCTACTTTACTATCGGACTCTATTCCATCCCAAAAGGTGCTATTCTATCACAGTTCTGGGACGGTGGCCCCAGCCAGGTGGACCCTGATTTTCCATCTGTGCCCATTATGCAAACTGACAACAGACACCTGCTCCTCACTGCAGCAGCACCATCTGCCCAGCTGCTACCTGACTGAACAATCAAAAGGGCTCAACTACACACACTCCTTGACTTACAATGTAATTATACCTGGTAAACCCATCATTAGTGGAAAACGGTCAAAAACACATTTAATACACCTGAACTGCTGAGCAACCATCCACTGTGGCTCACTGCCACTGCCCAGCATCATGAGGACTGTACCACAAATCACTAGTCTGGGAAATGAGCCAAACTGAGAATTCCAAGCAGTTTCTCATCTTTATATGACTTCACAGACCAAACAAGTCAGGGACCATCCGTAATTCCCAACTTCTGGGCACCTACTGTATACCACGTGTGTCAGGACTGAGTCAAAAGACAGCTTATTTTTAACACTCAGAGCAGACTGGTATTATGGCCACTTGTCTGTCTCAGTCACCACAGGGTAGGTAACAGACACGACACCTTGCTCACTTGTATTTCCTATCTGGCATTACCCACACACAGGAAATGCTTTTTAGTGACTCTCAGGATCCACGTTCCAAAGCCTTCATCGCCTTTTACAAAATCATTAAAGTTTCATGGTTTTACTTGGAAAACAAACAAATGCAGAAATTAGTCAGTTACTCCCTTTAAAATAAACTAGAATAGAAACAAAGTTATTCTTAAGAGTTATTGCTCAGATCCTGTTTTTTAGAAGGGGAAGCAATGGCAATGCAACTTTAATAATCACAAACCATGGGACTGAAGTTTTTCAGAGAGAAAAAACCCTTACTATAGCCAAAAAATATGAATTTCAGGACATGATCAGAGTTGGGGGGAAAAAAAAATAATGAAAAGCAAAATCAATCTAAAAGCAGGTAATCAGACTGGAAAAGTGACACATCACCACAACATGCTAAATGCATCCCGTGTTCGAGAGTGAGGATCTACAGGGCCCTAGGAACAGCGAAATCCTGACTGACAACATCTGGAAATCATAGGTTTGTTTTTTATTTTTACTTTTTTGGTACCAGGGATTGACCTCAGGGGCACCTAACCAGTGCGCCACATCCCCAGTCCTATTTTATATTTGTTTAGAGACAGGATCTGAGTTGCTTAGTGCCTTGCTTTTGCTGAGGCTGGCTTTGAACTCATGATCCTGCCTCAGTCTCCCAAGCTCCTGGGATTACAGGCGTGCCCCACCACACCCAGTGAAATCATAGCTCTGGGATGAGGAAACATCAAGGCTGATGATCCAGGAGGCAGTTCCTTAGCCATGTTTGTATGCTCAACTCCTCACAGGTTTTCAGAACCGGGATTATGAAACCGCTTCTTCCTTCTAAGTGTCAAGACTAAAAAAAACTGGTTTTGAGCCTGTCATCCTGCTGCATCTGCCTCCTGAGTCACTGAAAGTAAAATCCTAAATTCTTATGCCACTCCCAATGCCCAGGAAATAAGTTCAAAGTTCTCCTTTCCCATCCTCAGCCTCCACTCCCCCTCCTACACCCCTGGGTAACAACAATCCCTACTCACAATACTGAAGTTCCCATCTCCATCTTCTAACTATTTATAAAACAAGACTGAGTTTAAAACGTGTTAGCACTACTGTTATTAGCGGAATGAGCAAACTCTCCAAGGGCTGGTTCGTTTTCTCATCCTATGTAGGGATGACCACACTATCACACATTCCTAAGTGTGTCACTTCTGGCAGTCAGAGGAACAGCCTGTGTAACTGGGATCCGACTGCCTATATGACTGAACCTGAACTCCACATCTAGGGTGAACTCTACAGAGGAAACCAATGTCACTCAGGCAAGAGTCTTAGTGAGCAGCACCAAGCACTGTACAAATAGAGGCCAGACAGGAGTGGAGCACATTCAGCCACAGATGAAAAACTCACCTTCTGGGACGCTTTTGCTTGTTTTTCGTTCGGCTTTTCCGGGTTGGTTTAGGCAGAATTCTCCTCTGTAAGATAAAAATTAAATGCAACAAATTGCAAAAAAAGACCTTAAGTTGACAAACGCTAAGAACCGTGGAACAGTTTTAAAAGCAAAAAATAGTAACAAAGTCCAAAGTTTGGGATAATTTAAAAACTAGACCAAACAACTGAGGAGCCCCCTTCTATAAAGTTACTTCCTGAATTTTTGGAATTCAGAATCCACAGTTTACATAAGCAAAACTCCCACGTTTCTGACATCATTCCATATTCAAAAAGGCCCACTACCCAACATAGGTATCAGATAAGACCCAGAATACTACTTCTTATATTCCCAATCAGTACTGGAAGTTAATTCCCTACAGACTGTGGTTTGTACCGAAGCCAGATGTGAAGTTAAAACACCATTTGACCCTTTTTCTACCACCGATCCTGAGTCCACATCGGATTCAGCAAAGCAGACTGAGCATGGAACCAGTGGTTCTACCATGCAGAAGCCCTGCTCAGCAGAACCACACAGGCCCCAGCTCGGTAGGCAACCCACTAGACGTTATTGGCACTGTAAACATAGAAAGCCTTTTTAAATACAACTCTGTAACCTAACAGTCATCTTACACTGTTCTAACTCAACACGAACACAACTTCCCCACAGCCTCCCCACCTGGGGTGCTTGTCAGTATTCTAATTACCAACACAGCTTAAACCAATGCAGTTGGACAAATTCAGGGGAAAGAACCTTTAACAGTAGAACAGATACCTGAGCAATGAAAACCACATGTTTCCCACTGAACTTCTTCTCCAATTCACGTACAAGCCGGACTTGGATTTTCTGGAAAGATTTCAGCTGAGGAACTGGAACAAATATTATGATAGCTTTCCGACCACCACCAACTTCAATTTCCTTAAAAAAAAAAAAAAAAAAAGATAAAAAAAAAAAAAAAAAATCACCTTTTAAAGTTGGTAACCTTCCTTCTCACCACAGCACAGTTCCACCCAGCCTTCAATGTGAGTGCTAGCTGCCACAGACCAGGACCCCGGTCTCATTAAGGATCCCTTTCTAAGGATCATCTTGCTTTATTTGGATATGGCTTGAGTGACCCCCAAGGTCCATGTGCTGAAATCTAAGCCCCACTGTGAATGGAACTTCCAGGATGTTTCCAGGGGGAGCCTTCGAGGTGATTAGGCTAGGTCCTTGGAATGCAGCCCCAGGCCTGACTCCGGGGGTGGGGAGCTCTGAATGAGGCAGATCTGGCCCTCCTGTCCTTGGCCGTGTGATGCCAGCAGCAGGTCATCACAAGATGCAGCCCCTCAACCCAACAGCGTCAAAATGAACCTTTCTTTACAATTCAACCAAAAGCCTGTGGCACTGTGACTGGCAAAGAAAACGCATGACTGCCATCATAGCTGGATTCTCACTGCCGCGCTCCACAGCTCCAGACGCCCCGGGCTGCAGAGCTGCCACGCCCACTCCCCGAGTGACCCTAACGAAAACGCTGCACGCGGGCCACTCTCTTCTCCAGGTCAGCTTGGCCCAAGCTTTGCAGCCAAGACCGGCCGTCCTCGGCACCGAATGCTAAGCTTCCCAAACGCACTGTGAAAGGGACTAAGGCAGTTCCGCAGACCCCGAGCAGCCGCGTCGGGTCCAGGCAGCGGCTCAGGAAGGAAGGACGCGAGCGCACGCGGGCGCCCCGCGGGCTCACCTTGGCCGCCGTGATGTTGAGCTCCCGCAGCTGGGCCTTGAGGTCCGAGTTCATCTCCAGCTCCAGCAGCGCCTGCGGGCAGACTCAGCGTGAGCGCCGGCCCCGCGCCCGCCCGCCCGCCGCGTCCCGCCGCGCGGCCACTCACCTGCGAGATGCCCGACTCGAACTCGTCCGGCTTCTCGCCATTGGGCTTCACGATCTTGGCGCTCGAACTGAACATGGCGCGGTCCTGGGGGAGTACGCGCGGTCAGCGGGGTCGGCCGCCGCCCGCCCGGCCGGCTGGGGCCATCGGCGGGCGCAGGCCGGGTAATCCGCCGCATCCCCCCACCACGGCGCAGGGCCCAGGGTCCCTGCGGGCCACCCAGGGCCTTTTCCCCCGAAGCCTGCGGAAAAGTGCGGCAGAGCCTAGGCCGCGTACCTACCTTGAGGAGAGCCGGCTTAGAAAGAGGCCCAGCTCTCGCGAGAGCTCATCATATCCTGGAGGCGGAAGGAAAGAGGCGGAACAGGTCAAGTAGAGGGGTGGAAACCGGAAAACCAACAGAGAAGGCGTAGGGCAACTAGAGCGTCCCCGGAAGTGGATCCGGAGGACGAGTGTGTGGGCTACGCCTGTCCGCCCGGGAATGCGGTCCTGGGTATCAGTGGGCTGGGAATCTGGTTAATATCCATGTCATAAAATGAGTTGGGAAATACTCCTTTGTGTTCTTTTTCCAGCAAAAGGTTGTGGAAAAATCTGCTTAGCGCATTTTGACCAATTGTATGAAATCAGGGTCTGAAGATTTGTGTTTTCAGGAGTTCTTAAAATTTTAATTTAAAAAATTACAATTTTATTTCTTTAGTAATTACAGGGCTATCAAATTATTTCATATTGGGTGAGGTTTGATAGTTGGTGCTTTTCAAAGAACTGGTCCACACCATCTAAGTTGTCCAATCTATGTGCAAAGAAAACAATTAGGAATGTGAAGCAAGAACCCACAGAATGGGAGAACATTTTTGCTACCTACTCTTCTGACAGGATTAATATCCGGAATATATAAAGAACTCAAAATACTTGACACTAGCTGATGCACAGCTATAATCCTGGGAGGCTAAGACAGGAGGATGGCAAATTGGAGATCAGCCTCAGCAATTTAGGAAGCCCTCACTAATGAGACCCTATCTCAAAATAAAAGATAAAAAGGTCTGGGGATGTAGTTCCCTGGAAAAGTGCCCCTAGGTTATAATCCCTAGTACTAAAACAAAACAACACCAAAAATAGACCCAGTTAATAAGTGGGCAAATGAACTAAACACTTCTCAAAAGAAGAAATGAAAATGACCATCAAATATATTTTTAAATGTTCAACATCTCTAGCAATTAGGAAAATGCAAATTACAAGTACAATAAGATTTCATCTCACACCAGTCAGAATGGCAGTTAACAAGAATACAAATAATAATAAATGCTGGAGAGGATGTGCAAAAAAGGAACACTTTCACATTGTAAATTACTACAACTACTATGGAAATCAGTATGGAGGTTCCTCAAAAGACTAGGCATGGAACCACCATATGACCCCTTTAAATACCACTCCTTGGTATTTATCCTCAAGAATTAAAGTTGTCATACCATAGTGATACATGTATACCCATGATTATAGCAACACAAGTTACAATAACCAAACTAGGACTGGAACCAACCTAGGTCCATCAAGAATGGATAAAGAAAATGTGGTGTATACGCATAATAGAGATTTATTCAGCCATAAAGGAAAATGAAATTATGCCATTTGCAGGAAAATGGATGGAATTCAAGACCATTGTGTTAGGCACAATAAACCAAACTCAGAAGATCAAAGGTCCTATGTTTTCTAGGTTCTATGGAAGCTAGAGAGGGAAAAAGAAAAGAGAGGTGGGGGCGAATCTCAGGAAGGGGACAGAGGATGGGAGGTGCGGGGGAAGGGAAAGTGCTGGGCAACGGAATTGGCCAAATTTCATTAGGTGTATGTACAAATATGTAACAACAAATCCTATCATTATGTACAAATATAAGGCACCTATGAAAATATGGGATTAATGAAACATTTGAATTACAATTTAGAAAGAAAAAATATGTGTGCAGAATTATTCATAGTATTCCCTTGTCCTTCCAGTGTTAATAATTTTTTTTTTTTTTTTGGTACTGGGGATTGAAATCAGTGGGCGCTCAACTACTAAGCCACATCCCAGCCCCTTTTTGATATTTTATTTATTTTGTTATTTGTTCTTATTAGCTATACAGGACAGTATGGTGTATTTTGACATATTAAACATACATGGAGTATAACTTATTCTAATTAGGATCCCATTATATTTTATTTTGAGGCAGGGTCTTGCTAAGTTACTTAAGCCCTTGCTAAGTTGCTGAGGCTGGCTTTGAACTCACTATCCTCCTCCCTCAACCTGCTAAGCTGCTGGGATTACAGGCGTGTACCACTGTGCCTGCTAATGTTAACAATTTTTAAAGATAAATTTAACTAGATTTGACAAGGAGATTTTACTTTCTTCAAATCAATATTTTATTTCTTGTTCCTGTTAAAGTGAAAGAATCAACTGGAGAAGAGAATACACCCATCATTAGCTTAGCAGAAAGAACAATGTCCTGCTCAGTGAGGCACAAGAGAAAATTCCAGCAGTGTCAGGAAAACAGAGTCTCCTGGGGAGAATGGCTGAGCATCCTTAGGAAGAGCTGACCTCTGGGGTGCAGGAAGGGCACTTAGCACCGGTGAGAGAGAGTTTGCAAAAAAAGGAAAATGGAGACACTGGAGTCCAGCTTTGCTCAAGGCTCTGCCTACCTGCAGGACAGCCCTGACTTGTTCAGAACTGAGTGTTGCTGTGATCACAAAGCCCTTGCTGTGCCGTAGCATCGCGATGGTCCCAGTAGCTCATTTCACATGCCAGACCTACCTTAGAGTTGGCTGTTGGATTGGTGTTACTGCCAATGATGGACGTGTGCAGAGGGATACCAGCTCATCCATGCTGCTTACATCAGTGTTACGGGCAATCACGTTATGTTGTCAATTCAGGACTAAAGGTTCCACATGCATCTCCATGCCTTTTCTCCAGAGGAAAGTATATGCGTAGGCTGAATAACTACTCTTCACACTCAGGGTCCTCTTTTACTTCCGGGATCAGTTATAGGAGCATCATCCAAACGCCCCTTTTCCCTGCCTACCTAAGGCTGTTAGCCTTCCTGGAGGGGAGAAGCCTGGCTGCAGGGAGTCACACATGCTGCCACCTGGGAAGGCCAGCGAAGTGGCTGAATTAGGAAACAGGCTGCAACCTGGATTTCTAGAACATCGTCTCTTCTTCATCACCTCTCCTTATCCCCCAAGTGCTACCTAGTGGGCTACTCGGACTAGAGGAAGAGGTGAGGGGGCCCAGGACATCGGTCTGGGTAGCCCGAGGGTGGGGTTGCAACCAGGGACTCAGAAAAGAACGGGGCTCCCGTGTTGGTGGCCTCCTTCTTGTTTGTGAAGCAGGCTCAGCAACTGCGTAGCCTCACGCGTTGTTTAAGTGTGCCAAGAAACAGGGGTCAAGTCCACTCACTAGACTAGTGTGCTAAGGAACCTCAGGCTTTCTGTAGACATCTAAATGTCTAAACAACTAGGTTTTACCTAAAAATTATTGGTCTAAAATATTAAATATATATTTCTAGTAACTGTTTTGGGATTCTTATTCTAAACAGGCCAAATTATTCCTTTTATTACAGTTATATTAAAGACCAATTGTGGGCTGGGGTGTAGCTCAGTGATGGAACACATAATACTTAGGTTCCATCCCCAGTACCACACACACACACACACACACACAAAATATATATATATATATATATATAAATACATATACATATATACATATATATACACATATATAAAGAAACATATGCATATATTTACATAAATATATTTTATAGAACCTTAGTTTACATAATATATGGAACTTATATAACAGAAAGAAAAATATATAATTTTGTGTAATTCATATAATTTTAAATTTATGTCTTGTAATATGTATATGTGTCATATAATATATATTCATATAACATATATGAATAAAATTTCTGTATTTCAACGCACCACAAGTTCCACAGTGACAGCTACTCCCTCTGGGCCCGGGGTGCCGGCACCTCTCCCAGGAAGCCCACGCAGTCCACCAGCCCCTGCCCACGGTGACCACGTATGACTGGAAGGAGGTGACCCCAAAGGTGGACATGTGGGAAGAGATGCAGTGGGATTCGGGGGCGTGTGCTCCTCAGGCTTGGGGAATGTGACTTAGAAACGGATACTGCTGCCCAGGGTCAGGGGTCAGAGAAGAAGTGGGCCCCCACCTGGCCCTGCATCGCAGGCGGAATCCCAGGTGTCCTGTGACACAGGAAACCCAGCACTCCCGTACTTCCACGTGGACACCAGGCTGTTCTCCTCAAACCTGGCTAGAAGCATGGCTGTGCCACACATTCAGTGATCCATCCAAAAATAAGGGCTGCAGCCTGCATTCCAAGTACCAGAGTGAGACCTTTAGTCTTGCTAAGGGAACATCGTGGTCTTTAAACATTTACTGTGTTTTGCATAGTGGTTATAATTGTGGTTATCCAGTTCAAAGGAGTTTACATTTGTGTTCATTTTCTGTTCCATACTTCTGTGTCCCATGTTTTTCTCCTCTCAATCCATTCCTTTAAAATAAATCTGGTAGCTGGGCATGGTGGTGCACACCTGTAATCCCAGCAATTTGGGATTACAGCAAGAGGGTTGCAAGTTCAAAGCCAGCCTCAGTAACTTCCTGAGGCCCTGTCTCAAAATATAAAGTAAAAAAGGGCTCAATCCCCAGTATCAAAAAGAAAATTGAAAAATAAAAATAAATCTCTTGGAGGTATAAAAACGAACAAACCAACAAACTTCCATATGTGTGAAAGTGCCGTGAAAAATGGATCTTGAGTTGGAAATGCATAATCTCAGCGTCTGAGATGCAGAAAGCCCCGAGGTCCCACAGGTGGGGGAGCCCACAGCTTCAGAGTCCTTTCTCCTCCAGATCCCAATGTTCACAACAAGTGACAGAAGAGGGGTCACTGGTGAGCCCTTGCAGGTAAGATGAGTTCACAGACCCGTCTGTCTGACCAAGAATCGATGGATGGGGTTTAACAGAAAGTCCTTCCTCTCCCTTCCGCTCGAAGCTGGCGAGGCTGTCCTTTATCATCACCTACAGCCAGTGCAAGTGGACCGAATGAGGGCCTGGAACGGAGGCGAAAGCCTGAGTCAGGACTTAACCGAAGTGAGGTCCCCACTGGCTACTCTGTAAAGCTCCAAGGTCACCTTCCGGCACAACACCTCACGATCTCCAGGCTCCAGAGAACTGCCAGGAGGATGGAAACAACCAATGCGAATGTTAACGTCTAAAATACAGAGGTGTTCACACTTTTGATTTTTATCATAAACTGATCATTTGCTCCTCTTCAACATATTTCACAAAAAGCAACACATTTTTGCTGCTAACTTGCATGAAATAGGCTGGGGACCAGAAGGAGCCTGGCCCTGAGACGACACAGGCAATCAGACAGTCTTGGTCAGCACTATCTCCTTTGCACCGGAGAGAGAAGACTAAGCAGCTCGCCTCACTGATGGCACTGGTGATGGCGGAGCTGAACTTCCGAGCTCAGGGACAGGGGGAGAAAAACGGGAAACCAGCTGAGAAGTGATTCACACACAGCCCTGGGTGTCCCCTGCAGCTCTCCAGAGCCAGTGGGCTTGGACCTCTGGTCCTCTCCACTACAGTTCTTGGCTCTGGTGCAACAGGCACTTGAACCTTGTCAGCCAGTGAGGAAAATGAGGTCTGAAGGAGGAAGTCATTCGACAAGGCCTTACTTGAAGAGCACCAGGTCTCACGCCTGGTCCACAGCTCACCTTTGGGGTGCATCACATGACCAGTTAAGCAGCCAAAGTAGCTGGAGCCTGGAGGACCGCTGGTAAGCTGCCCTTGGCACCACAAGGTGCCCCTCCTCCCTGGGGCCACTGGGGGTTTCCTACTGCAGTCAGGCTGGTGGTCTGAACAGGCCTCCCACTGCCAGCGATTCCAGAGGAAGTGTCCAGAGGACAGTGGCATCCAGGGGAACTGGACACCCACAGTGGGTAGTCAACACCCCTTTCCGTAAATTGAATGAAAGCGTTTTCAGCTATAATCACGTAATAGTAATAGTCGTCACTTTCTTAATCCATTAATCCATTAATATGAGAACCAAGAATCATATTTAAAAGAATAGATTCCGATTTAAATTAAAACTCAGCAGTAACTGTGAGTAGTTTCTTAGCCAGTAAAGGAAGATTTCTCCTGAGAAGGCATGTACCGGGCAGTGTTTAGAAGTGCCAGTGTTTGGTGATAATCGCGGCGCTGACTTCCAACTGAGCTTCTTGCTGTTTTAAATGTCACTGGGTAAGATGCCTTTGTGTCACCGTGCTGGGTGCAGACCCCACCACCCAGCCTTTGGGGTCGCGGAGGTGGAGGCGCAGGGTGGGCGTGGGGTGACGGGTGGAACGTGAGGGGCCTGACCCAAGCAGTGGAAGGCTTTGGGGAAGGGCCCCAGAGTGTGTCTGGCTTAACTCCTGCGGGTGGTGACTGGCCTCAGGGTCTGGGTGGCTCAGATTCCAAACTAGTGCACCTGGGGGCTCGAGGGAGGTGAGTGGGGCCTTGCCAGCTGCCCCGTCCTAATGGCCACGCTGGGCAGCACCTCTCTGAGCCTCCCTGGTGCCCTCTGCTCTGCCACCGTTATGAGCTGAGTGCTAGATTCCTCATGGTGCTGGGCACAGCTCTGGAGTGAGAGCCCTTTCGTGCCAGAGCTGCCCCATGCCTGAGCCAGCCCAAGCCTCCTGGAACCTGTGTCTTTGCTGTTAAATAAGCATCTGCCCCACAGACTCACCGGATGCTGTGAGGAGCACCCGGTGGCAGAGGCGAGCCTGGCTGGCCCACGGGGGAGCACCCGGGTGTTGCCCATGCTGTGGGCCTGGGTGGGCCTGGAACAGCAGTTCTGAATTCCCAGAGAGGACTTCTCAGCTGGCAGGGGCCCTGGGGACCATGAGGCTGGTTTCTGAGGCCCAGCCGTGGGGTCGTTCTGAGTCTTGGCTCTGCCACCTCCTGTCTTTGTGTCTGAGGGCAAGTGATGCATGCGTGTCACTTCTTCAGCCATGACCAGCAGGGCATTGTGCCGCCCTGTGAGGATGAACCTGTGGCTGTGCTCAGGACTTAGTACAGCACCTGGACGCACAGGTCCATGGACCACAGGGACTGCTATAGACAGCCATCACTACTACTTGATCACTGTGGTGTTAGACATATGCATTATCTGAAGAAGGAATGGTTCCAGGGCATTTCCTACCTAAAACTGCATACTTCAGGAAATTCTAAAGCACTACAGAAACATGATATCAGATTTTATTTATCAAAAATATAATTTTGCAGTAAAACGTAAATTAGTTACAAAGCCATAATTTGAACATATCATTTAATATGTAGTTTCTGTTGTGCTTGAAGATAAATTTTTAGGTCAGCAGTTTTTAGGATTTAGGTCTCAGGCTGGGTGCTGTGGTGCATGCCTATAATCCCAGAGGCTCCGGAGGCTGAGGCAGGAGGATTGAGAGTTCAAACTGAGTTGCCAACCTCAGCAACTTAGCAACCCAGCGAGACCCTGTCTCTAAGTAAAATATAAAAAAGGGCTAAAGATGTGACTTAGTGGTAAGTGCCTCTGGGTTCAATCCCTGGCATATATAAAAAAAAAAGACTTAGGTCTTAGGGGCCTTTAAACTTTCAAACATTGTTAGAGACCTTGAAGAATTTTTATTTCTGCTAATATTTATCAATATTTGCCATATTAAAATACGATGGAGAGGCTGGGTCAAGTTGAGTGGCAGAGCATGCTTCTAGCACGCGTGAGTCCTGAGTTCCATCTCCCGCACACACACTGGATGAATGAATAAGTGGGGAACTAAAATCGTTAACTCCTTACAATAATAAATCCATATGTTGACATGCTGCCATAAATAACATGTATTTCATTTTAAAAGAACAACAGTGGTGCCAGGCGGGTGGGGCACACCTGTAATCCCAGCGACTCGAGAGGCTGAGGCCGAGGGAGTGCAAGCAGGAGGCCAGCCAGACCTTGTCCCCAAACTTGAAAAGGGGCGGGTGTAGCTCAGAGGAAGAGCGCTCGCTTAGCGAGCTCGAGCCTGGATCCAACCTACAGCACCCCAGCGTAAAAACAGCCTGCGTGCTCAACCACGAAGAAGAGGTTGTCTACACCTTGCCAACCTCACTGACGCCTGGCACGGCAGGGGCGACCATTACGTGGTCAGAGTTCATCCTTTCCTTCTTTTCCCTGGTAGCCAGTGCTTTCTGCACCTCCGTGTAAATTCAAGGAATATGTTTTAAATTTCAGTTGTTTTTACAGACAGGATCCACCTTTTTCTTTAGGGGCTTGCTTCACTCACTTCACGTTACATTGCTAGGACGGATACTGTGGTGTGGACGAGACCCACTCGTGCCGGGTGCTGTAGGTGACTGCCAGGCGGGGTGGCCCCTTCCACTGATGGTGTGGGGTCATTTCCACACCTCCCCACTCTGGAGGTCACGGGCACTGCACTCAGCCTTCCAGTCCCGGGAGGAAGAGAAGGTGACAAGGTCTCAAAGGGGCAACGCCAAGGTGTAATGGTTGAAAACAACTAGAACTTTCAGTGGGAACACAGGCAACTATTTTTTATGGGTGACAGTTCTCAGATGTGGTTCTAGGAGAGCAGCAGCCTCAGCCTCAGCCTCAACCTCCGATTGTTCGAATAGCACTTTACAGAAGAAACAGTGAGGGGACCATGTGACAGGACATCCTTCCTCACTGGTGGCCAAGAAGTGTAGATGCAGACCGAAGCGCGATGCCACTGACATCCTCAAACTCAAAGGTCTGACGAAGCTCAGTTACAGAGAGGAACAGAAGCGTGAGAGCAGATCCTCCAGGCCCTCCGAATTTTCCACAGAAAGTGAAAGATGGTGAACTGCCATCGAAAGAGGTCCAAAGAGTTCCCATATAGGGGGCCTTGACTCAGGATGAGTGGGGCTCTTGACAAAGGCCACAGAAACGAGCTCGGGGACACATGAGTTACAGTCAGATTTATTCAGGGATGCAGAGACACGCTGAAGGAAGGACGCGGCTGTCTGGAGAGAGGTGCTGTAGCACCCCAGGTTCTTCTCTTAAAGGAAGTTGGTGAGGGGTGGGCATGGGAAGGCATGTAGGGAGGACCCCAGCCTAGTGATCACAAGGTGGCTATGGTGCGCTGGTCATTCTCAGAATCCTTAAGCTGACGGTCTCCATTGTCTGACTAGTACAAGGGTTGGGAATACATGTAATAGACACTTTCTTAAAATATCGCATCCCTCTTCGCTTAATCTGTTCATGTGTGGGCTACTTAACAGGGCACAAGGGAACTTCCATCCGTGAGAGAATGTTCGTGAGTGGTAACTCTAAGACTTAGATCTTCCAGGAATGTGAGTGAAGGCCTGTGCACAAACTGGGGAGCAGCAGGCTTGGAAAGGCATGTGGAACTTCAGATTAAGTTCCATTTCCTGTCCGTCCTCTTGTCTCCTTTCTACCTTTTATTTCTTCTTTGAAAGTTTGCCATAACTCTTAAAAGTCCCTTTGCCAGATACTTCAAGGTTGATGAAGGACCATAGCCAGTCGATCTACATGGAAGCACAATCCTAAGTAGTTCTGACCCCAAGAGAAAGCTATGGGGCAGGAGCCCTGACAGACCATCCTAAGACCAGTCCTGAACATTTCTAGGTTCCATGAGACATTTGCAGGAGGAATATAATGATCCATCATCAATTAACTTTCAGGGATAGTGTGTTTTGTTGTTGTTGTTGTTGTTTGGTTTTGGGTTTTCTTTTTTTTTTTTGAGGGGGGGAACCAGGGATTGAACCCACAGGTGCTTAACCACTGAGCAACTTCCCTAGCCCTTATTTTTAATATAGTTTATTAGAGACAGTGTCTCACTGAGTGGCTTAGGGCCTTGCTAAGTAGCTGAGGCTGGGTTTGAGCTTGAGATCCTCCTGCCTCAGCCTGAGTCACTGGGATCACAGGCGTGCACCACCATGCCCAGCTGGTAGGGACAGGGTTTTAAAAAAATTTTTATTTGTTCTAATTAGTTGTACGTGACACTTGAATGCATTTATACATTTTGATACATCATATTTAATGGAGTGTAATCTCTCATTTTTCTGATTGTACATATTGCAGGATCGCATCAGTCATGCAGTCACACATGTACATGAGGTAATAGTGTCTGTTTCACTCTGCCATCCTTTCTACCCCCATACCCCTTCCCCTCCCTTCACTCCCCTCTACCTAATCCAAAATAACTCTATTCCTCCCCAGCAACCCCCCACCCCCGCTTGTTGTGAATTAGCATCCGCATCTCAGAGAAAAATTTGGTCTCTGGTGTTGGGGGTTTGGCTTACTTCATTTAGCATGATATTCTCTAACTCCTTCCATTTATCAGTAAATGCCATAATCTCATTCTTCTTTAAGCTGAGTAATATTCCATTGTGTATATATATACACCACATTTTCTTTATCCGTTCATCTGTTAAAGGACACCTAGTTTGGTTCCATAGTTTAGCTTTGGTGAATTGAGCTGCTACAAATATTGATATGACTGCTTTATTGTAATATGCTGATTTTAAGTTCTTTGGGTATAAAGCAAGTAGTGGGATAGCTGGGTCAAATGGTGGTTCCATTCCAAGTTTTCTCAGGAATCTCCATACTGCTTTCCATAACGGTTGCACCATTTTGCATTCCCACCAGCAATGAGTCTAACTTTTTCCCCACATCTTCACGAACATTTATTGTTGCTTGTATTCTTGATAATTGCCATTATGATTGGAGTGAGATGAAATCTCAGAGTAGTTTTGATTTGCATTTCTCTGATTGCTAGATGTTGAACATTTTTTCATATATTTGTTGATCAGTTGTATAACTTCTGTGAAGAGTCTGTTCAGTTCCTTAGCCTATTTATTGATTGGGATATTTGTTTATTTGTTTTTTTGGTGTTAAATTTTTTGAGTCCTTTATATATCCTAGAGATTAAAGCTTTATCTGAGGTGCATGTGGTAAAGATTTTCTCCCAATCTGTAGTCTCTCTTCATATAATTGTTTCTTTTGCTGAGAAGAAGCTTTTTAGTTTGAATCCATCCCATTGATTGATTCCTGATTTAACTTCTTGTGCTTTAGGAATCTTGTTAAGGAAGTCAGATCCTAGGCCAACATGGTGAAGATTTGGGTCTACTTTTTTTTGTAGGTGCAGGGTTTCTGTTCTAGTGCCTGTCTTTGATCCACTTTGAGTTGATTTGCATGCAGGGTGAGAGATAAAGTTTTAATTTCATTTGTTAGATGTGGCTTTACACTTTTCCCAGCCCCATTTTTTTGAATAAGCTATCTTTCTCCAGTGAATATTTTTGGCGCCTTTGTCTAGTATGAGATATCTGTATTTATGTGGGTTTGTCTCTGTGTCTTCTATTCTGTACCATTGGTCTACATGTCTGTTTTGGTGCCAATACCATGCTGTTTTTATTACTATAGCTCTGTAGTATAGTTTGAGGTCTGGTATTCTGATGTTTCCTGGTTCACTTTTCTTGCGAAGGATTGCTTTGGCTATTCTGGGTCTCCTATTTTTCCAAATGAATTTCATGATTGCTTTTTCTAGTTCTATGAAGAAAGTCATTGAGATTTTAATAGCAATTGCATTAAAATTTGTATAATACTTTTGGTAGTATGGCCATTTGACAACATTAATTCTGCCTATGCAGTGGCCTGGGAGGTCTTTCCATCTTCTAAGTTCTTCTTCAGTTTCTTTGTTTAGTGTTCTGTAGTTTTCATTGTAGAGGTCTTTCAACTCTTGTTAGATTGATTCCCAAGTATTTTTTTTTTTTTTTAGGCTACTGTGAATGGGGTAGTTTTCTTTATTTCCCCCTCTTTGAGTGGATTTATTACTGATGTATAGGAATGCATTTGATTTATGGGCATTGATTTCATATCCTGTTACTTTGGTGAAGTCATTTAATAGTTCTAGAAGTTTTTTGGATCTTCTAAATACAGAATCATGTCATCAGTGAATAGTGATAAACGTTTGAGTTTTTTTTTTTTTTTTTGTTTTTTTTTTTTGGTGGCAGGGCTGGGGAATTGAACCCAGGGCTTTGTGCTTGCAAGGCAAGCACTCTACCAACTGAGCTATATCCCTAGCCCGAGTTCTTCTTTACCTTCTTGTATGCCTTTAATTTCTTTCTTCTAATTGCTCTGGCTATGGTTTCAAGGACAATGTTGAATAAAAGTGGTGAAAGAGGGCATCCTTGTTTCAGTTCTTAGAGGGAATGTTTCCAATTTTTCTCCATTTAGAATGACGTTGACATCAGTTTAGCATATATGACTTTTATGATACGTTCCTACTATCCCTAGTTTGTTTGTTTGTTTTTGCGGTACTGGGCATTTGAACCCAGGGCCTGGTGTTTGCAGACAAGCACTCAACCAACTGAGCTATATCCCCAGTCCGCTATCCCTAGTTTTTCTAGTGTTTCGAACATGAAGAGGTGCTGTATTTTGTCAAATGCTTTTTCTGCATCTTTTGAGATGATTTTTTTAAATAAAAGAAACTATCTTGAAGTGCATTAAACAGGAATGAGGAATGAAAGCCCACTTAAAATCAAGGTAGAAAAGTTTAAACATTTAAGCTGGATGCTCTCTGAGCTCACAGGAAGAACAGGGCTGAGCAGCCCAGGTGACTCGCCTTTGCCCAAGGTGCCTTCTTTCTGCCCGTCCGTCAAGCCTTGCTGCTGCTGTCAGGCCTCCCCTGACCCTGCAGGCTGTCGGGTCTGGCACACCCAGTACAGCAGCTTGCTCTGCACTGCGGTTGCACAGGTGGCTGTGCTCACGTCCTTCTGAGACCCCTGGCCTGTCTCCCTCAACTGCATCCCCAGGGAACAGCCCCTTCAATGAACTTTGTCCAACTGGAGAAAATTCGTATCAAAGTTATCTGCAAAACGAGGTGTCAGCATCTCTTGAAGTCGACTTTCTAAGGGAGCAAAAGTTGATCAGAACTTTAGAAACGCCTTTTTAGCAAAATCTCCGACTCGGTATTGAATTACTGGCCGCCCCGCGGGGCTCAGAAGGCCGGGGATGCGCACCGACGGCGAGGCGACAGCTCCTTCCCTCCACCGGCCGAATTCTGCGCCTCGCTGGCGGCGCTGGAACTCAACCCTCGGGGAGTACAGGGCGGGAACCACGCCGCTCACTTCCGGGAACGGTGGCGCGCAGGCCCCGCCCCTGCTAAGGCCCCGTCCTCGTGACGTCATATCCCCGCGCCGCCGGCGGAAGTGAGCTCGCGGACTGGGACGCCGGGGCGCTGTGCGGCGGGACGCGCCGGCCCGAGCGATGCCCGGGCTGCTGCCTCTGGCCCGCCGAGTCGCCCTGGCCGCCGTGCGTTGCGGCCGCGGCTGCTGCGGGCTCGGGATGTTCTACGCCGTGCGCAGGGGCCGCAGGACCGGCGTCTTCCCGACCTGGTGAGCGCGCGCCCGGGCCTTCCTGGGGCCTGTGCTGCCGATGAGTGCCCGGGAGGCGCGCGGCACAGGCAGTGCCGGCCGGCGTCGCCGGCAGGGCCCTTGCACCGACGGAGCAGGAGCTCGGGCGCTGCCCGGTGATAAGCGGAGGGGTCTTTGCGGAGGGCCGGGTCGCGGTCGTGGCGGGCGCACTCACCTGGTCAGGGCGTGCCCAGGGCAGGTGAGTGGCCGAAGCCGGACCGGAGCCCGGGTGCTGTGACTGCGGGGCAGGACCCTCCCACGCGGGTACCGTGTTTTGTCGTCTGTGTGCACGCGTGGGCTCCCTGTGCCCGGCAGCCACAGTACTGAGAAAAGCACCTCAGATGCTGTCATAAAGTAATTAGCAGACCTTTTTATTTCAAAGACCCCCAAATTTTTGTACTCTCTGAGTTTGAGAGAAGCCAGTGGACCGCTGTACCGTCTGGCTGGCAGATTGCGGGACAGGGGGTGTAGAATCTGACATGTCAGGGGAAACTAGAAGCTGTAAGGTGTACCTTGCCCCAAGGAACTGACAGCCCATCCCTTTTCACACTATTTCCCACTTAAGCAAGAATCTTCATTAAAAAGAAGATAGGCTAGACAGGGAGGAAGGTAAGAAATGACATGCCCTCCTTTTCCAGGAATGAATGCAAAGCACAGGTGGACCGGTTTCCTGCTGCCAGATTTAAGAAGTTTGCTACAGAAGATGAAGCCTGGGCCTTTGTCAGAAACTCTGTGAGCCCGGATGGCTCAGAAGGTACTCACCTTTCATCAGTGTGATGTTTTATCCCCCCTCAGAGCCTTGCAGAGCCAGACATCTTTGCATCTGTACGCAGGAGACTGCAATCCTTTCTTCTTCTTCTTCTTCTTCTTTTTTTTTTTTTTTTTGTTGAACAGATTAAAGAGTAGTCCTTGTGCCAGTAGCCAGCACTCTCATCTTGGGTGCATTCAGTGTACTCACTAGGCCATAATTCCTCTTTTTGTGGTATCAGGTAATTGAACACAGGGGTTCTTAACCACTGAGACACCTCCCCAGGGGATGTGAAGCAGGGGCTTGCTAAGTTGCTGAGATTGGCTTTGAACTTGTGATCCTCCTGCCTAAGCCTCCCCAGCTGCTGGGACTACAGGTGTTCACCACCATGCCTGGCATAATTCCTTTTTGAAGTATTTGTACTGTTATTGGACCTAATAGGCTATGGTTTCAAAGGAAAGAGTGTGATTTCCCTCCACAGCATGTGTATATGTGGTGTTTTTATTTGGAACAGAGTCTCACAATTTGAATTTCTTTCAGTTTCATGTGTTACAGAAAGTATTAGAAGTTTAAGGCCTAATATAAGGGAAATCAGATTTGCAACTCTGATACATAGGACTCAGATAAGCAAAGTGACTCTGATTTAGAGCACAGGATTTAAAAAGTATATTTGGAACTGGGACGTAACTTAATGTTTACAAGAAGCACTTATTGACTATACCCAAAACCCTGGTTTAGTCCCCAGCAACACACATATTTGTGTGTGCATGTGTGGTGGTGTGTGTGTGTGTATGAGCCTACCTTGAGGAAGTAAGTTTTCATGAACTTCATTTACAGACTTTATGGAGATTAAGAGAGAGCAGAGCCTAATGTGCTCATAAGCTCTTTTTTTCCTCCCTTTTTTTGTAGTTGTAGATGGACATCATGCATTTTATTCATTTATTTTTTATGTGGGCCTGAGGATCAAACCCAGTGCCTCACACACTAGGCAAGCACTCTGCCACTGAGCTACAGCCCCAGCCTGGCTCTTATGCTCTTGACCAATTTCAGGCTCACTGATATGCTCGAATGCTGAACCCTTTGGGATGTGGTAACAATTCTGGACAAGACAGGATTCAGGGAGAGGCAGGTTATGCTCAGAACTGACATTTTCAAAGGGCAGGGAGACCCTTTGTGCATTTGCTCATCCTTCCTCCCCACAGCTCTTCAAGGAGCTTCCCATGTGCTAGTTACTCAGACGGAGAGATCAGTTTGAGAAAGGAAGCAAGTTTGAAAGTATGGTACTTGTCTGTCTGGTTGTGTTTTTCATAGTTTTTTTGAACCAATTAGCAATTTATTCACATCTAAATTCTTCCAAGTACATATATTCCCGTGTTAAAGTCTCTAAATCTTAAGGCAGGCTGGTTGCTGATGTCTATGAATCTGCTTTCTTAAATGTTTACAGAGACCTCACAGTCAGTGGCTTAGGTTTATAAATTGAGATTTAGCACCTTTAATGTTTAAGAACTGTATATAAGAAAAAGCATTAGCCCCTTTTCCAGTTTTTTCTTATCCTCATTTTGGAATTTTTGATCAATTTCTAGTTGTATGGTTTATATAAGCTGAGTTACTTAAAGAAAAACAGTTTTGTGAAGTAAAAATTACCTGACAACTGTGGTTTTCCGTCTTTCAAAGACTTGCCTGTTCTTTAAAAACTTTCAGTTCAACCTAGCTGTCTGTTGTAAATAAACCCATATGTGTATCAATTTTCAAATTCTACAGGAGTGCCCTTTGACATGTGCATTTGCATTTACTTCTGCAGAATACCTTTGAGGTAGATCAAGAGGCACACGGGAGCTGGGTGGAAATGCCAGCCCTCTGTGCCGCCTTGCCTTGCTCAGGCTTCCCAGGTTGGTGGAGGCCTGGCAGGAAGCTACTCCAGGCTGGAGGTGTGGTCTCACAGCTCTCTAGCAGGCACTCAGTGGGTGTCAGTGCCCTGTCTCTCCATCCCAGGCGGGAGAGTTTACAGCTAAAAGTTAATTCTGTGGTTTGGGTTTAGGTTTCAGTTGCGGAGATTTTAGTTAATTAGTTGCTCCTTCTGTACCAGTTCCCATCCCATAAAATGATACCGTGGGAAAGCTGCCTCAGATCAGCATTTTACAGAAGCATAGAGGGTGAGTATCAGTTTCCCGTGTTCTCAGTCAATGAAAGTAGAGCTGTACTTGAAACACTAGTTGGTGAGTCTTTTCTCATCCGTCTTGTGCTTCAGCACTGTGATGGTAAAGGGCAAGTGAGATCCTGGCTAGCCAGGTAACTCTGAGGTGATATTTGAGATTCCTTTTGGCTTTAACCCTGGCCCAACCTGAAGAGAAACTATAAGAGTAGTTGGCTGGTTCCCTTTCCTGATGTGTCCCATTACCTGCTTATATAGCTCAACCTGTGCCCCCATAGCCTCCCTAGAGGTTTTCAATGTGGAGTTCATATAATTGCAATTTTGGGGCAGCAGTGGGCTGAGCCATGGACAACACTGATCTTATGTACAAATTTGGGTCCTTGTTTTTCTTGGGTAAGAACCCCTCAGATTTTCACACTGTGGTCCATAACCGTATATCTATTACCTCCATCAAAACCAAGGTTCTCCACAGAAGCCCTGCTGTTGTCTTCACATTGCTCCTAACAAGCTCACCTTGGAAGAAATGAGAATTATTTCACAGGACATCAGAATCTGAAATGGGCAGGCTTTGTGGTGCATGCCTGTAATTCCAGCAGCTCAGGAGGCTAAGGCAGGAGGATTGGGAGTTCAAAGCCAGCCTCTGCAACTTAGCAAGTCCCTAAGAACTCCGCAAGACCCTGTCTCTTAATAAAATATAAAAAAGGACCGGGGATGTGGCTGAGTTTTAAGTGCCCCTGGGTTCAATCCCCAGTACCAAAAAAGAAAAAAAAAAAATTCTGAGATGGCGTGTTCCAAGTCATTCTCTCTTTGTAGGGCTATATTCAAAGGGTGTTTGAGTTTGACTTAGTGATAGTAAATAACTTGCCAGAATTCTCATGTTTGTTTGTTTGTTCATTTAATTTTTTTTAGGTGTAGGTGGACATACTACCTTTATTTTATTTATTTATTTTTGTGTGGTGCTGAGGATCGAACCCAGTGTCTCACCTGTGCCATGCAAGCACTCCACCACTGAACCACAGCCCCAACCTCTAGAATTCTTGATTCTTAAGCAGTTCATTTTATGTTCATTGTTTCTGTTCATTGTCTCTGACTCTTGTTTTCCAGGACAAAAAAATACTCGTGTGCAGGAGTCACAGGTGAAAGCTGGCAAGCGGCTCAGAGAGCCCTTAGCGGAAGATGAAGACGAGAGCTCAGAGCCAAGCGCAAAGCATGTGCGAAAGGACGCCGAGCCAGCCCCTGCTGTCGCCAAGGACACGTTTTCTTATATGGGTTTGTATTTTAGTTCGCTTTTCACCATGGTGACCAGAAGGCCTGACAGGAGCAATGCAGAGGAGGAGACGTTTATTTTGGCTCATGGTTTCAGAGGTCTCAGTCCACAGACAGCTGACTCCATTGCCCTGGGCCTGAGATGAGGCAGGACGTCAGGGTGGAAGGGCGTGGTGGAGGAAAGCTGTCAGGACACGCGGCAGGGAAGCCAGCGCATTCTGCCTGCCAGGGACAGACTGGAAGTCCCAGAGGCACGCCTCCCCGCCTCTGGGGCAGTCCACTGATCATTTCCCCTGTGAACCTTCTTGCGTTGTCTCACACATGAGCTTTGGGGAACACCCCATAGCTAAAATACAACCATCATGAAACTGCAAAGACTTTGCTCGCTAAATGGGAGAGATCTGAACTGATGTTGATCCTCATTCCTTTCTGTAGGGGATATTTAGAATTCTCTAAGGTCGCCGTTTTACAATTGATGAGGTCATGCAGAATTAGTAAACTTTTAGATGTTCTTAGGAAAACCATCGTGTAGACTACAAACGACAAACCTTGTGTTTTGGGAAACCAGTAGCCCTGTGCAGAGTGCTTTTGCCTCCCTCTGCAGAGGCTTCAGCTCCTTCAGAATTGGAAGCCTCAGGGAGCTGCCTTTCACCTCAGTCACACCAGCTCTAGCCTTGTATTCAGTCTTGATCCTGCCTTGTCCCTGAAGCAAGGTGGTCGTGAACTGCTCCCCTGCCTTTAACTCCAGGACCCATTCATTGTCTACTTAGTGACTTCAAGTGTCTGCATCTTCTTGTCTTTAATATGGGTGAACAGAAGGTAGGAACACCCAGCGTCTTTATAACTCATGAAATTTCTAGATTCTAACTTTCCCAAGAAGAAGCCGTTTTATAGTTTGATTCAGGAGAAACCAATAGAAAATGTTTTGTCGATCTATATTTGTAGATTAGTTTTATAGTTATTTAGAATAACAGTCAAAAAGGTGTCCTTGATTTTGTTATTTACCAACTGGAATCAAGACCGTTGTTTGTGGCAGAATGGGGAGAGGAGCTACCCCCGGCATGCGCCGTGCTTGAGCACGCTGGCTGAGCACGCTGGCCCACAGCCCGGTGTGCGATGGGTGTCTCTGATTGGAGGCAGCTGTGGTCCTGTTGATGGAGCCGAGATCAGCTGAGCGGAGGTCTCCCAGCCTCTGTTCTGATGGCGCCACTGTCCCTGTGCTTCTGTGGCCTTGCTGGGAGTGTGCTGCTGGCCACCAGGGCCTGCGCGTGGCCTACGTCCTGCCTTGCTGTGTGAATCAGACCCTCTGCCTGGATGAAGACGCAGTCAGGAGCCACATTTCACGATTGCAAACGTACCAGTGTTTGTCAGAGGACTTGGCCTCCTGGCAGGCAGGGTCACCCTGGTGCTGAGGCCCCGCTCCCTTAGAAGGGTGGCTTTCTGAAGTGAAGGTGGCCCTGGCATAGAGAAGGACAGTGCCCCTTCAGGGAAGGATGTGAGCAGCAGGTCTCTGGGGGTGGGTTCTAGCCTGCACAGTGACCATCTTGCCCTTTCACTTGCCTGGCAGATGGGACCAGCGTGAAGTGGCAGATGCCCCGCAGAAGATTTCGTGTTCCCCACACAGGAGGCGGCAGCCTTTGGAATGCGCTCTTCGGCTGCTGACCCAGATTGATCCAGTGCTGCTTCTGCCCCCGCAGGAGACGCCGTCGTCGTCTACACGGATGGCTGCTGTTCCAGGAACGGGCGGAGGAGGGCGCGAGCCGGAATGGGCGTCTACTGGGGGCCAGGCCACCCTCTGTGAGTGAGCAGCGCTGAGTGCTGACTGGTGTGTGGAAAACTGCCAGATAAGCAGCTTTGGCAGCGGCTGGTGGAAGAGCAGAGGTTCGATTTGTGAGGACCCTGAACAGCTCTGTTCTGCAGACCAGCAAATGCAGAACCTGGGCCTTGCCGTCCCAGCCGTGACGCTCAGGTGTCTCTGTCACGCTCGTGAGCTTTGACAGCAGAGGGCCTCCTCCTGGGAGAGGGCCTCTCAGGGCTGCTCAGGGCAGGTAGCTGGGCTTGGAGCCCGCGTACCACTAGACCCTCTGAAGATGTGTGACCCAGGGGTGACCTTGCATGTCAAAAGGATCAAGTCAAAGTGAGGTGAAATGCGATTGTTCAGATGTGCCTTGCCTGTGGATGTGAAAGAACTTGAATGGAAACTATGCCCTGAGGTTGAGAGGAAAGAGGGGTCTGACCCCTATGTAGCCCCCAAGTACAGTTCTCACCTTGTTTTCCAGTGTTTACAAGTACCCACAGGAGCTGTTTGTTAGGTAGCCAAAGGAAGGGGCACACACCTGTAATTCCAGCAACTCGGGAGGCTGAGGCAGGAGGATAGCAAGTTCAAGGCCAGCTTCAGCAACTGAGTGAGACCCTGTCTCAAAATGAAAAATAATAAGGGCTGAGAATGTAACTCAGAGGAAAATGCCCCTGGTTTGATCCCCAGTACCATAAGCAGGGGGGAAAAAAGAGCTGTTCGTTAGGTATTTTTAATCATGATACCACTTTACATTTCTTTTGAGCTATACAGTGTACAAAATTCTTTCACTTTAACCATTTGCTTTAGCTCCACACCCTGGTGGTGAAGGGCGGGAGCTGGTGTGGCACCAGGGTCTGGGGACTTAGTGCTGGCCCTAGAACCCATGCTAATGCCTCTCAGTTGAGAAATTGCACCTAGTCCTTGACTTCTGGTCCAGTGTTCTTCCTGTGTATATTATGGTGTCTTTCAACAAAATGTTAGTATTGTTGATTTGATTTTTTTTTTTGGTTTGATTTTTAAAGGCTCTGTTTGTATATGAAGCTTTTATATTTAAAAAAAAATGTACACTAGCTCATTATTCATTGAAAGGAACACTTGAGAATCAGCTTTATAATTGTATTTTTTTTATGCTGTTTTGAAACAGAAACATAGGCATTAGACTTCCTGGACGACAGACGAACCAAAGAGCAGAAATCCATGTAAGTTATCAGATAAGTGTGAGTCTGTCATTCCTTTGTGTTGACCTTGATCATAAAACATATGTGAGTTACTTGATACACGTGAGTCTGTCATCTCTTAACAAGACTAATCATACTACTTGTTACTATTATTATCCATGTTGATAAGATATTCACAGTCCAGAAGAAACTTTGGGTTAGTCGCAATTCTGGAGAAACACTCTAAAAATCTTATTTCAAGTTAGCGTCAACAGAATTTTATGTCTAGCACTGTTTCACATGAAGAATATAATCAAAGCACATAAATAGAAGGAATGTTCCAAGTTTGAGTCACTTGAAACACCAGCTGGGTTGGCAGTTTTTGCAGAGCATGACTGTGGGCTTGTGTTTTCAAGGCAGCCTGCAAAGCCATTGAACAAGCCAAGGCTCAGAACATCAGTAAGTTGGTTCTGTGCACGGACAGCATGTTCACTATAAATGGTAAGCCTCACATTTTATTTCTCCTGGTGATTTTCCACTCACTCTGAAGGGAAGTAGGCATTTCTTTACTTGGCAGGAGGTGTTACAACAGGACACAGGTAGTAACAGGGATGGCATTTGGTGGGTCACATATGAGGAAATGAAGCAGGTTTTGAAGTGCCAGCTCTGTGGTCATGAAGTGGATGTGGCTCTGCTGTCCTGGTAGTTGGAGTCTAGATGTGTATAAGTCACCTAGGATCAAGGTGTGCTGGCTGCTCTTGGGCAGTGTATGTGGGGAGCTCTGGAGAAGGGACATCCTAAGCTTGGAGCGGCAGGTGTGTGCAGTCAGAGGAATGGGGGAGATGGGTGTTTCTGGCATGTGCTACAGGCTGAAGCAACTGGGGCCCCCTGAGGGGGTGAGGAATCCAGGCTGGTGGCTCAGAACACGAGAGGCCCGGGAGGCAGGATAGGCAGGCAGTGCAGGTGGAGGGCCCGGCAAGCATGCCTTCCCCTAGGGATCACGAACTGGGTCCAAGGCTGGAAGAAGAACGGGTGGAAGACGAGTACAGGGAAGGAGGTGATCAACAAGGAGGACTTTGTGCAGCTGGAGGAGCTCTCCCGCGGCATGGACATCCAGTGGGTGAGTGCCTGTTCGGATGCTCCCTTCTTGTGGCTCTTGTGACCACGTGGTCCCCATGGGCTGGAGAGCAGTGGTTACATAAGGGATTGAGGGGTGCAGGGTACCAGTTCCCGGGAGGTTCATATCGTGATGTATTCTGAGTGCGTTTGACTCTCTTGGTCGTTGCAGTGAACAGTGTTACTGGGTGTAGGCGGGCTTGCTGAGGCCCTGGGAACATGGCTTTCCCAAAGGAAAGTGTTTTTCTTACAGTTTTATTTTTCTTTTGTTTTTTTGGTGGGGAGGTGAACCCATGGATTGAACCCAAGAGCACTTTACCACTGAGCTATATCCCCAGCTCTTTTTTTTATTTTTTATTTTGAGACAGGATCTCACTAAGCTGCTAAGGCTGGCCTTGAACTTGCCATACTCTTGCCTCAGCCTTCCTAGTCCCTGGGATTACAGACATGTAATAGATGATTTTTATTAAGGTTTTTTTTTTTTTCACTCAGTGCAGAGCAAGCTAAACTTGAAACCACTGTGTCAGTTCTACCTGCTCTGCCTCAGAACCATTGATAACAGTTTGTAACTGATGCGTAAATTTGCTTCAGCAGTGAAAATGTGGACAATGGTTAAATCAAATAAGTGGTCCATTCTTCTCAACAGCATTCAAAGGGTAAAGTGTGTGTGTGTGTGTGCGCACGCTTGTGTAGACATCCATTGGTCCATCTACTCAGTTTGCCTAGGAAGCTTGCCATGTCCCATTGCTGAGAAAAAAGCACCATTAATGGTAAAATCAGATTTGTAGAGAAATGAAATGGAGCTTTAGTCAACGTGCCTTGTGAGTGCATCAGGAATTTATGTTGGGCAAGAGGCACTAAGTGAGCTTGGTCTGCTCTGAAAGCTTATGTCTCTTAGTAGTGAAGTGCAGTCGTGCTGCTTGTGTAAAAATAAGGACAGATCAAAGGGAATGCCTTTATTTTAACAGATGCATGTTCCTGGTCATTCGGGGTTTTCGGGCAATGAAGAGGCCGACAGGCTGGCGAGAGAAGGGGCCCAGCAGGCTGAAGACTGAGCAGTCGCCTGGGTACTAGAAGGCAAGCAATGGCTCTTGCTGCTTTCATTCCCTTGTGTGGACGGCTGTAGTGGACAAAGCTGAGCCAGGAAGGCACCGTGTGTCTTACAAACATCCTGTCAAAAGTGCTCAAGTTGTCAGGAGGTGGACATCTTTGAGATTTGACGGTTCTGAGATCGCCCTGTGCTTCCTGGGCTTGGTGTATTTTCATTTGTTTTATTGCAGTCTGGCCCAAAGTGCTTTGGCTTGGATTTTTATAAGGAATCAATAAAACATTGGTTAAAAGATGCAGACAAGAAGTCGAGAAGAATCCTTGAGGAGTTTATTGACCATCTGATTTTCAAGATGGAGTCTCCTGTCCTTGTAGCCATGCTGGGCACGCGACTCACGGGGAGATCCTCAAGTGCCTGATGCTTGTGTGTAGACAGCCTGCACACAGGAGACCTTGGCTGTGAAGAATGGCCACAGCTTTCTCAAGTGTGTGTGCCGGGTTGGGGATCAAACCCAGGACCTCACACGTGCTCAACAGTTACAACTTGGTGTGGGGTGGTGGGTGCTGGGGATTGAACCCAGTGGTGCTCTGCACTGAGCTACACCCACAGCCCTTTTTATTTTCTCATTTTGGGAGGTCTTGGTAAGTTGCTGCAGTTGGCCTTAAACTTGTGATCCTCTCCCCTCAGCCTGCTGAATGGCTGGGCTTACAGGGGTGTGTCACCACGTCTGGTTCAGTTACAGTTCTTAAAGACCAAGATGCATATTATATCTGTAAAAAGTTTCTTTGGATTTTGTTCTTAAAAATACTGTGCAAGTTTCAAACAAATGTTTGACATGATCATTTATTTTTGAGTGCTTTTTCCCATAAAATAGTACTTTGCTGGACACTGCAGAGGGCTCCCCAGGGGCCTTCCTTCTCTTTGCCTGTCTTCACAGGTAACTCTGACTTTTGTGGAAATGACTTCCTGGCATTTCTCAATGGCAATTTAATCCTGCCAATTTTTTCCTCTTTTTAACTTGATATTTCTTAGGGCTCATAATTTGTAGTCCCCCCTGGATCCCACTGTTCTTCCTACCTATTCTGTTGGACCTGGGCCATCCGTCCTGTTGTTGCTGCAGTCTGGATTTTGCTGATTCTGACCAGTGAAGTGGGGAGCAGGCTAGGGTGTTGCCTCCTCAACCCCAAGTACAGAGCTCCATTCTGTGAACCCAAACACCTATGGGATTAGTCTGTTTCAGGAGCAGTAACTTACCATTGGGCAAGCAAAGGCCTTCTTACTTATACACATGACCATAAAAGAAAAAACTGCATGTAAATTAAGAACTTCAGAACAGGAAGGTTTTGAAAGTAACAAGCAAAAGCAAACTAGAGAAAGAGTTTGTAACTCATCACAAAGCACTAATATCCCTAATGTGTAGAGCTGTTTGAGAAAACATCTGGTCCGTCAGAGGACTGATTCAGTCAGAAAAAAGTACACGCCAGCCCCTTCAATGGCAGTGTGTCCAGCTTCACTCGAGTGTACAAATGAGCAGCAGTTTCTCCATCCGCAGGTTCCAGAAGTCCTCCAGGCTGCTGGGAAATAGGGCGCATCTGTTGATGCTGAAGGCAGATGGTATAGCCCTGAACACCAGTGGGGCCCGCCTGCCAGGATGATGAGCCCACTCCCCTGACCCGCCAGCCCCACTCTGCAGATTGATATTGCAACACCTGTGCATGCAGAGAAGCCATGGGGCTGGGCGGGAGTTCAGAGAGCTTGCCTGGCACACGTGAGGCCCTGGGTTCAATCCCCAGCACTGCAAAACAAACATGGTTTGTATCATTGCAGACCAGGAAGTAGACCTGGAACCTGACGAGCTGCTGTGGAATAGCAAACTTGAAAGCATGATGGCCCTTTAGGGCTGGTGTGGATGCCCCTGGGAACCAGCGAGACAGGAAGAATCATGGTACCTTGGGTGGGGAGCGCAAGGCAGTGGGGGCCGCGGGCACCTCTTTGCTGTTTAACCTCTGATCCATGTGGTGCTTCCCCTTCAGACGTGCTAGATGGGAACAGTTACGAGGTGTGTTGTACGGTGGGCGGGTAAGGGGTGCGTGTGCTCACCTGCAGGACTCCCGCTGCAGGCACCGAGGTGCAGTTGGGGCTTGCTTGCTAAGGGCTGTCTTGCTCAGTGGCCGCTGTCCCTGCACGACAGGCCCATGGGTGCTGCCCCCGGGTCCCCCCACGGGCACTGTGCGGTCATCACGTTTTCCTTTGCTGCCGTTGTCGTGCTGTGGTACTAGGGGTTGAACCACTAAATTACATCCACAGCCCTTTGTATTCTTCACTTTGAGATGGTCTCACTAAAATCGCCCAGGCTGACCCAGAACCTGGAGTCCTGCCTCAGACTCCCAGGTCCCTGGGATAACAGGTGTGCCGCCACGCCCAGCGTGCCCTACCTGGTTCACCTGTGAACTGAAGGGGTCCCCACAGACTCACAACGAAGCCCGCGCTCCAGCATGGCTTTTGGAGATGGGACCTAAGGAAGGAAGATTGAATGAGGTCACGGGCATGGGGCCCTGGTCCCAGGGGTCTAGTGTCTGTGGAGAGGAGACGCCAGGGATCCCGGGGAATGGCGGTGGGGCTGAGAGCCAGGGCTCCTGCTGCTGCCCTGCGTGGGGGCAGGATGGGCCCCGACCACCAGCCCAGTGCACGTTACTTCCATACCACTGTGAATTAGAGCCATCCCCAGCTGGGGACCAGGGCAGGGACTGGAGAGAAAATCACCAGGGAAACGAAGGCTGGAGGGGATTCCTGCTGCAGGCAGGCAGGCTGGTGCACAGGTACCAAGGGCGAGGGGTTTAGGGAAAGAAGAAGAAACCCACCAAGGGGTGTGGCTCAGGGGTAGAGCGTTTGCCCAGCATGCTCAAGACCCTGGGTTCAGGTCCAGCACTGCAAAATAAATAAATAAATAAAGCCTCTCGCTTTGTTTGCTCTTTGTTGACTTAAAAACGACTGATTTTGGAGTCACACAGTGGGGTCGTGAGAGTCCCTCACTTGCTCTGCTGCGACTCGCCCCTCTGACTTGTGGGTATGATGGTAACTGTTGTTGCTCTGCAGGGACCTGAGGCCGCTTTGCACCTGGGCCTGCAGACGTCCCCTGGGTGCGCCCTGGGGAGCAGGCCTGGCCTGTCTTCCTGTTGGACTGCCTTTTCTGCTCGACCTTGGGCGCGCTGACCCATCTGAGAAATGCGGGGTGCAGAGCCCGGATCCAGGTGCCCGGCCTGGCCTCGCCTGGCCTCTCCCCACCCCCCGAGGCTAAAGAGACTACCATCCACTAACTGGAAACGCCAATCATGAAGGAGAGGAGAGGTGGCCCTGGGTCCCAGGGAGGTCACCCAATCTCAGAAGAGACGGGAACGTCTTCCGCCCCTTTATTACCTGCCCCTCGCCCTTGCTGGGCCTGCCCTGTGTCTGCTGCCCGTCTGCCGCCTGGACTGGAGAAGCTGTGGGCAGAGTCCCTGTCTGTTCTCTGCCACTGAATGAGGCCTGCCCGTTAGTTGGGTCTGGATTTGCCCCAAGGTCTCCTGCTGGAGGCTGGGTCCCCAGTGCAGCCAGGTGCAGGGTGGGGCTTCTGCGAAGCTATTGGATCCTGAGGGCCCTGGCCTGCCAGGGGTTCATCCTTGGAGGGGTTGACTTGGTGACCTCGGTGGGAGGTATGGGAACTTAGGAGGCAGGGCCCAGCTGAGGGGCACAGGTCTCCAGGAGTGTGCCCTGGGGAGGTACCTCTGTTGCCAGCCCCTCCCACACTATCCAGACTGCGTGGGCCAAGGTTGGGCCAGAGAGGAGGCTCGGAGGCTCTGACTCGGGAGAGGTCAGGAAGAGGGGCTTGTTAGGGGAGGGAATGAGCCCAGGTCAGCCCTGCTGCTCTTCTACCCTGCAGACCAGGTGCTGTGCAGGTGAGAGAGAGAGAGAGAGGAGAGAGAGGAAAGGGAGAGGGTCAGTCAGTGAGCAAGCCGGGTGAGTGAAGCAGCCTCCCTTGCTAGGTGACGTGTGTTCTGAAAGGAATGATTGAATGTGTTCGAGTCCTTTTGCTGAAGCCTAGAAGAACAAGATTAAGGATCAAGAACTGGAACTGTTTTTCTTTTTTCTTTTTTGGTACCAGGTACCAAAAAAGAACCCAGGGGCATTTTACCACTGAGCTGCACCAGAGCCCTTTATGTATTCATATGTATTCATTTTTTTAAAAAATTTAAAATTTTGAGACTGGGTCTCACTAAGTTGCTTAGGGCCTTGCAAGTTGCAGAGGCTGGCTTTGTACTGGGGATTCTCCTGCCTCAGCCTCCTGAGCTGCTGGGATTACAGTGTGCAGCCAACAAGAACTGGAACTCTTGAGAAGTGAAATCCGTGCCCTCTTCTTCAGCCTCCGGTCAGTGCGTTTGGTATTTTTGCGTTGCTGGTGTGGCTGAGGCCAAGCACAGCAGGCCGGTCTCCACGGGCTGTCTGCCCCTTCATGATTCGCCACGGTGCTGGCAGCCCTCGCCCCGTCCATCCCCAGAGCTGCTTCATCTTCCCCTCAAACTCCCGCACACCTCCGCCCGACCGCCAGTGCCCGGCTGCCAGCACCCACTGCCTAGCCGGTCTGTGAGCTTGTCCACTCTGGGGCTCTCTACCAGGACACAGCGTCTGTCTTCCTGAGACTGGGTGCTTTGCTAAGCCCAAGTGTGTCCCTGTTGCAGCATGGGGCAGAGGTTCCTCCCTTCAGAGGCTGGAAGCTTACATGGTGTGCATAGGAAGCATTTTGTTATTCAGTCGGGCGTTGACCGACACGTGGGTTGTGTCCACATGCCGCCGACTGTGAACAATGCTGCTGGGCACGTGGGTGTGTGCATGGTACTGTGTCCCTGCTTCTATTTCCCGTGAGCACACACCCAAGTGAGACTGCTGGGTCACATGGCAATTCTGTGCTTGACTCAGAAAAGACCAAATTGTTTTCCATGTCAACTGTATCATCAAAAGTCACGTTCTGGTTATTGGGTTTTGTTTTTGTTGTTGTGTCTTCTAAATTGTTTTTTCCCTTTTTCTTAAAAGTAATGTTTTCCGAATGAGACCTTCCTTGCCTCTGCCAATTAACACTACACCTCTTTTGTGTGGGCGTGGTACTGGGGATCAACCCAGGAACTCTACCACTGAGCTGCACCCCGACCCTTTTTATTTTTTATTTTGATACAGGGATTCAGTAAGTTGCGGAGACTGGCCTCACACTTGCCACGCTCCTGCCTGAGCCTCCTGAGTCTCTGGGATTACACATGGCAACTCTCGGTCCACTTTCCTTCTCCATCATGAGTAACCCTGGGACGTGGGTGCTGAGCTAGCCGGCTCGTGTCGGCTCTTCCCGCTCTTCACTGGGACCTCGCACGGGCAGTGTGGAGTGGCACTGGGAGCACGCACGTGCAGGAACCTGCAGACACAGAGGGTGTCCCACACATGCGCTGCCGCTCATCCTGAGCCCGACAGACCCCCGAGGGTGAGGAGTGCGGACCCACCCGCCCCTCCTGGCGCTTGGCATCATGCCCAGCTGCGTGGGCTGTGGGCTGACTTTCATCCTAAGCTCCCCGTGCACCTGTCCCGAGCCTGCTTGCTGGGGGACCTGTCGGGGGGCTGTGGTGACAGGTGTGAGCAGGAGAGTGTTCTGCACGCTGTGCCAGGGCCGGGCCCGAGATGTGGCCAGGATGTAGGCAGACACCGTGACAGTTGCTGATGAGTCTGTTCCAAGGGACACAGCTCCGCAGTGGACGCCTGTCTGGCCTGTGCCAGGCCCTGGGTTTGACCCCCAGAACCACAAAGAGTTAGGGCCAAAGGCTGTGGTTTGACTGTGTCCCCTGAAGTCAATGGCCGGACACTTAATCCTCGAATTCACAGTTTCCTGGTAGGTAGAGGCAAGGCCTGGAGGTAACGAGCCAGCTGAGGTCATGAAGATGGCCGCGATGGCACGGTGGCCCTCCTGCTTTGTGCGGGGGCCACATGCAGCATCTAGGCAGAGCTTTGCCACTCCCACACAGGGACTTTCTAAGAAGGGAACAGAGACCTGAGCTGACAGACTCCTCCCCTCACTCCGTGTTGCCCTCTGCCGTCGGACGCAGCGGGAAGGCACCTCCAGACACAGCCCCTCTGTCTTGACTCGCAGCCTCCACAACTGTGCAGAATAAAATTCCGATCTTTATCAGTTACCCAGTCTGTGATCTGGTTATCTGTAAACAGACAGATGACACCAAAATAATCCAGTTCCTTACCCCCAACACTGGGGGTTGAACCCAGGGGTGCTCCACCCCTGAGCTCCATCCCCAGCTCCTTTTACTTATTTTTGGTGCTGGGGATTAATCACAGGGTGCTCTTCCACTGAGTCACATCCCCAGACCTTTTACTTTTTTATTTTGAGGCAGGGTCTCACTGAATTTCCCAGGCTGGCTAGAACTTGCGATCCTCCTGCCTCAGCCTCCGGAGTTGCTGGGATGACAGTGTGCCACCACACCCAGCTCACCAGATGGAGTTCTTGGGAATTAGTAGAAAAGTGCTGTCACCACTAAACAGTTTTCTCGCTGTGGTTTGAACGTGTCCCCCAATTCCTGTGGGAAACAGTTCTCAAAGGCACATGTTGATGGTTTGGAGGTGGCCTTTAGGAGGCCATCAGGGTTAGGCGAGGTCACAGGCGGGCCCCAGGACAGCATCAGCAGCTTTACAAGAAGGGGAAGGGAGACTAACCATTTCTCTGAACATGGAGCATGTTGTTGGGAAATGTCTGTTAGGGTGTTTTGGGACAATATGACCCTGAATGAGGCTGATGGCCCCACCCTGGAAGAAACTTTGGGTCTGATTCTCATCCTGGGAGCCTGGATCTTGGAGCACTTCACTGACATGCTGTAGATAACTCAGAATTTGCCGGGCACAAGAGTCACGCCTGTAATCCCAGCAACCGGAGGAGTCTGAGGCAGGAGGATGTCACCTGCAAGGCCAGCCTCAGCAACTTAGTGAGATCCTGTCTCAAAATAAAAAATAAAGAGATCTGGCGGGTGACTCAGTGGTAAAGAACACCTGGATTCAATCCTCAGTACCAAAACCAAAACAAAATAACAAAGAGAAGCCGAGTTTTCCCGCAGGGCCGGGCCTGGAGCCCCGTGGGCCTGCCGCCTGCAGCTCCAGGAGTCTCGGGACCAGGAGACTGCTTCCTTCTCAGCACCAGTGGGGTCCTGCTGAGTGGCCTGCAGGCAGCTGTCTCTGAGTCTGGCTTCCTCCTTAAGAAATCCAGACCCACGCTCCCTTTTTCAATGAAGAAAATTCACAAGCACAGCTGGCTCATTTCTACATTCATAGATAACGTGACTCTAAAAATCTTTTGGAAACTTTCAAAAATACCCAAAAAGAGCACAGTCTGATGAACATCCAGGTGACTACCTCCTAGCTTCCCCACAATGACAGCCTGGGACCACCGACTGACTAGTTTCCCAAGACCCTTCCTTCTTCACGTCTGGCTTCAGGCGAGCTCGGGGCCCAGCGCAGGAAGCCCTCCACACGCTGTCGTCGAGGGGACTCTCCAGGTCCACGTGGTGTGTGAGACCGGGCAGCTGGCTGGTCTGCGCACGCAGGTCTTCCGCTGACCGGTGCTTGCTCACCAACAGGCCCGCGAGTGTCGCAGCCAGGGTTGACTTTCAGCTCTGTCGCCAGGCTCTCCTGAGGCAGGGCGGGCATTCCTGGCCCTCCAGTCTCGCCCGCCACCCATCTTCCATTATCGAGCCTTCCCCCCAGAATTCTGTGTGTTCCCCCACAAAGCCCTCAGCTGTTCCAGCTGGAGGTCATTAGCCCAGCTGTGGCCCTAGGGGGAGGCAGACTGGAGGTGGCCGGGACTCTGCTCTGGCCTCACTCTGACTGGCTTAGCAGGAGAGGCCCGGCGGGAGAGGACCTGAAGACAGCAGAGCTCCGCTCCCGCCTGCGCTCTCCCGTCACAATCTCTGAGGCAGGAGGCTTGGCCGTTTGGCTTTGGTGTGAACGTCTGCCTCCCAGGTTCCTGGCTTCCTGCCCAATCCTGAGGCTGGCGGGCTCCGACGGGTGCCTCCAGCTCCCACAGCGATCCCCAGCGCCCTCGGCGGCTCCTGCGTCTGCTCTTGAGCAGGTCACTACGCCGCACTCTGACCTCGCGGTCTCACGGCAGACCTGGGTGAGGCTAACAGCCTGCAAGCAGGGTAGACCACCCTCCAGGGCTCTGGCCAAGGCCACGAGGGCCCAGCACGCTGGGCGAGCGGTCGGACCAGCGCTGTCAGGAGCGCACAGCAGGGGCCTGTTTCCAAGCCCACAAGGCAGGAGGCCCCTAGAAATGGCTGTTAAGTATGCACTTCGCCCGTTGGCCTGCAAAGCCTCAGACGGTGACTCTGGCCCTCCACGAGCAAGTCTGCCTGGGGCTGTGTCCTCGTCCCCAGGCTTCAGAGCGGGCGTGCTCTGGCCTCCCGGAGCGCCGCTCTGTGCCTGTGTGCTCCGCATCTGTCTTTCAAAACACCTCAACGGTTCTTCCCAGCGTCTTGCAGCGCTGGTAAAACCCGGTCATGAGACACATTTCTGGGCTTTGGTGGCTGTTTTTCTGGAAGAAACTGTTCGGATTCTCCTTCAAAGGAGAGCACCATGGGCAGCGGTGTCCATAGGAAATCAGCAAGTGCTGTTCCTTCAGCTGCCTGCCAGGGCGCTGAGGCAGCGAGCACTGAGCACCGGCCCCCGACAGTCCCTTCTCACCCTGCCCACCTTGCTTTTCCGAAGCACTTATTTATTTATTTTTATGGCACAAAACGGCTCCCCTTTCCCCTTCCCAGGGGGAAGGAAAAGACATCCGGTTGGAATGGAGGCCAAGGAAGGGCACATGCACACCGCATGGTGCTGCTGCAGCCTGGGTAGGGTGTGAGGCGCCCCCAGGGTCAAGGTCAAGGTGGAACCAGCCCAGCAGCGTTCCTGCTGGTCCTGTACCTCAGCAGCGATGTACAGACTGTTGGGCAGCTTTCCCTGAGTCAGACCCCAGCTCGGCCACTTCCTGGCCATGTGACCTCAAGTTAGGCAAGTTCCCTGTGCCTCTGGTGTCTCACCTTTGAAAGGTGAAGGTGAGCACTGCCTGCTGCCCAGAGGTCCTGGGGGCACGACCGTGCAGAACACGCTCACGCTCTCCCGGCTCGGGCTGCCGTCCCCAGAAGCACTGCCCGTGGGTGGCAGGCTGTTAGGGCCGTGGCGAGGCCTGGACGGCACGCTCTCCGCAGCTCTTCTCTCTGGTGGCACTGTGTCCAGGCCTCAACCAGGAACGCCCACATCCCTGACCCGCAGGTCGACACGGTGCTCGGCACACGGAGCATCTGCTCCCTCAGCAGGTACCATGGCCCCGGGGTGACAGGTGCAGACTTAGTCCAGAACGGCCTTTCGGACCCCAGCAAGCAGCAAGCAGGGTCTGGTGGAGGCCGCGCCTGGCGGTGTAGGAGGCCAGGGAAGCTTCTCGGCCCTGTGCATCTGTGGGACAGAAGCTCCGGAGGCAGGAAAAGCATGGTAGGGGAAACCTGCCTGGGCCGGACCGAGGCAGGGGGTGCAGGAGAGTCACGTGCAGAGAGACCCGAGGCCTGGAGAGCAGAGCAGGGCGGGAGGGGCTGGATCTCAGAAGGAGGGTTAACACAGGCAGTGACATGACCTGGCTTTTGGAAGGTCGCTGACTGCCCTGCACAGAATGGTGACCACAGAGCACAGGCAGGCGCAGGGGGCAGCTGCAGTGGTCAGCAGCCAGGAGGCGACCAAAGAGCAGGTGGGGCACGTGGAGGGACGTCGCATCTGGAAGGCCAAGCCAGAGGATCTGCTGGGAGAGTGGACAGGACGTGGAGGTGGGGGAGGGAGAGCAAAACGCCACTGTGCTCACGGGGACAGGGAGGGGCAGGGGATTGTGCCTGCTTCAGCCAAATTAGGTTGGGGACGATCAGCCAGACCTGTGAGTACTCCAATCTGAGGCTGCGGAGAGGCTCAGACTGGAGGTGTGGACATGGGCGTCAGCAGCACCTGGTGGACTATGTTAGGTCACCTGGGTTGGTAAGAGTAGGACAAGGAGAGACTGTTGCTGGGACCATCCCAGAACAGGAGCCAGAAGAGGTGAGGAGGAGGAAGCAGTGACTTGAGGGAAAACCAGAAGGAAGCGTTTCAAGGGAGTGTGCAAGCCAGGTGCCATGGCCACAGCTGATCCCAGCGGCTGTGGAGGCTGAGGCCGGAGGATTGGGAGTTCAAAGCCAGACTCAGCAACTTAGCAAGGCCCTAAGCAACTCTGTGAGATCCTGTCTCCAAATGAAATACAAAATAGGGCTGGGATGTGGCTCAGGGGTCGAGTGTCCCTGAGTTCAATCCCTGGTACCCACCCCACTCAACAACAAAAAATCAAGGGCATGTGCGACTGTGCTGTTGCCGATAAGAAGAGAACTGCAAGACGGGTCTGGTAGTATGGAAGTCTTGGTCACCTTGGAAGGGCAGTGTCCACGGAATGGGTCAGGAGGCAGTGAGAGGGGAGAGAGCCATTAGAAACCACTCTTGCATAAAGCACAGCAGAGAAATGGCAGCCATGTCTGGGCTGGGATTTTTTTAGTGCCTGGGATTAAACCCAGGACCTAGATGTGTATGCCAGGCACATGCTCCTCACTGAGCAGCCCCAGCCCTAGGGTGGGGGATCTTGAAGGATAAGCAGAAATCAGCCAGGGGGAGCTGGAGAGGAAATGAGGACGGGGCACAGTATCTGCAGTCAGCTGAGGAGGAGAAAGGAAACAGCAGGGCCGTGTGCTTTCTGTGCAGTTTCTGGAGGCGAGAGCCACAGCGTGCTCCGGAGTGTAAACCAGCACAGTCTGGTTTAGATCTCTGGGTTTTCCAGTGGCTTGCTTTGTAGACTAGAATGGGATCTTTTTTAGCTGACAGCTCTGAAAAAATAATCCAGGCTCATCAAGAGGCTGGACTCCTTTTTTCATCAGCTACATGATGCTCAAGTTTTGGTGGGATTACTTCCTGATAAACCCCCTGAAAGGGAACGTGTCAGCTGAGAGCACACCGCGCCTGCTGCCTGGCAGCCCGGTGGGCCTGGCCCAGCTCACAGCCACTCGCGACATCGACAAACCCGGCAGTCGGTCAGGCGTCGAATGCCTCGCGCTTGCTAACGGTCCCTGGCAGGGCAGTGGCCGCAGCGAGCTCCCGGCTGAAGGGCACAGCTGAGGCAGTGCCAGTCGGCCGACCGCGCGCTGCCCGAGCTCCCGCAGCGCGGCTGGGGTCACGTCCCACATTGCTGTCCTGGGGAAGGGCCACACCCAGGACTCTGCTGCGGCTTCTGGGCTGCACCGCTTCCCACCGCCACCGTCAAAAGATCCCGACGGAACCGCAGGAGCGGGGGGCTGTGCGCGCTCACAAGGAATTCAGGGCCGGGAGGCGCGGCTGCTTATTCCAGGGCACCCCGCGTTTCACGGGAGAGATGGGAGGGAAATGAAGACATCTCAGGCCGAACCCAGGGGCGCTCTCCCACGCAGCTACAGCGCAGCCCCTTCGCAGTTTGTACTTGGAGACCGCAGGCTGGCCTCGAACTCGCGATCCTCCTGTCTCAGCCTCCCGAGTCGCTGGGAGGACAGGCGTGCGCCACCGCGCCCGGCTACGATCACTGTTTTGCCTTCACGTTCGCGGCTGTAAAACGCGGGCGGTTCCACTAAGTCTTCTCTCCAGTCCGATGTAAAGGCCCAGGGACCGCGCAGCCCCGCTGGACGCCGACTGGAGCGCCGCGTCCCTCGGCCAGCCCCGCCCCTGAACTCCTCCGGCCCCTCCCGCGCGCATCCCCTCGGGCCCCGCCCTCCTCCCGGAACCGCCCTCCGACCCGTCCCGTTCCCTCGCACCGTCCTTAGGCCCCGCCCACTCTCGTCCCGGCCCCTCCCCTCCCCATTCCCTCAGGCCCCGCCCACCCGCCCGGCCCCGCCCCTCCCCATTCCCTCAGGCCCCGCCCATCCCGTCCCCCCGTTCCCTCAGGCCCCGCCCACCCGTCCCTCAGGCCCCGCCCACTCGTCCCGGCCCCGCCCTCCTCCAGGCCCTCTTCCCGGTCCCGTCCCGGCCCCCTCGAGAGCTGGGTGAGCCGCGCCGCAGCCATGGTGCAGGCCTGGTACATGGACGAGTCCGCGGACGACCCGCGGCTGCCGCACCGCCCCGAGCCCGACCGCGCGGTGGGCCTGGAGCAGCTGCGCGGGCTCGGCGTGCTCTACTGGAAGGTACGGAGGGCGCTCCCGACGCCTGGCGCCCTGCGCATGCTCGCACGGAGGCGGGCGGCCGGGACCCGGGCTGCAGAGGTGCGGGCTCCCTGGCGCGGAGCATCCGGGGCTCTGACCAGGGCTCCGGGTGCAGCCCTGGCACGACCGGGCTCGGACTTGGGGACGGTAGTGCCGGATCCGCGGAGCTCCCGGGGGCTGGGGTCCCTGGTTCAGGTGGACCCCCCTCGGCTGACGTCAGCTCTGCAAAGCTAGTGCACCTGCTGCGGGCGCCGTTTCCCACTCGGGAGGGCCAGGCTAGATCATGGCCATGGCCGGGGGCGACTGGATCGAATCTTGGACTTGTTTTGCTTCAGCTAATCCGTATTCAGTCATGTGATCCAGACTGACAGCAAGCCGAGGCCTACACCCAGCCACCCTTCCCGTGGGGGAGCCATATGGCACTGAGGGTAGGGTTAGGATGCACATGGGATGAAGGAGATAAAGTAACAGTGACTTGTGCATGCAGTGAATCTTGGGACGTCCTCCCGGAAGGCAGGTTCAGAAAATGGTGTTAGCAGGATCTAAGGGTGGTGACTCATGCAGGCCCAGGTGAAAGGTCCCTGGTTTCAACACAAGCGACCTTGAGGCGACTGAAACGCAACAGGCAGTCATGGCTGTGACCTGGACCTTAGAGGTGCACCGTACATCGGAGCTGAGAAAGGCCAGGCCTCCAGAATGAGTGATGGGTCACCCCCACCCCAGTACTGGGGGTTGAACCCAGGGGAACTCTACCACTGAGGCACATCCGCAACAGTGTGTACGCTTTATTTTGAAATAGGGCTTTACCAAGTTGCTGAGGCTGACCTCAAACTGGGGAACCTGCTGCCTCAGTCGCCCAAGTCACAGGTGTTACTGGCATGCTCTCCCACGCCGGCCAGAATTAGTGACTTTTAATGCTGGCTGAAAGCAGGCAGCTACAGGCAAGCGAAGCCAGAGGGTCCTGGCGGGTCCTGGGACTGGAGGAGCCCGGCTCTGATATACTAGTGGCAGGGCCAGTTTCTTTTCCTTAAAGGCCAAGTACGTTAATTCTTAGACTGATTTGATTTTGGGGGGCCAGGACAGAGTACTGAACTTCCTGGAAAGTACCAACTTCAGACCGGTCAAGTGCTTTACGGTTTCTGTTGTGATAGGAAAATAGGTTTTGATGTAGAGAAACATCTCATCTATCCACAGTCCAAAGCAGAAGGGTCAGACCACTGCTCGAGGAGTTTGGTTGTGTGACAGTTAAAAACCAGAATGAGGTGTCAGGTTGCCTTCTCAGTGTGTCTGGAGAGTAAGACTCACGTTCAGAGGTGCCCCTTGGTTCACTCCTTGGGCAGCCAGGATCTCCTCCTCACAGTCCTGCTCTGCTGAACCAGCACAGGGCCATTGAAATGCTGTTTCTTGCTGCGTGCTTCTGGTGCCTGGTGCCCGCGTACATGCTTTCTTAGCGGCTGAAATAGATCTGTGGCATCAGAAGATGAAATTCGTTAAAGGTCTTTACTTTTATTTCTTCAGTAGTGGGGCCTGAACCCAGGGCTGCTCTGCCACTGAACCACATCCCCAGCCCTTTCTTAGTTTTATCTTGAGACAGGTTCTTAATAAATTTCTGAGACCAGTTTGAAACTTGTGATTCTCCTGCCCTAGCCTCCAGTTTCTGGAATTACAGGTGTGTTCCACCATGCACTGCAAAATGTGTTAAAGAAGGAATTGGGGGCTGGGGTTGTGACTCAGTGGTAGAGCTCTCGCCTAGCACATGTGAGACCCTGGGTTCGATCCTCAGCACTGTATAAAAATAAAATAAAGGTATTGTGTCTACCTACAACTAAAAAAATTAAAAAAAAATTTAAAAAGAGAACTATTTAGCTTTTATTCCAGATTCGGGTGTCCAGGCTGTCTGCATTCTATGAAACACAGTCAACTGTCTGTGTCTGTAGGTTTTGCATCATAGGCTCAATCAACTGCGGATTGACAATATTAACCCGCAAAATTTCATCTGCAATGAATCTGTACAGACTTGTCATCACTGCAGAATACAGTATAACAACTATTTACATAGCATTTACATTGTGTCAGGTACTACAAGTAATCCAGAGTTGATTTAAAATACATGGAAGGATTATACTCCAGTTACATATGATCTATCAAAATTTATAAATGCATTCTGCTGTCATGTGCAACAAATTAGAACAAATAAAAAAACTTAGAAACTACGGTGAAGGTTGGGTGCAGGATATATGCAGATCCTGCACTGTTTTATGTAAGGATCTGGGGCAGCTGTGGATTTTGGCACGTCTGTGGGTGTCCCGAGGACAAGAGGACTGCAGGTGATAGCCCCCTGGTGTTGGCAGAGCGGTGGGCTTCATAAGGTGGGGACAAGAAACAGCCATAGGAGAATGAGCTCTTGGCTCGTGTCAGGTTACTTCAGGCTCCTGTTTTTGTGAGGGTTAAAGGAGAGGGCAGGTTCTTAGTAGCTGATGCAGGTAGACTGGTGTCTCATGTTTCCAGGAGAAACAGGTTTGTTTTGGGATCTCTCTGCTTTTTGTTTGATTATACAACACTTAACATCAGTGACTCTGTTGGTTTGTCTGGTCTGTTGCCTGAGTGCAGAGCTGAATTCAAAGCAGTGGAACCCTCTGCAGCATGTGATGGTGCACCCTGTAATCCCAGCAATTTCGGAGGCTGAGGCAGGAGGATCATGAGTTCAAAGGCAAAAAAAACCCTAAAAAACCAGCCAGTCAATGAGACAAACACAAAACCAAAAGCAGTGCCCCTGTAATTTTGCTTGATAGCAGGAACAGGTTTTCTTTTTTCCTGTTTGTTAATGGGGATTAGAGTAGTAAACCGGTGTACCGCACACGCAGCTGCAGGTTAGGCCGTTTTAGTTTGGAACAGTGTCCAGTTGGGGCGCGGTCAGCGTTCAGGAGGAGAATGTTTCTACCTGCTCCTATTAACATGACCTACTTTTCGTTTAAATTTGTTAGCTGGATGCTGACAAATATGAGAACGATCCAGAATTAGAAAAGATCCGGAGAGAGAGAAACTATTCCTGGATGGACATCATCACCATATGCAAAGATAAGCTTCCCAACTACGAGGAGAAGGTAAGGCCGGGCCGCTCCTCCTCGGAACCCAGGCTTCTTCCTCTTCCCGTGACTGTCCTAGCTTCGTGTCCTGGTGGGAGGGGCTGGACGGCGCGCAGGCTGCTGCTTCTGTTGGTCTGGTAGACCGAGTGGGGAGGCGGTGGCGGGAACCCAGGCTCCCCGGCTCCGACGGTCCAGATGCCCGGTGCTGGTGTGTCTCCCCCTCCCTCCCCTGGGCCTGCACGGGTCAGCGCTCTCGCTGACCTCGCGGAGGACCCTGGTCTCATCGATTTTCTCCCTGCTTCAGTTTTTACTTTATCGATTCTTCCCTGGTCTTTGCCTCCTCCTGTGTACTTTGGGTTTAGTTTGCTCCTTTTTCTAATTTCCGGAGGTGGAAGCTGAGGTGGCTGGTTTGGGTCTTTTCTTCTTTTCAACGTGGGTGTTTAGTGCTGCCAACTTACCCTCGTGATGACTCTAGTGGTATCAGACAGACTTTGGTATGTTGTGAGTTAATTTTTACTCAGTTAACATTTCCTGTCCGATTTTGTCTTTGACTCATGAGGATTTTTTTGTTCTTTCTCTTTTTCTGTACTAGGGATTGAACCCAGGGTTGCTCTACCATTGAGCTACATACCAAGCCCTTTTTATTTTGAGAGAGTCTTGCCAAGTTACTGAGTCTTGCCTTGAATTTGCGATCCTTCTCTCTCAGCCTCCTGAGCAGCTGGGACTACACACATGTGCCACCGTGCCTGGCTGTTTCATTTTTTAAAGATGTATGTTAGTTTCCAATTATTTGATGCTTTTCCTAAAGATATTCTTTTGTTTCTAATTTGATTCCATGTAGGTAGAGGTTTATGTGACTTGATGTTTTGTAAGTTGTTGAGGTTTGTTTTGGTGCAGAATGTGGTCTCTGCGTTGGAGGGGTCGCCTGTGAGGTCTGTCAGTCAGGCAGCTGACGGTGCCGTCAGACCTGAGTGTCCTAGCTGGTGGCCCGCCTGGGGTCTGCCGTCCTGATGGTGGGCTGTCGAAATACCCGGTGGTGGTGGACTCCTGCCTCGCCTTCGTCAGTCCCCGGTGTGATGCCGTGTGGGAGGCGTGGGTTCTGGAGGTTGTCCCGTCCTCTGCAGGAAGGCCATCTCTGGTGAAGAGGTGAACATGCTGCCCAGCCTTCTCTGGATGAGCGTTAACAGGAGCACCCTCCTCCGCCCCCTTACGTTCAACCCGTGTGTGTTCTTGTGGACAGCAGGTAATTTTGTTTTATTGTTGTGGTACTGGGGATTCAGCCCAAGGGGCGCTTTACCACTGAGCTGCATGCCCAACACTTTCTGTTTTGAGACGGGGTCTTATGAAGTTGCCGAGGGTCTTGCTGGGTTGCCGAGGCTGGCTTCCCACTTGCGATCCTCCTGCCTCAGCCAAGTTGCTAGGATTACAGGCGTGCACCACCGTGCCCAGCTTCAACGGATAATTGTGTTTGTTAGCTCTCATTCTGACAGTTTGTCTTCTAATTGGTGTATTTGAATAACTCACATTAAAATTGATCATTAATATAATTGAAATACCTGCCATGTCTGTGACCGTTTTCTATTTTCTCTAGTTGTGCTTTTTAAATATTCCACCTTTTTCCTGCCTTCTCTGGTTTTGACCGAGTGATCTTCATGATTCTGTTTCTCTTAGCGTATCATTTCAGACAGCGTTTCAGTGGTCGCCTCAGGGTTTGTGAGCCACGTTCTTCCCGGACTCTGTCCCAGTTCCTCCCTTCTGTCACCCTCATGGTTCAGATTATATACTAGGTCACTGAAGAGCATCAAAGGTACTTTGTCTTTATTTCCTCTCCTTTATATAGATCTGAGTTTCAGATCTATGTGACTTTCCTTTAGTTTCAAGAACATCTTTAACATTTCTTGCCAAGCAAGTCTACTGGTGATAAGTTCCCTCAGGTTTTGCTTGCCTGAGAAAGTTCTCCTTCACTTTGTTTTGGTTCTGGGATTGAACCCAGGGCCTCAAGCATGCTAGGAAAGTGTTCTAGCCAGGTGTGGTAGCACGCACCTGTGATCCCGGCCACTCGGGAGGCCAAGGCAGGAGGATTGCAAGCTCAAGGCCAGGCTGGGCATCTTAGCGCGACCCTCTCAAAATAAAAAGTAGAAAAGGCTGGGGATGTAGCTCAGTGGTAGAGCGCCCCTGTATCCAGTCCCCAGTACAGGAAAGAAAGAACGTGCTCTCCCTCTGAGCTACCTCCGTGGCCCCTGCCCTTCCCTTTCCGGGGAGGGTTCGCGCGGCGTGTGGTGTTGGCGGCCGTCCTTGCCGCCTGCGTGGTTTCTGGGGAGAAGCCTGGTGTGCTTCTGCCGCCTTCCTCCCTGGCTTGGGTGCATTTCCTCTGGTTCGTCCAGCTTTGCTCTGTGCCCTCAGTTTCACGCTGTTGTGACGGCACGGGCCTCAGGGTGGGCGTTGGGCTGGCTGGTTTGCTGCTGTCCATTTCCTGGTCTCTGCGGCTCGGTGTCTGCCATTCACGTGGGGACATGCTTGGTCCTCATTATTTCAAATTCCGTCGGCTTCTTTTTCCTCGCACACTTACCGGACGGCGCGCCCTTCCTGACGTCCTGGTTTGCGGCTGTCCTGGCTTCTTCCTGCCCCACCATCGTTCTCTTTGCACTGCAGGGTGGAGCGACAGCTGACGGGCCTCCAGCCGCTCGGCTCGTGGCCCCCTGCAGGCGTCTGTTGCTGCTGCAGACCTTGGCTCTCTGGGTCCCTTTAGATCTGAGCTTGCCATCTGTCCGCCCGGTTGCCTGTGCCGGCCCTGCACTTTTCACACGAGCCCCGAGCACATCAGGCATGTGGTTCCAAGGCCCTAAGTGTGCGTCACTCCCAGTCAGCTTCTGATGCCTGCTCGTCTCTGCAGGGCCGACTTCTCACCTACAGCCTTGGCGTTTGGTTTGACCAGCTGTGCTGCTGCTGTGACAAGAGCCTGGGTACACAGGTCAACAGTGCCGGGGGTGTGAAGAGCCGGCCGTGCAGTGCCGGGGGTGTCAGCTGGTCTTGGTTTTCCGCCCTTTCTCTAGAGCTCAGCCTGGCGGGTTCTCCTGGGTCCAGTTCTCTGATGGCTGAGGAAGAGACGGGCTTTCAGTTTTTTGGGCTTTGTTCTTGCCCTAGGGAGAGGAGTGAGCACCGGAAAGCAGAAGCCTGGTCCTTGACTTGCCAGGCTCCTTCTGAACCCCAGACCTGGTTGAGTGGTGAGAGACCCGCCGATGGCGCTGCCCTTGCTCCCCACTCCTGTCCCTGTCCCCTGTTCCCTAAAGCCACACTGTCAGTTCTATTCTTGCTTACACAGCGAATCGTCTTTAAAGCAGTTGCTAGGAGCGAGCCTCCACAGTGCCCGTGGTCGCCCCGGCCATGCCTCTCGCTCCCAGTCTGTGACCGCGCTTCCGCCTCTCCCTGCCCCTCTTGCCTGAGGACTTGCTGTGGCATCTTGGCATGCCGTCTCTTGGCGAGAGTCCCTTCAGCTTTTCTTTGTGGCACTGTGGGTTGAGCCAGGGGTGCTGTCCCGCTGAGCTGCATCCCAGCCTTTTAAGTTCTGTGTTGAGACAGGGCCTGGCTGAGTTGCCCAGGCAGGACTCGCGCTTGCCGTCCTCCGCCTCAGCCTCTCCAGTTGCTGGGATCATAGGTGTGGCCAGAGCACCTGGCCCTTCTTTCAGCTTTTGTGTTCTAACTTCAGTTTTTTGTTTTAAGTTTTTTTTTATTATATTTTAACAACTTTACGTTCACCTGCAGAGGTTTCCAGACTCCTGCCCCACCAGAGTGGCACGTTTGTGACAGCCGATGGGCCTACACGGACAGGTCATGGCCATTGGCTGTCCACACTGACCTCGGCTTTCTTGCTTGTGGTGAACATGGTGGACAAGACAGTTGGATAAGGGCAGGTCCGTGGCCAGCTTCACGCAGGTGGTGGCACAGTCCCCCGAGTCCTCCACTCTCTGCCTGGGCACCCGACCGGCCTCTGGCAGCTCTGGTCCTTTCACCGTCTCTACCGTTCACTTTCCAGGTCACAGCAGTTCACCTGCTGGGATCGTGGGTAACAGCCTTCAGCCTGGTCCTCGCTGGGGACGGCCCTCGGCCTGCTCCTCACGTAGAAATGTGCATTCCATTTCCACGTGCTGAGTGGTAGTCCACTGTCTGAATGGACCATGGTTCACTCGTCCATTTGTCTTCTGAAGGACATCTTGGTTCTTCCGTTTTGGCAGTTATGGAGAAAGGTGTAAAACCTGCGTTCAGCAATGGACAGCTTACAGATCGCACCTTTGCTTTCTCACCTAAGATCATGTCAAAGCCAAGGTTATCTAGATACTCCCTGTTGAGACTTTTATAGCTTTGTATTTTACGCCTGGGCCTGTGATCCCTTTGGAGTTAATTTTTGTGAAAGTTGTGAGGTCTGTTTAGATTTTTTCCGCATGTGGATATCCAGTTGTTCCAGCACCGTCTGCTGAGAAGGCTCGTTTCCCTAGTGTGTTGCCATTCCTCGTTTGCCACAGGTCAGCTCACTGGATTTATGTCCCTCTGTTCCTGGGCTCTGTTGTGCTCCATCGATCCTCCGTCCACTCTTCTGTGAATACTAAACTGCATTGCTCATCATAACTTTCTATAGTAAGTCTTGATGTTGGCTCCAGCTTTGTTCCATTCCTTCGTTATCCTCTTCGTTATTATTGGTCCTTTGCCTCTTTGTTAAACTTTAGGAGCAGTGTGCTATTATCTACAAAATAGCTGGCTGGATTTTTGATTGGCATTGCAGTGAACCTGCAGATGCTGCTGGGAAGATCGTCCTTCTTGATGTTGGGTCTTTCTGTCCGTGAGCATGGGCTGTGTCTCCACTGACTTAGTTCCTCCTTGATTTCTTTCATCGGAGTTCGAGGCTCTCCTCGTGTGTATCTGCACTGATTTGCATCTGTGCTTCGCGTTGCTGTTTGAGGTGGTGCTAAAGTAGATGCTGGTCTTGATTCCAGATCCTCCTGTTCGTGGCTGGCGTGCAGCAGAGGTCGGCCTTTGTGTGTCGACCTTGCTGTGCTGGCTGCACCCTTGCTGCCATTGCTTATTAATTCCAGGAGGTTTTTTTCCTGTCAATTCTTGTGGATTTTGCCGAGATGATTACATCTGCTGTGAACAGCCCGTCAGCATGTTTCGTTTCCCTGTCCTGTCGTCTTGCATTGGCTAGGACGTCTAGTCTGCGCTGACCTGGGCTGTGCCCCCTAAGGGGAACACGATGGCAGGCTGGCAGAGGGGACTGCAGCTGGGTGTTTCCCATCTCGACTGTCCTGCCCAGGCTGCTGTAACAAAGTGCCACACAGTGGTGAGCGCTGGACAGGTGCTCAGACGGTCAGGTTGGGGCGCCGGCCTTCCCGCACTCCCTCCAGGATGCCCACTGGCAAGCTGGGGAGCTGCGCTCTCCTCCCCAGCCTGTGGGCCCTGATGGCCTCCTGTGGCTCTGCCAGCTGGTCCTGCGGGCAGCCTTCCTTGGCGTCTGCCTGGTTTCCCTGCTCCTCTCCCTGCTAGAAGCAGGAGGGGAATTTCCCCAGGGTGGCAGTGGGGACCTAATTGAGCCCTCGTCACTTGGCGGTTGGGGCCACTGTGCTGGTCCCTGAAGGCTCCTGCCTGGTGGTGCTGTGGAGTCGTGTCCTGCTCTCCGCCTGGTCAGTCTGGGGTGGCCGCTCCCGCTCGCGGCTCTGGCTGTTGTGCAGAGTGGTGGCTGTGGAGTTTGATCAGCACTTCCGAGTGGGCGTGGGTGGGTGGTGGTGGGCGGTGGGCGGCGGCTGCCCGGCTCCTGGGACACATGGCAGGCGAGCAGTGGCACCCATCCCGCCAGGATGGAGAGCCCAGAACAGGACACTAGGCACGTCCTGCGGTCCAGCCGCTCTGGGGATTGCAGTGTGCAGGCGTGGCAGAGGCCACTCCAGACTCAGGCGCCTGCTTTGCCCGCCCCCGTCCCTCGTGGCGTTGGTCCCTCGAGAGCCCCGCCCCGGTCACAGCAGTGTCTCACTGGTTCTGCAGCTTCAGCTTCTGTGGGTCTCAGTATCCGCATCACGATGCTCAGGGAGATGGCCACCTCCTCTGTGAGCGCTCCTGGTCAGCGTGGTCCCTAGTGCTGCGGGAGGACGGGTGTGGAGCTGCACGTCTCGTGGCAGTCTTACTGTGTGGCACTGGGCCCATGACCTACCCTCTCTGCGCCTCCAGTCCCTCATCTGTAGACGGGGATGACAAGGAGTACCTGGCTGGTGGGTCATGGGACTCAGCGAGTTGTGTGTGAAGACTGGGGTCGTGCCTGGCACGCGGAGCTGCGTGAGTGCACGTGGTCACTGGCAGGTGCCCCTTGGGGCTCCTGGCCGAGCAGGGGCCACACCCGCTCACGTTGGCCCGCTGACTCACTGAGCTCTCCCTCCGCCTAGATCCAGCTGTTCTACCAGGAGCACCTGCACCTGGACGAGGAGATCCGCTACGTCCTGGAGGGCAGCGGGTACTTCGATGTCAGGGACAGGGAGGACCGGTGGATCCGCATCTTCATGGAGAAGGGAGACATGATCACTCTCCCCGCCGGCATCTACCACCGCTTCACGCTGGACGAGAAGGTAGGCTCTGCGGCCTTGGCTGGCATCCGGCCTGTGCTGGGCGTCAGAGCTGGCCAGGTGCTGCCCATCGTGTTCCTGCCAGCCTGCTGCTGAGACTGACGCTGGACCCTGGGTGGCACCGCTCACGGCCTGGGAGCGGCCTGGCCTGGCCGTGTGTGGAGCAGTGCACAACCCTGGCGTGCTGCCTGGACAGCGTCGCCCGCTGCTGGGGAGGCGGATGGCCCGCGGGCTGCCCTTCACTGAGAGGTTTTCAGCTGCGGTTCTCACTGGTTCTAGGGCCGTGGCCGGGAGGCACCTGTGGGTGGGTACTCTGCCACTTTTGGATTTTGACGGTCGAAACACAGCTATTAGGTTTGCCGGTAAGTATAGAAGTAAGCAGCCCCTGCCTGCTCAGGATGTGATTGGCTTGAACCTGAGGGTCAGTATGATTTTTGAATAGACAGCGATGCCTCTGGCTTAGGATCCCGACGCACGCAAGGAGACGTGTGTGGAAGGCTCTGCCTGACGCCTGCTCCCGGCCCGTTCCCTCCCTGCGGGCGGCCGTGGTACATTCTGGAAAGTCTCTTTAGAGGCTCTGTCGGGCTCCAGGGGATGTGGCTGGGCTCTTCCTCCCCAGGCGCAGAGGTCACAGGCTGCCCACAGAGCCGCGTCTGCTCTTTTCCACTGGAGGTGAGGGATGGGGATCATCTTATCCTGGAGGTTTGTGTGGCTCACGGCGGCACAGCCTCCGTGGTCGGGCCAGCCCCGGGCTCGGCAGTTCTTCACTCCACGAGTGACGGGCGTATACTGTTTCCACTTCTGTGTAACTAGTGTGGAAGCAGTGACGCTGTGCCTCTGTGAAACAGTGACGCTGTGCCTCTGTGAAACAGTGACGCTGTGCCTCTGTGAAACAGTGACGCTGTGCCTCTGTGAAACAGTGACGCTCTGCCTCTGTGAAACAGTGACGCTCTGCCTCTGTGAAACAGTGACGCTGTGCCTCTGTGAAACAGTGACGCTGTGCCTCTGTGAAACAGTGACGCTCTGCCTCTGTGCAACAGTGACGCTGTGCCTCTGTGAAACAGTGACGCTGTGCCTCTGTGAAACAGTGACGCTCTGCCTCTGTGAAACAGTGACGCTCTGCCTCTGTGCAACAGTGACGCTGTGCCTCTGAAACAGTGACGCTCTGCCTCTGTGAAACAGTGACGCTCTGCCTCTGTGAAACAGTGACGCTCTGCCTCTGTGAAACAGTGACGCTGTGCCTCTGAAACAGTGACGCTCTGCCTCTGTGAAACAGTGACGCTCTGCCTCTGTGAAACAGTGACGCTCTGCCTCTGTGCAACAGTGACGCTGTGCCTCTGTGAAACAGTGACGCTGTGCCTCTGTGAAACAGTGACGCTCTGCCTCTGTGCAACAGTGACGCTGTGCCTCTGTGAAACAGTGACACTCTGCCTCTGTGAAACAGTGATGCTCTGCCTCTGTGAAGCAGTGACGCTCTGCCTCTGTGAAACAGTGACGCTCTGCCTCTGTGCAACAGTGACGCTGTGCCTCTGTGAAACAGTGACGCTGTGCCTCTGTGAAACAGTGACGCTGTGCCTCTGTGAAACAGTGACGCTGTGCCTCTGTGAAACAGTGACGCTGTGCCTCTGTGAAACAGTGACGCTCTGCCTCTGTGCAACAGTGACGCTGTGCCTCTGTGAAACAGTGACGCTGTGCCTCTGTGAAACAGTGACGCTCTGCCTCTGTGCAACAGTGACGCTGTGCCTCTGTGAAACAGTGACGCTGTGCCTCTGTGAAACAGTGACGCTCTGCCTCTGTGAAACAGTGACGCTGTGCCTCTGTGAAACAGTGACGCTGTGCCTCTGTGAAACAGTGACGCTGTGCCTCTGTGAAACAGTGACGCTCTGCCTCTGTGCAACAGTGACGCTCTGCCTCTGTGAAACAGTGACGCTGTGCCTCTGTGAAACAGTGACGCTGTGCCTCTGTGAAACAGTGACGCTGTGCCTCTGTGAAACAGTGACGCTCTGCCTCTGTGCAACAGTGACGCTGTGCCTCTGTGAAACAGTGACGCTGTGCCTCTGTGAAACAGTGACGCTCTGCCTCTGTGCAACAGTGACGCTGTGCCTCTGTGAAACAGTGACGCTGTGCCTCTGTGAAACAGTGACGCTCTGCCTCTGTGAAACAGTGACGCTGTGCCTCTGTGAAACAGTGACGCTCTGCCTCTGTGCAACAGTGACGCTGTGCCTCTGTGAAACAGTGACGCTCTGCCTCTGTGAAACAGTGACGCTGTGCCTCTGAAACAGTGACGCTCTGCCTCTGTGAAGCAGTGACGCTCTGCCTCTGTGAAACAGTGACGCTCTGCCTCTGTGAAACAGTGACGCTGTGCCTCTGTGAAACAGTGACGCTCTGCCTCTGTGAAACAGTGACGCTGTGCCTCTGAAACAGTGACGCTCTGCCTCTGTGAAACAGTGACGCTCTGCCTCTGTGAAACAGTGACGCTGTGCCTCTGTGAAACAGTGACGCTCTGCCTCTGTGAAACAGTGACGCTGTGCCTCTGTGAAACAGTGACGCTGTGCCTCTGTGAAACAGTGACGCTGTGCCTCTGTGAAACAGTGACGCTCTGCCTCTGTGCAACAGTGACGCTCTGCCTCTGTGAAACAGTGACGCTGTGCCTCTGTGAAACAGTGACGCTCTGCCTCTGTGAAACAGTGACGCTGTGCCTCTGTGAAACAGTGACGCTCTGCCTCTGTGCAACAGTGACGCTGTGCCTCTGTGAAACAGTGACGCTCTGCCTCTGTGAAACAGTGACGCTGTGCCTCTGAAACAGTGACGCTCTGCCTCTGTGAAGCAGTGACGCTCTGCCTCTGTGAAACAGTGACGCTCTGCCTCTGTGAAACAGTGACGCTGTGCCTCTGTGAAACAGTGACGCTCTGCCTCTGTGAAACAGTGACGCTGTGCCTCTGTGAAACAGTGACGCTGTGCCTCTGTGAAACAGTGACGCTGTGCCTCTGTGAAACAGTGACGCTCTGCCTCTGTGCAACAGTGACGCTGTGCCTCTGTGAAACAGTGACGCTGTGCCTCTGTGAAACAGTGACGCTCTGCCTCTGTGAAACAGTGACGCTGTGCCTCTGTGAAACAGTGACGCTCTGCCTCTGTGCAACAGTGACGCTGTGCCTCTGTGAAACAGTGACGCTCTGCCTCTGTGAAACAGTGACGCTGTGCCTCTGAAACAGTGACGCTCTGCCTCTGTGAAGCAGTGACGCTCTGCCTCTGAAACAGTGACGCTGTGCCTCTGAAACAGTGACGCTGTGCCTCTGTGAAACAGTGACGCTCTGCCTCTGTGAAACAGTGACGCTGTGCCTCTGTGAAACAGTGACGCTGTGCCTCTATGAAACAGTGACGCTGTGCCTCTGTGAAACAGTGATGCTCTGCCTCTGTGAAACAGTGACGCTGTGCCTCTGTGAAACAGTGACGCTGTGCCTCTGTGAAAGTGACGCTCTGCCTCTGTGAAACAGTGACGCTCTGCCTCTGTGAAACAGTGACGCTCTGCCTCTGTGAAACAGTGACGCTCTGCCTCTGTGAAACAGTGACGCTGTGCCTCTGTGAAACAGTGACGCTCTGCCTCTGTGAAACAGTGACGCTGTGCCTCTGTGAAACAGTGACGCTCTGCCTCTGTGAAACAGTGACGCTCTGCCTCTGTGAAACAGTGACGCTGTGCCTCTGTGAAACAGTGACGCTGTGCCTCTGTGAAACAGTGACGCTGTGCCTCTGTGAAACAGTGACGCTCTGCCTCTGAAACAGTGACGCTCTGCCTCTGTGAAACAGTGACGCTCTGCCTCTGTGAAACAGTGACGCTGTGCCTCTGTGAAACAGTGACGCTGTGCCTCTGTGGCTGCGCTGAGGTGAGCGCGCCTGCTGGGCAGAGGGGCCCTGGGACCGCCGACCCTGCCTTCGCCAGGTGGTTTCCAGGGTGGATGGTGGTGCCAGCGGACCTCTGCCCCGTCGGCAGCACGGGGCCCGTGCTGGCTCTTGGGAAGGCTGAACCCACGGGGCAGAGACAAGGGACGGTGCTAGTGTCCACCACTGACCTGTTTCTGAGCGTGTAGAAGCTGAGTTTCAGCTGCAGATGCTTCCACCTGCCACCGGGCCCCTCAGCGTCAGGCAGCCACCGAGGCAGAGGGTCCAGTGTGGCAGAGGCGTCTTGTTAACACGGGAGCGAGTGGCGAGTCGTCAAGGGTGACGCGTGTGTCTGTCTGCCTTCTAGAACTACGTGAAGGCCATGCGGCTGTTCGTGGGAGAGCCCGTGTGGACCGCCTACAACCGGCCAGCCGACCACTTCCCCGCCCGGGAGCAGTACGTGAGGTTCCTGGCTCAGACGGCCTAGGCCGGAGCGGCTGCCTGCAGGACCTGGCGTGCCTGCGCTGTGTGGTGGACTCGGGCTGGCTTTCCGTAGCAGACCGTCTGGTCAGCGCGTTTGTGATGGAAGGAGCTGGGAGCCTGGTGCTCAGGAGGACGTGGGCGGAGCGTCGGGGCCCGGCTCCCCCTGCTCCACGGCTGGTGTGCAGGCATCAGCTCCTGGAGGGTCGCTGCCCATGGTCAGCTGAGGCCAGCCAGCCTGGGCCCCGTGCACAGGAGCAGTCCTAGAGACAGGCCACTGAGGGAGGTGCGGCACTGCCCGCCTGGGGCACCCGGGCTGCGGAGACTCAGGCTGGGTGTGCTCTGGGCTGCCTGTGTCTCCTGTTCAGAATAAAGTGCCTTAACTCTGCTGGAGCTTGGAGTTCCTCACTGGTGTGCACGTGGTTCGCCTGGTTCATGGCCGTCCATTCGAATTCTTGGTAAGATTGTAGGTGTATCTGGCTAATTTATTTATCATCCGTGTTAGTGTCTTTTCAATGCAGGGTTTCTGGGTTCCTTCACAGTCAAGTTTGAAGAGAAGTGGTCTATTATCTTCACTCAGTAATTCTGGGGTCAGGGCGTAGCTCGGTGCAGGAGCGCCTGCCGGGCATGGGAGGCCTTGGGTTTGGCCCCGGCTTCCACCCACACGCCAGTTCTGAGAGCCGAGCTGCTGTTCCTGGTTTGTCCTGATCACAGAGACACACGGTCCCGTCTTGAGGTGAGGTGAGGGTGCAGCCCGTCCTGACCCATGTTTGGACTGGATGCAGATGGCTCGCGCCATCACCCTCGGCTGCCTGCACGGGGTGGGGGGCGCGCTTGCCCCGGGCAGAGGCGCCGAGCTGTAGCCCAGTTTCCGTGGCTGGAACCAGGGCTGGTCTGCAGGTGGATTTCTTTTTTTTTTTCTTTTTTGGGTGCTGGGGATGGAACCCAGGGCCTTGTGCTTGCGAGGCGAGCTCTCTACCAACTGAGCTATCTCCCCAGCCCTGCAGGTGGATTTCTAAGTGGCCATCGGACGTGGGATGTGTTTCCCTCCTGTCCTCTGTGGCTGCTCGGGCTTCGTGAGGCAGGAGGACAGAGGCAGGTGGCAGACTTCTGCCAGCCTCAGGGGGCCAGGGCTCCGCTGGCCTCGCTCCCGTCGTGCTGTCTTTACTGCTTTGTCGAGGCCCGGTGCACAGGGTCCTCAGTGTGAGTGGCTTGACGTGTGACCCGCCCTGGTCAGGGCGTCTGGGCAGTCAGCAGCCAGGAGGTGTCTGCTCATCTCCGCCACCCGTCCCAGCCATGCCGGCCATGCCAGGGAACGTCCAAGGACCTGTGAAGGTGGCACCTGGGTAGGGTCCTTCTGGCTTTGGGCTCCTGCTTCCACCTGTCCCTAAATGGGCCTCTTCACCGCAGCCCTGTCTGCACCTCGGATGCCACGGTGCTCGTCTCCCTCGAGAGGGGCCTCGCTGTGGCCCAGGCTGGCCTAGAACTCCCGGGCTCACCTGAGCCTTCTGCCTCCACCACCAAGTCCAACTGGAAGTTTAGAAAACTCAGGGGTCGAGACATTCCCCCCAAGTAGGGGGCGTCACTGCACAGCAGGACCGTGTGTGTACCTGGGGGGGTCTCGTTCTGAGGCCATCCCTGCAAGGTAGCCCGTCTCCAGTCCCTCTCGTTGGTGCTGGGTCAGGTGGTGGTGCCCCGGGCCCAGCCTGGGGTCCTGAGTGGAGCTGTGAGGCTGTCCATCTGAGGGACCTGTTGCCGGCTGACAGGGCCCACCTGGGCAGAGACTCAGCATGCCAGTCTGAAGGTGTGCAGCGTGTACAGAGGGCCTTGGTTGGTGCGCCCTTGCACGTGGGCGCAGTCCTGCAGGGGAGTCTGTTGGCATCTTAAAGAAACGCAGCAGCCTGGAGTGCAGGCCGTGCGCCCTGAAGGCCGTGTCTGAGAAGACCTGGCTGCGGGGCGGTTGCCACCTGGTCTCCGTGAAGCCCCGCCCACAGCGCGCAGGCCGCCTTCCCTTGGGAGCAGGGACAGAGGCCCAGGGCTGGTCTCTGCCCTCCGCCTCCTCCGCAGCTGGTCTGCCCTTCCTGAGTGAGCAGGTCGTCTCATCTCTCTGTTCTCACTCCTCGCTGCCTGCTTCTTCGTCCTCACTGATCAGAAGAGAAGTTGGAGGCTGAATACCAAGTGCTCTGCTGTTGCAGGAAGCCACTACTGTGGGCACATGGGCGACTCAGCCAGACGCCAGTGATTGTCACTGTGTGGGACCTCATTGAAAGTGGCAGCGACCCAGGCTGGTGGCACACACTGTTGCAACTTAGGAGACTGAGGCAGGAGGGTGGAAAGTTGAGGCTAGCCTCAGCAGCTGAGTGAGACCCAGCGGTAGAGCACTTGCCTGGTGTGCCCGAGGCCCTGGGGTCCGTCCCCAGCACCCCGACAAAGGCAGAGACAAACGGGCAGGAGAGCACAGACCTGCCGGCCGATAGTGCTGAACTCTCAGCTCTGAGAAGGCCGTGTGGACCTCTTGCGCTGAAGAGGGGAGGCGGGTCCTCGGAGCCGGGACGAGCGTGGGGACGGGAGAGCTGGAGATGAGGCGCAGCACATCCGCAGCCCCGCAGCCCCTGAGTTCAGTACTTGCTCCAACGTTCTTTAAAATAGAAGGGTGGATCTGGGCAGAGGGCGGCGGTGGCTTTGTCGGCACGCACATCCGGCTCGCCGTCAGCCAGGTGGCTTCTGGTGGGATTCAGCAAGCGCCTTTGGGGCTTCCACACGGGCCCTCTGAGCCGCCGACACCGCGCCTCCCTCCCCACACGGCACGTGTCCCGGAGCAGAGCCAGCCCCTCCAGCCCAGCTGGGCAGTGCTTTGGCCACGCTGAGGAAATAGCCTTTCTTAAATCTAAAAGGACAGTGCTTCAGCCCCTCAGAAGCAGCCAGTCATCCGGAGGAGCGTGTGGATCGGAGCTTTTCTACGAAGATGGATTTTAACAGCAGGAAAGCAAACCCTGGCTGGCCAGCGCCAGGCCTGAGCCCGTAGGCTGCTGGCTTGTAGGAAGCCACACCTGTCCCAGTGGAAGGTGCCCTCTCTGCCCTGGCAGCGTCCACCTCCCCTGCGCTGCTTTCTGTGAGCTCTGGCCAGCACCTGAGGCCGAGGACCAGGGATAGGTCTGCAGGGCACGTGGGCTTCTTGGCTTGCCCGGCCTGCTTCCCAGGAGGCAGACGATCAGTTAGCCCGGGACCCCCCATGTCTCCAGGGAGGTGACCTACTTCTGCGGATGGGCGTTTTTTCCTAATTGCAGAGCAAAGTCTGCAGCATCAGACATTTCATTTTCTTTGCTTTGGGTTCTTATTAAATCCAGGGCCTCCTGTGTGCTGAGCACACACTCTGCCACTGAGCTACACCCCAGCCGACATTTCATTCCCCAAATATGGCTTTGACCACCAAAATGAAGCTCTTTTGCTTAACCGGGCTGGCTTGGTGGTTTGCAGAGTGCAGAGCCTCTGTCAGCAGACTGGAGCTCTGAAAGTGTTGGTGTGTGCCTGTGAATGACGCAGCCTGAAGGCAGAACCGGGCCCCTGGGATGGAGAGGCGACAGTGGGAAGGCTTCACTGTGGGAACGCGGAGTACTTTGCCAGTGTAAGGATTTTTGCACTTTTCCCAGAGCCTTGCATGTGGTGGAATTCAGTATGAATTGGGTGGTGGGTAGCCGGTCACTGAGGGTTGGGTGGATGGGTGGGTGGGTGACAGGTACATGGGTAGGTGGGTGGGTAGGTGGGCAGGTGGGTGAGTAGATGGATGGGTGGGTAATGGGTTACATGGGTAGGTGGGTGGGTAGGTGTGTAGGTGGGTGAGTGGATGGGTGGGTGGGTAGGTGGGCAGGTGGGTGAGTAGATGGATGGGTGGGTGATGGGTTACATGGGTAGGTGGGTGGGTAGGTGTGTAGGTGGGTGAGTGGATGGGTGGGTGGGTAGGTGGGCAGGTGGGTGAGTAGATGGATGGGTGGGTGATGGGTTACATGGGTAGGTGGGTGGGTAGGTGTGTAGGTGGGTGAGCGGATGGATGTCTGATGAATCTGTTTCTTGCCATAAAGATTCAAAATATTAAATTCAGATATCTTGAAAAGTCTTTTTTTGGAAATATTTTCTTTTGGAAGTGTATCATGTTTTAGAAACCTCAAATAATTTTCTGATTTACACAAGGAAAACTTAATCACAAGAAATGTAAACATCCATTGTCCTAAAGCCATCAGGAAGATGGAGGGAAGCAGAATATCCCACCTATGCTGCCCTCGGCTCCTGGGAGCCCCTTAGCGCAGAGCGGCTTAGGACGTTCCAGGAAAAGCAGAGGCCGACTGCAAGAACCAGCCGCGCGGGCGGCATCCGCCTGTTTGAGAGGAACCACAGAACCCAGCTGAGACCCCAGGGGTGCTTGGCCAGCCTGCACCCGCCTCTTCTGCCCCGCCAAGGCCCACCTGGTGCCTCTGCCCAGCTCCTTTGGCCTCGAGAAGCTGAGGGCCCTGGCTGGAGGGGCCCCTGGAGAGACGGTGTGCTGATTTCCCTGTGCTTTCTGAATCCTGGGGCAGGAGAGAGCCGTTTTCACCATTGTGTCTGGAGAGGGGCAGGTGTGCGACCCTGCTTGGGCCACGCGGAGGCCTAGCGCCCAGCCTAGGTACACGGCCAGCACATCCGGCTCTGCCCATCAGCCTTCCCAGCCGCTGTCAGATTTGCTCTCCCCTCATCCCCTGATGAGGTCCTTTTGTGGCTCTTCATTTGCCCGGTGGTGGGACATTTGCCTCTGGAGAGCTGGCACGCTTGTCCACCCGGGGTCACTGCACGCCCCACAGCACAGGAGCACAGCAGGCAGACTGCACGCTGAGCTCCTGGTCAGGGCAGGGACGCTGACTTCGCACTGTGCTCCTGTGGGGACAGGCAAGGCCTTGTTGCCCGTGGTGGCAGAGAGGTGGACACCGTCGGGTTTTCTTGCAGTTGGTCTCCATTCTCTCCCTCATTCTTAGAACAACGAAATAAAAATCCCCCATTCATTCCAAAGGTCTGTCCAGCTCTGGGGAAGGAAGCCGGAGCCAGGTCTGAGCTGTGGCTCCGTGCGTCAGATCCCGAGGCGTGGCTTTCCACCCCACGGCAGGGCCTCTCAGCTCCCCACGGCTGGCTGGGTCATGCCAGGTGGGCCTGCGCAGTGGGATAGGCCACTGAGAGACCAAGGAAGACCCCTGGAGGTGGAGGATGCTATGGGAGCCCAGCGGGAGCGGCCAGGAAGTGTCCCTCCGAGACCTCAGGACGCCTGGTCTGGGGTGGCTGGTGCCCTGGCCACGGTGCTCTGGTGTGCCCCAGGGAGAGGGGTCCTAAGTCAGCTACGGAGGCAGCAGCACTGAGTGCTTTTCCTTGGTGTAACCAGCCTGGCGGGAGCAGCCGTGCTGCCAGAGGCAGTTCCCCCAGAGGACACCAGTCTGGCCTGCTTGCAGGGCACACGAGAGGGTCAGTGTCCTTTAAGACAGCACTTATCTGGACACCTGGTCTGGGGCTGCACTTGCTCTTCCCCTAACTTGGCTAGGTCCCTGGGAATAGAGAGGGTGTTCTAGGGACTTGGTGCTATTGTTCTTTGCCCTGCGGGGGGTGGAACCCGGGTGCCCCAACACTGAGCTCATCCCCAGTCCTTTTAGTTTTGATTTTAAGAGTTTTGTTAAGTTACCCAGGCTGGCCTGAAACTTGGGACCCTCCTGCCTCCGCCTCCTGAGCAGGTCTGACTGCAGGCATGACTACCTGCCTGGCCAGTCCTTTATCAAAGGACAGCAAGGGTCACAGCGTCAGGACTTTAACTGGCCTGATCTCCCTTTCAGTGCAGCAGGGGCAGATGCTGCCCTCTCTCCTTTAATCTGTAAACGGGGACCTGGTCCCGAGCTATTTGGGACGAGAATCCCAGAGTTCAGTCACTATAGCCACAAAGTCCCTCTGGCCTCCTGGCTGACGGAGGAATCAAGCACCACCTGAAGAGGGGAAAGCGGGACTGTGAGGAAGTGAGGGCCCAGGAGTGAGTGTGTGCTGCAGCCGCGGCCGTGAGGGTGAGCCGAGCTGACCCCAGCTTGTGCAGCCGTGGACGTGAGGGTGACCTGCACTAACCCTGGCTTATGGTGTGGCGCTGGTGTGGGGAGCTTGGATTCATCGTCCCTTGGTGACATGGTGACCTGCACTCACTGCAGACTCCCATGGGATGGGGCAGGACTTGGGGCCATGAGGCCCCTTGGGATGGCAGAGGCTGGTCCTCAGAGTCCCTCTGTGGGGGCTGGTGGGTGAGTCCTGGCCTTGTGGCACCGCAGGGAGCTGGCAGAGGCCTGGCCTGGCGCGGCGCCGTGGGAGCGGGGCTGTGCACAAGCATAGGGTGTCCTGTGGGCCTGAAGGAGTGGAGGGAAGCCGAGGCCCACTGCCCACCAGGAGGTGGCTGCAACCCTGGGCCCGGCATAAAGTGCCTTCCAGGGGTCGGTGTTGGAGACAGTGTGGCCAGTGCTGCGGGCGTGGGTCCTCCTGATGCGCTTGAGTGCCCCTGCCTGTGGCGCCGACCTGTCCTGGCCCGAGTCGCCGCCCGCGTGCCCAGCCCAGGCCAGCAGGCTGTGCCACGTCTCCTCAGGCACCTGTGCCACCGTCTTGCCCTGAGCTGCCCCTCGGTGGCTTTCGTGCACTGCTTTCCCGTCCTCACCAGCACGTTCCAGTGCTCACGCAAGTGAGATCTTAAAACTCTGTTTCCCATGTCGTGAACACTCTTTGACAGCGTGACTTCGGCGCTGCTCAGGCTTCTCTGGGAGCGCGTGGTAGGCAGCGCACAGCCGCCCCTGCTCCCAGCCTTACTCTCGGGGTTTCCTGGCCGCGGGCCCCGTCCTGTTCCAGACAGGCACGTGCGGTTTTCTCGGCAAGCTGCTTTGAGAGCCAGCGCTGGTGGGAGGCCAAGTGACTGAAGCCTGTACCCCTGCTACCCGGGTGCCACCCGGCTGAGCCCCCGGTTCCTGGAGCAGCTACCTGTGCTGGAAGGACTGCCGGCGGGGCTGGTGGGGCCCCCGTCCATAGGACTGTGGCTTACAGGGGGGGCACCAGTGGCCTGCACATATGGCAAACTCCATGCGGAGGCACAGTAGGAAGGCGGCCCTCCCTGAGTGCAGGACAGGCTCGGGAGAGCCCGATGGCCAGTCCTCTGCCTCAGACTGGCAGCCTGTAGAACATAAGGTCCTACCTTCCTGTTGCTGGGTTAGTTTCTGCAGCTCACGCTGGCCAAGACCCACTGCGTCCACTCAGCTCCCTGGCTCTGTCTCTTCTGAGATGTCCTGTGCTCTCACCCTGTGTACCTCCTAGAGCTCCAGGACACAGGGACACTGCCTGTTCACCTAGGACAGTGTTGACCAGAGTGCTTGGCTTCTGTGCTGCCAAGCACAGAGGAAGTCAGCTGCCATGACTGCAGCATGAGAGACTGCAGTCCTTCCGCACAGGCAGGTGCCCAGGGTCAGGGGCCCAGCCAGCGGTGCCCAGGCGGCAGGGGTGCAGTGAGACTGCAGTCCTTCCAGCACAGGCAGGTGCCCAGGGACAGGGGCCCAGCCAGTGGTGCCCAGGTAGCAGGGTGCAGTGAGAGCTGCAGTCCTTCCAGCACAGGCAGGTGCCCAGGATCCTAATCCAGGTGCCCAGGATCAGGAGAGGTGGCAGGATCCTAATGTGGTTGGTGGCTGGAACAGAGGGGGTCAGGGGAGGTGGCAGGATCCTGACATGGCTGGTGGCTGGAACAGAGGAGAGACGGGGTACGGGGAGGGCAGACTTTGCAGGCCTTGGAGAGAGCTGGGCGGTGGGAGCTCCAATGTCCCTCTCAGATGGGAACCTGGGGAGGCGTGGGAGCAGAGGGGGCATGGCCTGAGCGGAGGCAGGGCGGGGATGAGGGGCAGCTTAGTGCGGCAGGACTTCCTGGCTGGTCCCGAGGTCCCAACTCCACAGTCTGGTGCCAGCAATTGCGGGAGCGTGCTTTCACTCCAAAGATTCTTGGGGGTGCTCCTGCGTGCCAGGCGCCATTCCAGGATAGCGAGCAGGCTGGCCAGGTGCTCGTGTCTGCAGCTTGAGGTGGTTTCCACATTCTCGAGGCGCTGGGACAGCAGAGCCAGGGAAAGAATACTGCGTGGCAATGATGGCGCGGACTCTGGGCCCTAGCTTCCAGCGCTGTCCTTGCCCGGCCCACCTAAGTCCCTGGGAGAGGGCTGTGCACACTGAGGTTTGCCCACGGAACCCCACATCCCTGGCCTGATCTGGGTGGTGGAGAACCCAGTCCAGGAGCAGAAGCATGGCTGTGCCTCACGGGTTTGGCCCGGCTCTGATAGACGCCGGCTCCAGGCGAGAGCATCGATGGCCTGTTGAGCCTGCAAGTTGAATCCCAGCTGCCGGTGCTTCCCAGTAGGAGGCGAGACAGGAGGATTGCAAGTTCAAGACCCTGTCTCAAAATAAAAAGGGCTGCCATGTCGCTCAGTGGTGGAGCAGCCCTGGGTTCCGTCCCCTACAATGCAAAGAAAGGAAAGAAAAAGAGGCAGTGTGTGCTCAAATAGCATTTTTACATTAGCTGCCAGGGTCCAAGAAGCTTGTTAATGTGATTGCTTCTTCCGTGATCCGGAGGAGAAGCAAGGAGACACATCTGAATGGCCGCGTGACAATTTGAGTTACGGACAGTGTTGATAGGAAAACGGAGCATGTAGACCTTTAAAGGTTGCTGTTGTTGCTGGTTGCCTGTACTGCAGAGTGGCAGTAGCTGGGTTTCCTAGGACAGTTGGAATTCCCCCCAGGTGTGCACGTGAGTGTGGACGTGGACGTGTGTGTGCTGAGCAGTCTGTGGCTGGAGAGGAGCCCAGCACCACGTCTGTTTCCTGCTCCTTTCCCCGAAGGATCTGTGCTGGGTGGAATGCGTGCCCTGGAGGGAGCAGCAGGGCGAGGAGGTTTGAAGAGGTCTGTGGGGTCCAGGGCTGACTGGGGATGAGATGCCCAGCAGCACCTGTAACAGAGGGATGGCAAGGCCCGAGGCTGACCGAGTAGCAGACCGTGGCCGCCATCTCAGGACCATCTTCTTACGTTGTGGCGGGAGGTCCGCGTGGCTGTTACTGGTACCAAGGAGTACCGCGGAAACTGAACTCAGGCTTGGGTGCTGCCTGTGGAGGCCAGTGTTCCTGTTGCCGGGACAGCCTGTGGCCCCTGGCGTGTTTGTTCTGACCATGTGGTGCCCAGATGAGCAGGAGGGTTACCCTTTGCCCAGGCCTGGGGCCTGGAACCCCATGGCCTGGCTTGTTCTGTCCCCCTCCAGCCAGGGCTCAGGTCCTGGGCAGAGAAGCACCTGTGGACGACCGTCTTCTGCCCCTGGTGACAGCAAAGGACTTAGCACAGCCTCTGTGCTGCTGAGGCCACATCTGAGGTGGCCCTGGAGCAAGGCCCAGGCACTTCCCGGACACTGCTGTGCACGCAGGGCTGCACATCTAGCCCTGAGCCCGTGTGTGCATCGCGACCTTTAGTCTGTGGGCAAGGTGTGGGGACGGCAGGGGTGGCGGGTAGCCCAGGGAGCCCGGAGCTCCAAGAGGAATGCTGGGGCGCAGCTGGCACGCAGCCGAGTGCGCAGCAGAGCACCGCTGGGGGAGGTGCAGCCGGGCGAGCGCGAAGGTGAGGCTGGTGTGGACTCCAGGATGCCACGGAGCCTGAGACCAGACAGATGACAGGCAGGGCGTGGCTTTGGAGGAACACAGAGATGGCCGTGCAGGCCGTCCCGAGGCCTGTGGCCTTCAGGCAGCGTGGAGAGGCCTGCCTGTGCCTGAGCTACGCCACCTGGGAAAGGCTAGTGCCAAGGTACGGACAGTGCCGTACCTGCATGGCAGGAGCCTGGAAGTCGTGGAGGGCTACAGCCCAGACCCCAGTTCCAGGCAAGGGGGGCTGAGATGTTACTTTCTGACCGGTTCCCAGGGGCCACTGCTGCTGCGGCCTGGGGACTCCGAGCTGAGGGCATCGAGTTAACCCTTCCTCTTAGGCAGCTGTGGGCTGACCCTGGACTCAGCCATACAGGGTTATTCAGGGGGCAGGGCGTGATCCTGACGGCCGGGGCCAGCAGCTGCTGCTGCCCGAGAGCTTCTGCTCACGTGATGGCTGGCTGAGCCGACGGGGAACCTCGACCTCTGTCTGACTTGCCTGGCTCACGTCTAGTGGGAGCCTGTGCCACTCCATCTGCATGTCCCATGCACATGTGGCCTAGAAGGGGCTGGTTCTGTGAGCCTCGGGTGACTCCCAGACTCGGGGCAGAGAAGCACCATCTCTTATCCCCAAAGCCAGACTGAAGGAAAACCTCACGGTCAAGGCCTTTGGGCCTTTCTTTTAGAAACAAAGGGTCTTGCCATTTACCAAAGCCAGGGCTCAGTGATCCTCCCGCCCCGGCCTCCCAAGTAGCTGGGATGATGGGTGCACTGGCTTGTTTTTTCTCTTTTTAAAGAGATTTTTGAGCCACACTGGTGTCCAACAATTCTTTTGTCAGCCTGCCTCTCCCATTTGAATGCGTGATCCCTGTTTCAATAAGCATGCTGGACTACACGCCTGGTAGTGCCGTATCTATTCACGTTACTGTGGAAGTGAGTGGAAATACTGCTCTGCAACAGACGTCTAAATCAGTCTTCAACGTGTTAAAGTATATTAGGAAAACTAGAGAGTTAAAGGAGGTTCTTTAGTGAAGTGCCTAAATTTTCAGGTACTTTTAAATTTCTCTGTGAATATCAGGGCCCAGGTCCCCTCAGGTGCCAAGTGCAGGCTGCTCAGGGCCTGGGCAGCACCGCCCTCCCCCAGCCTGGGTACTGAGTGTTCCGCACCTTCTCTGTGGAGTCTGCACCTGAGCTCCTGATCCTCTCCTCCCTGAAGGCAGCCACAGCCTTGCCCTCTCCCGCGCTGCGCGAAACACTGAGTAGGGGAGGGCTCTCAGCCTGCAGGGGCAGAGCAGTCGGGTGAAGCCACCGCATGTGGACAGTGATGTACTCCGCCCTCCCGAGGACAGCTGCTATTCCTCCTCCCAGCTTTCCTCTGGGGTGCTTAGGATGAATGGAGAGGGTGGCTTCCAGGGACATGCTGGGGCCCATGGTGGACCTGCTCCTGCCCTGGACACCGTCCTGATGGCACATAGGCAACAACACAGCACTGCGGGGATGGGGGTCAGCAGATGGTGCAGGTCTGGCCTGACCGTGGTCCTGGCTCAAGGAGATGCGCTCCCGGGCTCCAGCGAGAGCTTTTATTGAGTCTGGCAGAGCGGCGGCAGCACATCTGCTCCAGGGCTCGCAGGGCACAAAGGTCAGTGGCCTGCGGGGGACTAGGCCAGCTTGAGGCACTGCGTGTTGAAGCTGTCCCCTTCCTTGCCTGCAACGGCCTCCAGCAGGCTCTGCTTCTTCTGCATGCTCCGGGAGGACTCCAGCTCGTACATGGTGGTCAGGTTGAAGAGCACACTCTCATGCAGGTAGTGCCTGGGGTCCTGCTGGACCATGGCCTCCAGCTGCCGCAGCGAATCCTTGAGCTTGCCCAGGTAGAGCAGACACACGGCCGTGTTGTTGTTGGCCTGCGGGAGCAGAGACATGCAGAGGCACGCAGACCCGCCGCTGCTCCCACCCGTACCTCGGGCCTGTGGGGCAGAGCTGCTGAGGCAGAGCCCAGAGCCGCCTCACGCCTCCCAGGGCCTTCTGTGGCTGCCTGGTGCCGGCAGGCCGCACAGAGCTGAGGGCCCAGGTCTGCTGAGTGCACAGTGCTAACGTCTCCGACATGCCGAGGGTCCCCAGCGTCCTGGATCTATGCTTGGGCATCTTACCACTGCATTTGTGGGTTCTATCCTCAAAATCTCTGTGAAGAATCTGTGGGCTTCTGCAAAGTCGTTCTGGCCGAGGTGAAGGAAGGCTCTGTAACACAAGCACAGGGAAGCAGGCCCCAGTAGACGGACCTCAGATGCCCACCGGGGACAGGCGCACCCGCCCTTCAGGCTGAGGGCCACACTGCGCATGCTGGCTAGCAAAGCTCCCCAGGTGTGGCTGAGCACAGAAACCTGCTGTGAAGATGGACACCTGCTCTGTGTCCACTCTGTGTAGGTTCATCCTGATGAATACACACACACAAAGCCACAATGTTTCACTCATGAAAATGGCTCTTAGGGACCAGACAGGTCCCCATGGTGGGTTGTCAGGGACAGTGAACACTTATGCACATGTATGTGGAAACAGGGCCACACAAACAGTGCTTTTTGGTTTTTATGGCTGCAATTCTAGAAGACACCAGTGCGCCTCCAGCCCAGGGCTCTCTGGGATTCAGCTCCAGATGGCAGAGGGAGAGGGGTGTGTTTCCTGAGGGGAGAGAGGTTCTTAAGGGAGCTGAGAAAACACGTGTCTGGTGTAAAATGATATTTACCTGTTCATTAAAACCATTATTTTACCCTGTAGTCCATCCAGTTTCTGTGTCACTTTCTCAACGTCTTGAAAATACTTTTCAGCTGTTTTTATGTCTCCAATCTGCTTTGACAAAATCATCTTGTTAGTTAAAAAATTAAGGGATATTGAAGTTATACCCACATACATAGTTCCTAGCACCACGTCAGAAATGAGGCCATGCAGGTGCCAGGCAGGGCCTTGGCAGCCATCTAGCGGCCATTACCTTTTGTAAAAAAGAGACATTTAAGATACAATGTCTGCTTCACATCAGAAGTTAAAATGCATGCTTGATTTAAAAGTCTTCAATTTAGTAACTTGTGTTATCTAAAATGAATTCTGGAATAGTATTAAGTAAAAATAAAATGACTAATAAAATAAAAATAAGACACTTTTAACTTTTGGTGTAGTAAGGCAGGCCCAATTCTGTTGGCATCTGTGGGTAGAGGGATGGCATGCACCATGATGTGCTTAACCAAATGGTACAAAATTCTACTACAAAAAAGTAACCAACCAGAACATAAGCACAAACCTCTTATCACATGTGGAAGCCACGCTTCCTTCGGGTGGGCACTGGCAGGAGGGGAGCGGGTGGAGCCCGACATCCTGACACCCCCTCCCACCTCTGTGGTGCCCAGGCAGCACCTGCTGGGTTCTGGCCTAAAGTAGGAGGGGAGGCTTCTCCACGAGGAGCAGAGCCTCCCGAGGAGGGGAGGCACACAGCAGGAGGCAGGTGGAGCCGGGAACAGCAGTGCTGCGGCCACACTCTGCTCTTGGAGACTCCAGGAAACCAGCTGGCACAGCTCGTCCAAGGCCCTCGGCTCCAGCCCTGTGCATCCTGCAGGGCCTGCACTAGCTGAAACCCTGCTCCACAGCACGGCACTTAGTGCTGACCTGAAGTCACTGTAGCCAGCGGTCAAGATGGACTGGGCCCTTGCACGTCTGGCCCTGCACCTGGTACCTCTGGAATGGCTCATTTGACTTGCCACCACTGTGGACACACTGCCCAGCTTCATTTTCTGGATGACAAAATCAAGGCTGGGCAAAGCAAGGCAAGCCTCTCAGGGACTCAGCTCTGGGTCTTGCCAACTCTACCCTGCACACACCCTCTGCTCCAGAAGGCCTCAGAGACCTAAGGGCATTGTTTGCCACCCACTGACTTTCCTGAGTATTACAAAGTAAGTGTACACCTTCACCATTATGAAAATGTAATGAGGATTTAAATTCTACCCATTTTTAAGAAATTGGTAGGGCTTAAAAATATAAAAAATAAAACCATATAAAGATAAAACCAGGGGCTGGGGAGATAGCTCAGTCGGTAGAGTGCTTGCCTTGTAAGCACAAGGCCCTGGGTTCGGTCCCCAGCACCCAAAAAAAAAAAAAAAAAAAAAACCATATAAAAGCTAAAAAATTAAACCATATAAAAGACAAGAGTACTACAGAACATCTTGAAAATAAAGTTATTAAAGAAACCAGTAAATGGATAAGATAGTCAAGAAAAAGAAAGTGTGAACATACCTAAAGAATTAGAAATTTAACAGGAGAAGCAGGGTGAGGTAATGCACACCTGTACTACCAGATAACAGGGAGGCTCAGGTAGAAGGATTACAAATTTGAGGTCAGCCTGGACAACTCAGCAAGACCGATCTCTAAAGAAAAAGGACTGGGAGTGTTGCTCAGTAGGAGGGTGTGTGCATACTCTGTGTGAGGCCCTGGTCTAATCCCGGCCCCCAAACCAGGAAATCTAACAGGAGAAACAGCCATAGGTAGAAAGGAACTTGAAATAGCCACGAAGAGGCCTGTCCTTTACGTACTCTAGGCAATTCCTGTGCAAGAAGGGAACTGTTCCCCAGATGGGTCTGTTCCCAGAATCGATCCTGTTCCTCACACTGATCCAGAAAGAGAGAGGAACCCCTCCCCCACTGCGTCCCACCTGTCACTTGCGCCTGCTCCTAGAAGTGCCCTGCGGTGTGGCACTGTCCTCTCCACTGAAACTGCCAGAGGCGGCCCTGGCTCAGTGGAGTCCGCGGCTCTCAAATCTGGAGGCTGTGCACGGCCTCCTGGCCTTGTGCCTGGGGCAGCAGAGCTGCCTTCATGCAGCTGTGCTGACATTGGGGTCAAAGTCGTTTGCATCCACTTGGCTTCTGGACTTCCATGCTGGCACAAAAGGTATTTCCCTGGCATAAATGGCGATCCATGTAGAGAGATCTGAGGGGCAGCACCTGAGTCAGAGTGAAGTGACCCTAAGGAGGATGGACAGGGCGGTACGGCCGGCAGGTCTGTCTGCCCTTCCTGCAAACAGAGGCTCCCTAGGTCCTCCATCCCCGGGCACCACGGTCCTGGCAGTGGGGTCCTCTCCTCTGCCCACCCGCCTTTGGTGTGGGAGGCACAGGTGCCCTGCAGGCTGCTGTGGGGGAGGCCCACAGGCCGGGAGCTGCCTGCTGTGTGACCGAGGGGCTGACGGCGTGGATGGGAGCATGCCCAGGAGTCGGGGCCTGGGTGGAAAGGGTGGATCAGGCCTCGAGGGAGCCCTTCATGGTGCTGTATGTAGAGTGCAGGTCTCCGTCTATCCTCTGAGTGGACACTGGATGCACTAGGTGGCCCTCTGCTCAGAACCAGAACTGTGCTGAGCACTTCTTGGAGAGGAGGAGGAAAGCTCCTCGGAAGTAAAACACTGAAGATCTGGAACAGCTCTGTCACCGGGAGGCCTAAGAGGAGGAGCCTTTGGGGTTCCAGTGTTTGCTGATGTGTCTTCCTCTTTGGTCCAGCAATTGTGGGAGTGAGAAATAGGTGAGCCTATTTTTGTTTCACATAATAGTTTAGAAAAACCTTAAAAATAAATTTGAGCTGGGCCCAGTAGTCACACCTATAATCCCAGCTACTTGGGAGGAGGATCTCAAGTTCAAGGCCAGCCTAGGCAACTCAAGGAGAGCTCATCTCAAAATAAATAAAAAGGGCTGGATGTGGTGGTACATGCCTATATCCCAGTGGCTTGGGAGGCTGAGACATGAGGATTGTGAGTTCAAAGTCAGCCTCAGCAACTTCTGAGAACCTAAGCAACTCAGAGAGATCCTGTTTCTAAGTAAAATATAAAAAAGCTGGGGTTGTGGCTCAGTGGTTAAGTGCTCTTGGATTCAACGCCTAGTATGTATGTATGTTTGTATAAATAAATAAAATAAAATAAAAAGGGCTGCGGATGTGGCTCAGTGATATTACTCAGCATGTATGAAGCACCAAGTTCAATCCTCAGTACAAAAACAAAAAACCAAACAAACAAAAGCGGGAACTCAATGCAAAATGTGAAGCACACAGAGAAGGTGCCGTGGTTTCTGTCTCCCACCCGTGTGGCATCGTCTGGAAGCCCAAGGCCTGGTGTGACCCGCCCAGCACCATCCTGCCTCCTGGGCTTTCCCGCAGCCTGGCACCTCTGTTCCAGAGTCCCGTCTCTCCTCCCCTCTCAGACAGATAGGGTGCTGGCGGAGAGTGGCATCACTCCTGCTGGTCCTCTGCGCACGGGCTGCGCGCTCTTCCCAGGCTCACAGGGTGGGGAGCGCTGCTCACCTGCTCTGGCCCGAGGTGAGAAGACCTGCGCGTCCAGGCCCTGCTGTTGACACCTGCCGTGGTGGCATACTACTGGAGCCTGCCTGCTGCAGGTCCCACTGTGCCCCAAGGGCAGCGAGGGCAGCAGGCTGGCAAACACTGAGGTCATCCCATGCTGCAGGCCATGGTGACAGGGCCCAGGACCCCAGCCCTCAGTGGCCCCCTCAGGTGCCCCTCTAGGCAGATGCCCATGCCAGCATCTCTTTGGAACAAGCTCTCAGAGAACTCTGAATCTGCTGTCCCCACTGAGCGGCTTTGTCTGCAGTGCCATCGCTACGTGAGAAATACAAAGTACGGTGGTCCATCCTCAGAATGTACATTCAGCCTTAGTTGGGATGCAAGATCCAATCACAGCCATTTAACTACACCCTTCCCTTTGTGCACCCCAATTTAAAAATTAGCTAATCACATAGATTGTGACCCTGAGCTCCTCCTACCAGGGCAAGGGGTAGTGCTACATTCGGGACAAAAGCTGGGGACTGCCCCCCAGGTGCGCCTGCTGGCCAGGTTTAGAAGCACGTCCTTCTGCAGAAGTAAAGTTGCCTTGCCGGCCCATGTCCGAGCAGGGATTTATTCCCTGGGGCACCTGGGTCTTCGTGACAGTCAGCAGGCTGATCCAGAAGAGGCATACTCTCCAGGAGCAGTCTAGAAGCTAAGCTGCACTGGCCAGCCCCTGGCACACCTTCTGCCCGCAGGCCTTGCCCCTTGTGTGCTGTGCCCAGGATGTCCTCGCTCTCCTGAACACTGCGCCTGCTCCACCTGGGGCACTACCACACCTTCCCCTGGCACTGTTTGAGCCAGCCACCCTGTGCCTGTGGATAGCACGAGAGGTGGCAAAAGATGCCACTCCCTTCTACTTGCACACACTGGGCACCGGGCAACTCAACTTGTGGAAAGGAAACACATGCCACTCCAGACATGGCACTCCAGGTCCCGTGGCCTGAGGGTGCATGACCCTGGTGTTCAGACATGGCCCACAATGACAGCGGGGATCCTGCTGAGCCCAAAACCTTGCTTTCTTACTATTTACTTCCTTCTAATGCGCTGGTAACACGGTGCACCAAGTGCCTGCAGTGTATGCAATGCTTCTTGCCTTTGGCATTGTCTGCAACTCATCATGGAAGGGCTGCAAAAAGCTGTTCCAGAGACTGAACAACCCCAGAGAAATGTACTGATGCAGGGTGGGAACAAAGTAGCCACACGCTGTGGGACGGAGGTGGGCCTGTGAGGCACTCTTAAGAATCTGCCATGGCTGAGGCTGCCTGTGAGCTCTGAGTCCTGACTCCAGCTGTGAACCTAAGGAGCAGACCCTGCCTGGTTCCCATGTGAGTCAATGGGGATCCTTGTCGTCCAAACAGAGCAGACTCAGCCCTAGCTAGACTTAACTCTGGACTCTCATTTGGCACCAGCCCTCCCACCCATGCTGTCCTATGTCCTCATCTAACCACCCCATGCTGTCCTATGTCCTCATCTAACCACCCCATGCTGTCCTATGTCCCCATCTAAGCACCCCATGCTGTCCTATGTCCTCATCTAACCACCCCATGCTGTCCTATGTCCTCATCTAACCACCCCATGCTGTCCTATGTCCTCATCTAAGCACCCCATGCTGTCCTATGTCCTCATCTAACCACCCCATGCTGTCCTATGTCCTCCTCCTGCCCTCCACCCCATGCTGTCCTATGTCCTCATCTAACCACCCCATGCTGTCCTATGTCCTCATCTAACCACCCCTTGCTGTCCTATGTCCTCATGTAACCACCCCATGCTGTCCTAAGTCCTCATCTAACCACCCCATGCTGTCCTATGTCCTCATCTAACCACCCCATGCTGTCCTATGTCCTCATCTAACCACCCCTTGCTGTCCTATGTCCTCATGTAACCACCCCATGCTGTCCTATGTCCTCATCTAACCACCCATGCTGTCCTATGTCCTCATCTAACCACCCCATGCTGTCCTACGTCCTCATCTAACCACCCCATGCTGTCCTATGTCCTCATCTAACCACCCCATGCTGTCCTATGTCCTCATCTAACCACCCATGCTGTCCTATGTCCTCATCTAACCACCCATGCTGTCCTATGTCCTCATCTAACCACCCATGCTGTCCTATGTCCTCATCTAACCACCCCATGCTGTCCTACGTCCTCACCTAACCACCCCATGCTGTCCTACGTCCTCATCTAACCACCCCATGCTGTCCTACGTCCTCATCAAACCACCCCATGCTGTCCTACGTCCTCATCTAACCACCCCATGCTGTCCTATGTCCTCATCTAACCACCCCATACTGTCCTATGTCCTCATCTAACCACCCCATGCTGTCCTATGTCCTCATCCAGCCCTCCCACCCATGCTGTCCTATGTCCTCATCTAACCACCCCATGCTGTCCTATGTCCTCATCCAGCCCTCCCACCCATGCTGTCCTATGTCCTCATCTAACCACCCCATGCTGTCCTAAGTCCTCATCTAACCACCCATGCTGTCCTATGTCCTCATCTAACCACCCCATGCTGTCCTATGTCCTCCTCCTGCCCTCCTACCCATGCTGTCCTATGTCCTCATCTAACCACCCATGCTGTCCTATGTCCTCATCTAACCACCCCATACTGTCCTATGTCCTCATCTAACCACCCCATGCTGTCCTATGTCCTCATCTAACCACCCCATGCTGTCCTATGTCCTCATCTAACCACCCATGCTGTCCTATGTCCTCATCTAACCACCCATGCTGTCCTATGTCCTCATCTAACCACCCCATGCTGTCCTACGTCCTCATCTAACCACCTCATGCTGTCCTACGTCCTCACCTAACCACCCCATGCTGTCCTACGTCATCTAACCACCCCATGCTGTCCTACGTCCTCATCAAACCACCCCATGCTGTCCTACGTCCTCATCAAACCACCCCATGCTGTCCTATGTCCTCATCTAACCACCCCATACTGTCCTATGTCCTCATCTAACCACCCCATGCTGTCCTATGTCCTCATCCAGCCCTCCCACCCATGCTGTCCTATGTCCTCATCTAACCACCCCATGCTGTCCTATGTCCTCATCTAACCACCCCATGCTGTCCTATGTCCTCATCTAACCACCCCATGCTGTCCTACGACCTCATCTAACCACCCCATACTGTCCTATGTCCTCATCTAAGCACCCCATGCTGTCCTATGTCCTCATCTAACCACCCCATGCTGTCCTATGTCCTCATCTAACCACCCCATGCTGTCCTATGTCCTCATCTAACCACCCCATGCTGTCCTATGTCCTCATCTAAGCACCCCATGCTGTCCTATGTCCTCATCTAAGCACCCCATGCTGTCCTATGTCCTCATCCAGCCCCGCGACCCCATACTGCCTGTGCCCTCACCACTTCTTGCTCTTGCACTCTGAGATACTGGGCACATTTGCTGATCTGTTCCAAGATGAAATCTGGCCTGAACCTATAACACCAGTAGGCTGGCTCTGGTATAGAGAGCTGAGGTGGAAGGTTTCTTTTGGTTCATTCAGTGCTGTCCTACTGGTCCCAGGATTGTTTCTAATGTTTTCCATTTGGTGTCTGTGTTGAAAATTCCTGCCCACTCGCTCTGAGCACCCGTCCTTCCCGGTGTCCAAGGCTGTGGCTTCACAGTCCAGCCAGAACTGCTTCAGAGTCCCCAGGTCAATGGCCACACACATCTGAGCTAATCCTGCACCATTCCCCGTATGACAGTGTCGTGGAGAACGGCCCTGCTCTGGCCGGCCGCCCGGCTCACTCTGGAGCCACTGGGAGCGTGGATACCTGCAGCAGGATGCGGCCGATGCCACTCAGCAGCTGTGGCTCCTGCTCTGGGTAGTACCTGATGACCGCGCGGTACGCGTCCACAGCCAGCACATAGTCCTGTGGAGAGACCCGAAAGCACGGCTTGAGTACGGAAACCACCCTGGGCTGCATGCTAGGAGGGGCACAGCTGTCCATGGACACACGTGTGGAACTGGGGCTCTGAGCTGGGCAGTCTCATGTTCTTCTGTCACCCAGGGGCACAGGGTCAGCGTCCCTCTCCTACCCTCCAGGCAGCAGCTCAGAGGTCACCTGACTTGGTCTCTGACTTTCTTTCCCACAAGGCCATAGAGTGGACCAGCGACTCTGCTGAATCCATTCCCCAGAACACAATCCACATTTTCCATGCTAGAAACTGAGGCAAAATCCCTACAAATAAACAACCCTCAAGGCAGCTTTGCAAGGAGAGCGAGCCTGACGTTCCACGTTGCTCTTCCTCAGCAGGACATCTGAATGCCACCTGCTCTCCGCCGCACCCAGGATGCTCCTCTGTTGCCATGACTGCACAGGGGCATCGGGAGAGAGGCCTTGCAACCACGGCTGGGCATCTGAACCCTGCACGGGGCCTCAACCTTCAGGCCTCTCCAGCCTCTTGTGTCTTGAGAGCCAGGCCCCCTCTCCAAGGCAGGGCCTGGCTCCACTGCCCAGCATGCATGTGCCCCTACAGGCCACCCAGTGGAGGAAGCTCTCCTCTAGGTGGAGCTGGTCCTGGGAGGGGTCTGTCACTCTCATGGGACACAGAGGTCTGTCCCTCAGGGCTGCCAACAGACACCCAGCATCCTCTGAGTGATGTGCTGGTGTAACGGGGCACCTGCCGCAGAGCCGTGTGGCAGCCCTGAGCTGAACTCCCTCCCCGTCGGCAACCGCACATGGTCAGCAGGATGGCGTCCACGCACGGAGCTTTGCTCCTAGCTTACTCACTGAAAACCCCGGAAGGTACTTTTATTTTATATTCCTCTACATTTTCCATTTCCTACAAACTGGGACTGGAGTCACTAGCTTGCTAATTGGGATGTTATAAAGAAAGACAGACGACAAGGCAAGTTCCAGTTTGGCAGGAAGACAATGAAGCCTCTCGGAGCCTGGTACCTCCAAGCGCAGCTCATTAAAACTAATTTTACTCCCGGCCAGATGCTCACAAGGAGCCAGACAGCATGGGCCTCACTCTCCTCTCCCACGTCACTTTCTGTGTTGAGACAGGGCCTCACTAGGTGGTCCAGGCTGGTCTGTCTTGGCCTCCTGGGGTGCTGGGCTACAGGGCTAAGGGCCTCTCACCGCCTGCTGCTGCCCGTGGCTGCACCGACCTGCTTCCCGGTGTGAGTGTGAATGGGAGACCCCACAGAGGTGGCTTCGTGAGCAGCTGAGCCACGCTGAGGAGGGACACGCTGTGCAAATCGAGCCTGCCGTCCAGGGCCTGGGCACTGCTTTGTAAAGTCCAGCTGGCAGACAGGGAGGCTCCAGGAGGCTGTGGCCCGAGCCTGTGCTGCTGGGAAGTGTCTGTTCGGATCCGACACACCCCTTACTTCTGGTTTCAAGTGAACAAGAGGCAGACTGAGGTTCACAGGAGCTCTGACTGTCCCTGGGGTGTGCCTGAGGCAGGTGCCCTGATCCACCTGTGCTTCACCCGTGTTCTGCCAGGACGGCCACTGAGAGCACGGGACCAGGAGTGCCGGGCAGTGAGCTCTGCCACGACGGCTTTCTGGCTAGGGCAGTGTTTCTGATGGTCTGACTGGCGACTGGCCTTTGCTGGGAAAGCGCACTGCACAGGGCCGTGGAACTGCTCCTGGGAGGGCTGCTCTGGGCAGCGTCCATGGGCTCAGACCATCGGGGAAACGGGTCCGGAGCAGAGAAGAGGACAGGGCACTCTGCAGCAGCTGAGAGCCATGGTCTCAAGGTCGGTGACGGTGACGAAGGGCACCAGATGGGTGCCGTCCTTCAGGTGTAGACAGGACCTCTGCCCAGGAGGTGGCTGTGGCCAGGGCAGAGGAAGTTTGGCAGGTCTCAAGTGGGCTAGAAGAGGCTGGGCGCTTGCTGGACAGCTTCCCTCAGCCCTCTCTTCTCCATCAGACTGCTCATTCTCAAGGTGGCGGGAACAGAGCCCCTGCGAGCGACCCTGGATGACGGGACCTCCTCAGAGACCTCGCCTGTCGGGATCACACAGATCTGGCTTTGAAAGGAGCACGGATGCTACACCCAGGGACAAACTGCCTCTTGCCAGTCTCCACAGTGACTGGCTGTGAAACCAGACTTCTGGCCACTCTGCAGCTGGAATACTTGGGTGTCATGTGTGACCAAGGAGGAGGCTGTGCATTCACACCCTTTCCACAGGTGAGAAGCCAGGACAGGAGTGTGGGGCACCTGCAGGGACGTGGACGTGGACGTGGGCAGGCACTCCGAGAGGCTGGGCAGTGAGCTGGTGCCCCTGCGTGGCCTGCCAGCACAGGTGCCAGTGCACACCTGTAACCCCAGCCTCTTGGGGGAGGCTGAGGCAGGAAGACGGCACGCTCCTGGCCAGCCTGGGTAACTCGGCAAGACCCTGTCTCAACATGAAGTAAACGGGACTGGGGATGTAGGTCGGTGGTGAGCGCTTCCTTGTATGTGCCAGGCCTGGGTTCCATCCCCGCACCACACACACAGGCTTAAGGAGAAGGGACATCTACAGACGGAGTACTGTGGGGTTTCCCTGCTCTGTCACATGGGCCTGTTATATGTGCCTTACAGCACAGCGTACAGATGTTATGGCTTGGATCTAAGGTGTCCCCCAAAAGCTCGCATGTGAGACGATGCCAGAAGGTTCAGAGGAGAAATGATCGGTTGTGAGAGTTGTAACCTAACCAGTGAATTAATCCCAGATGGGATTAACTGAGTGGTGACTGGAGGCAGGTGGGGTGTGGCTCTGGGGTATGGAGTCTCTCTCTGCTTCTCACAATGCCAGTTGCTTCCCTCCGTCACACTCTCCTGCCATGATGTTTAGTCTCACTTCCAGCCCCGAGGGATGGAGTCGCCCTTCTGTGGACCAAGACCTGAAACTGCGAGCCCTCAAATAAACCTTTCCTCCTTTACAGTTGTGCTGGTTGGGTCATTTAGTTGCATCAGTGAAAAAGTTGACTAAGACAGCAGATATCTGGGGTGGGAACATACAGATTCTTATCATTAAAAAGTTAAATTAATATTTACTTCACCATTATAGAAGTGTTATTTAAAATAATTAAATGGCTGATTGAATAACTCATTGTTAGTCCACACAGAATTTAAGGAGCACCAGACCCCGACTGCTGCAATGCCGAGTGTGCTCACTAGGTGGCAACAGACTGCGCATGCTGGATGGGCCTTAACTGCAGCACTTACTCCTTTTCAAAATCATGAAGAGTAAGCTCAACTTTCAAATTGAATCATGTTATCTTAAAAACACTTTTGAAGAGCCACGATATGTTCTGATGAGTCCCAACAACATGGGCAGAGGCCTTACATTTGGTGTGCTGTCCTGGCTCCTCAGCACAAGGAAAGCGCTTTTTGTTCTACCACCCTGTGAATGCATCTTGAAACTGCAAGGCAGAGCGCACAGTGGGACAGGCGGCCTCCTTCCCTGAGGCGTGTCAGCCCACGATCAGTGAAGCCTGGGTGTGTGAACTTGTGACTGGTTCCTCCTCCATACAACCCTGCTCTGCAACCCAGAATTTGGGGGCCTTCAGGGAAGCTGGGCCTGGAGGGTGGCCTCGCTGTGGTTGCTCAGGCTCTGGAGGGCAGAGGGGGTAGGAGCCAGGGCACGGCATCCAGTTACTGTCAAAGCCATGGGTGATAAGGAAGCAACCTGCTCTGGCCAGGGTGACCCCTGGGAGGTGCAAGGCCAGCGCAGAGGTGGGCAGGCCCTGCTGGCAGGGCCAGAGGGGAGGAAGAGAAGGAAGATGACAGACAGAGGGGGACTAGGAACAAAGTGGCCTATAGGCAACTGCCTTTTTGGAAATATCTCAGATGAGCCAAGAAAACACTCATTCTGAGAAAAAAACACAACTCCTTAAAAAACACATTTTCCTTTGTACTGAAAGGTGAGAGAGAGCGTGTGAAGTCAGAGCTGGAGGGAACCCAGCCAGCCATCCCCCTGTGCTGTGAGGAGGCTGAGGCTGGCGGACAGAGGACACGTCCAGGTCATGCACAGAGGCAAGCCGATGTTCTGCCCTCTGCACCAGCACACACAGAGGCAGGGACGCTGGACGGTGCCGGGGCCACACACCTTCCTATCCCTACAGGAGCTGCTTGTGGTTTTGAATCTACACCCACACCCAGCCTATGGACGCAGTGCTGTCCGGGGTTCTGAGGGCTCTGTGTATAATGCGGGGCTGAAGAGGGGGCCAGGGGTGCAGAGTCAGCCGAGGAGCCACCCTGGGTTGGTGGGAGGAGCTCTGACCTGTCTCAGAACAGCCCAGAAGATGCCAGTGGGCGGCTCCGGGGCGGCTGCCACTCCCAGACTCCTGGGTGTTGGGGCTCTGCAGCAGGACGGCCTGTGCCCAGGCTGCCCCCGACACAGACACTGGAGAGAGCTACGGCACAGGGGGGCCGTGTGCAGTGGGACAGACTGGGAGGAAGGAATGACAGGCTCCACTTGCTCTCTGGTTTTTACCTGGCTCCTCAGGGGTGGAAAGTTCTGGGCTGAAGTCCTCAGAATTGGGTCAGATGTCACAATCATCAACTGTAACATCGAGCAGAGATGGGAAGGAACCCACCAGAGCAGGGAAAACAAAGGAACCCACCTGGGATGGAGTTTAGAGGACAAAAGGGGGGATGGCCCATGCGTGCATAATTAGATTTGTCACATACATTTTGCCTTCTGTAGGAATGACAGCCCCGGGGTGTCCCTGAGCTTGGTGGACTCTGCTCTGGGGCGCCATCTGCATTCTCTCCACAGAGTGCCCACCGCTCTCTTGCCCTCTTCCAGTGATACCCTCTTCCGGAACCTACGGTGCTCTGCAGCTGGGCCACCCACGTACCTTCATTAGGAGCAGACAGTTTGCCATGGAGTACAGCACCCGGCCCAGACGCGACCTCCACAGCTGAATGGAGGCTGCAAAAGAAGAGCAGCTGTCAAAACGCAGGCAAGTCACAGGCTCCTGCCAGCCATCAGCGGCTGGGTCTTCTGAATTCTGATTGAAAAGCCCCTCTTGCTAACACTGCGGGGCCAGCCTGGAATGTTGATCCTGCTGCGAGCCAGACTGGAGGCAAGAAGCACAGCATTGGAATCTGGAGGCCTCAGCGGGCTCCCGAAGATGCAGGCAGCACAAAGGCTGCGGCTTAGCCCTGCTCAGACAAAGGAGCACCACCTGAGCACTCCAGGAAAGGCACACGTCTGCCTGCGGCTGTGCCCTGCTGGGAAGGGGCCTCAGGAAGGTGGCCACGAGGCTCCTGCTCGCCCCCTGCTGGCCCCGGGGTGTCAGGACAGCAGGTTCTCCCCAGCCCTGCACCTGCTGGCTCTTCTTTAGTTCCAATGACTTCCCAGGCCCTGGCTCCTTCACCTTTTAAATGGGAACAGCGATCCCTGCCCATTTTCTTCACAGGGCTGTGTGAGGGTGCGCCATGCGAATGGGTACCGGAGGGCCACCTGGAGGGCACGTGCACTGCAGGCAGGACGAGGCCAGCTCCACAAGCCTGGCGCGGCAGCACGGCAGGCACCGCCTGACCCCGCAGGGCCTTGGCCTGGTCTCTCCCACGTGCCCGCTGCTCGTTGCCACCCTTCCACTGGGTCCGAGCCTTCAGGGCCCCCCTGAGGTTTTCAAGGGCTCCGTGGCTTCAGGGAAAGGTCCCACAGCAGCTTTTGGGACAAGGGGAGGGCTGGCGTCTGTCTGTTTACATGCTGGGCCAGGCCCGCCCCCGGGGGGAAGCCGCCTGTGCTCATGCCTCTTCTTCCCTGTAGTGGGGTCAGGTCTAAATCTGCACCTATCTCTGCAGCACAGCGCAGGGCTCGGCTTGCCAAGAGGGAGGCGTGAGGGTGCGCGGGAGTGCCCACCATGGAGGGAGGGGAGAGAGAGAGACCCAGGCCACGCCTGTGTGGCTGCTCTGCTGGGAGCAGAGGCCCCTCACCTTGCCGGCTCTCGGGCGTGACGCTGCTCGAGCCCCCGTCTTCGGCAAGCCCTTGCTCCAGGTTGGCCAAGATCTGCAGTCATTTAAACAAGGAAAGAAAACCATAAAAATGAGTTTGCATCTGGACTTGTCACAGTATATTCTCAGCAGAGCAAATTTCTCTGGATAAAAATGCATCTAAGGACCATCCACATGGAGATTTCAAAGGCCGGGATGACTGTCACTCAGAGGTGACGGCGAAGGGAAGGGCCCTGCTCCCCCGCAAGGTGGCACTTGGGTTTCTGGCACTTGTGACCACTCTGAGACATCGTGCACAGGGACACGTGGCCTTCCTGTTTAAGAAGAGCCTCGATACGTGACAGGAGGGTGGCCACCGGCTTCAGTGGAAGCATCTGTCGCTCCTCCGGGCACCAGGAGGGGCTGTGGCCTTTTTAATGTGCCAAATACACTCTGTGCAGCTGTCATTTCATGTAGCTCTCACTGTTTGGTTAGTAACTCTTGGTTGCTTCTTCCATGTTCTGTTTTATCCTGAAAGAAAAGCTGCTGTGGCCACTACCATTAGGTACTGATCTCACTGTCTTGAGGGGCAGGATGAGGAGGAAGTCCCGGGAGTAGAGAATCTTCCCTAGACAGAACAAAGGCCTCCAGCCGTTCACCAGGGACACCTCTCCCTCATCAGGCCGCCTGGCCGGCTCCACTCCAGTGTGGACCAGGTCGCCGTGCTGTCCACTTGTCCCCTCGCCTGTGCAGAGGACAGCAGTGGCCGTGAGCCTCCACCTGTGGATGCCTGGGGGCTGGTGCTGAATGGCCTCCCAGCTGTCTGTCTTCGGATGTGTCACAGACCACACGCCTGCAGGGCAGGGAGTCTCAGTGCTGCCACGCAGCTGTGATCCCTGGACTGGAGGAGAGGAAGCCCAGGAAGGAAGAGAGGGACAGGGGACGGCGCCAGACAGGAAGAGAGCCCAGTGGAACCCTGACCATGCAGACGGCCAGCCCCACTAGGGTCAACGACCTGGGCCCTGGGCACAGGGGAGGAGGCCTTGCGTGGAGCCCAAAAGCGGAGGTCGAGAGCAGTGCCCTGAGGCAGGTGTGCTCGGCGGAGGACCAGCAGCAGCTCCCCACTGGCCCAACGCTCCGCTGAGGGGAGCCCTGGGCCTGTGGGGCCTTGGCTAGCTGCGTTCCTGCCGGCTGTGGGGAATGAGGGGCACCCAAGGGGGCAGAGGCCCCGGAGGAGGCTCTCACATCGCAGAGGCCAGGCAGCTCCACTAGCAGCAGAAGCAGAGCAGGAGAGCGCCCCGGCCACCTGCTCGTCCTCCTCCCAGGGAGTCAGCTGGGGACGGCACAGGTCAACAGGGGGCTGCAGCTCCCTCTGCCAGGAGCCCACACACTGGGCAGGGGGCATGTGGCAAGGCTCTGCAGGGCCTGCCCAGTCCTGGGCTGCTGAAGCCTGTGAGCACCAGGGGAGGCTCAGCCACGAGAGTGGGCACGTCGGGTCCTCAGCACTGCTTCCCCTTTAGGCTGCTACTGAATGGTATCTGTCAGCAGGTTCCCTCCAGATCAGAAGTACACCCCAAGTGACCAACAGAAACCTGGTCCCAGCCAGCAGCTCGCACAGCTGCCAGAGCCAGCCCTCTGCACTGCTGAGCGAGGCGAGTCTGCACACAGGAGCCACCAGAGCCAGCCCTCTGCACTGCTGAGCGACAGCGCACCAGCAGAGGCCAGTCTGCACACAGGAGCCACCAGAGCCAGCCTGTCGGGCAGCAGGCTGAGCCACGGCATCTGGAAGGCATACTCGCAGATCATCTCTTCTGGTTACAGTGTGGTTCTCTTCAGCACATGGAGTGTTGGTTCTCCAGGACGCAACACATGTCAGTGTGCAAAAGAAGCCTCAGCAGATCACAGAGAATCAAAATCATGTGTCTTTTCTGGCTACTAAACCAAAAACTAACAAAAGCAACTTAAGAACTATACAAAGTCATGGAGACTCAGCACTTAACAACATGCTACCGAACGATGTCACTGAAAAAATAAACCTAAAGGGACATTTAAAAATTTCTTGAAGCAAATGAAAATGGAAAGAATGAACCTAAACTTAGGGCCAACAGCAAAAGTAATACGAAGAAGGAAGACTGCAGCAAAACTCCTGCACCCCAAAGAGAGAGACTTAAAAAATCCAACAGTGCATCTTGAGGACCTAAAAAAGGAAGAGAACTAAAACCAAAATCAGTATTAGGAAAGAAGTGACAAAGATCAGAGCAGAAGTAACCAAACACAGACAGAAAAATACAAAAGAGCATGAATTTAAGTGCTGCTTTTAATAAGACAAACAAAACTGACAAATCGTTAGCTGAAGCTGGCTTTGAACTCACAATCCTCCTGCCTCAGCCTCCCAAGCCACTGGGATTACAGGCATGCGCCACCAAACCTGGCTTCAGCAGCATTTTAAAACACCAATAACAAAACTGCTAAGAAAGCAAACATAAAAACAACCCTTTCATAACAGCCACAAAAACATCTACCACAGCACCACTTAAGACAGTAAGGAAGAAAGAAATCAGCAGAGGAGAGGAAGGTGACAGGGTGGAGAAGGGAGGGTCAGTGGAAGCACTGGGGCTGACATGGAGCAAACGACACTGCAAGCACGTGTGAGCACGTCGGGATGAACCTGCTGCTGTGAATAATGGCAGCACACCAAAACCATGAAAAACAGCTCAAAATGGGCCAGAGACCTCCATGGAAGTACTTCAAGACCTTGGCATGGGCAGTTTTCTGGGTTAGACCCCCAAAGCATGGGAAACAAAAGCAAAAATACACAAGTGGGGTTACAGCAAACTAAAAAGCTTCTGAACAGCCAAGGAGACAGTCAAAAGCATGAGAGACAACTCAGGTAATGGGAGAAAACATCAATCAAAAAGCATTATCAGATACATGGAACTCACAGAACTTAAGGGCAACACAGAAATTCAATTAAAAATGGCCAAATGATCTGAATAGATACTTTTTAAAAGAAGAAATACAAAAGGTCAACACATCTAAAAAAAAATGCTCAATATCATTAGCCATTGGGAAAATTTAAATCAAAACTACAAGATATCCCACCCCAGTTAGAATAATTATTAAAAAACTAAAAAAACAAGGGGGATGTGGAGAAAAGCTCTCATGCACTGTTGGGGAGAATGTGACTTAGTACAACCACTGTGGAGAACAGCATGGAGGTCCTCCGAACAACTAACGTGAGACCCGCTGTAGGACCCAGCCAACCCTCTTCTGGATATACACCCAAAGGAAATGCAATCAGCCCCCCAGGGGAAAGCCCACGCCCATCTCGACTGCAGCAGTATTCAAATAATTGAGTATGGAACCCGCCTAAGTGCCCACTGACAGATGAACGGGTAAAGAAAGGCTGGCACACGTGATAATGGAGTATTCATCAGCCATGGAGAAGAAAGAAATCCTGTAATCCCAGAGTCTCGGGAGGCTGAGACAGGAGGATCTCGAGTTCAAAGCCAACCTCCGCAACTTAGCGAGATCCTAAGCAACTCAGAGAGACCTGTCTCTAAATAAAATACAAAACAGGGCTGGGGATGTGGCTCAGTGGTTGAGTGCCCGAGTTCAATCCCCAGTACCGACCCCCCCAAAAAAGAAAAGAATGGAATCCTGCCAGGTGCAGCAACACGGACGCAGCTGGAGGACACCCGCTGAGCAGGACGCGACCAGTGCCTCAGGTTCTCGCTCACGTGTGGGAGGTGAAGATAAAGCGGAGCTGAGCGCAGACTCAGGGACTACAGAGCCTGGGCAGGCAGCAGCTGTGGCGTGGAAGGCGGTGAAGGGAGGCTGAACTGGATCCGTGCCACTGTGTGTGCTCTAAGGACTATCACACTCAACCCCACAGATCCGTGCGATTAATACATGTCGATCCAAAGAAAAACAAAACTCTCCTAAAAATAACATGTTTTGTGGGGGGGCACTGGGGATTGAACTCAGGGACCCTCGACCACTGAGGCACATCCCAGCCCTATTTTGTATTTTATTTAGACAGGGTCTCACCAAGTTGCTTAGGGACTTGTTTTCCTGAGGCTGGCTTTGAACTTGTGATCCTCCTGCCTCAGCCTCCCGAATGGCTGGGATGACAGTGTGCCACTGAGCACAGCAAAATAAAACTTGCTTTAAAAGGAAAACGCAAGCTGCTTGGCTTGAAGCCAGAGCTTTGGAGTGGTCTGTCCCATCGCAGCTGATAACCTGTCTCCGGGCAGCTTTTTATTCAGGGTGTGCCAAGGTCAGAGTCTTGCTCAATTTGGAGCTTCCCAGGTGGTTCCTCACTGGAATTCTGGAGTCATGCGCTCCGTTCCTGGGAAGCAGCTGCGGGGGCACAGCGCCCAGTGCTGGGCGCACCTGGGCTGGTCGGGGGGAGGCTGTACTCCATTAGTGCAGACAGCCATGACTGCACTAATCCACTGGGGGTGGGGGGACACCTCGGAGGGAATGAAGACCTGGATGTTTTGCCCAAGGAGAAAGTCGTATGCCCTGAATGAATACAGCTCTCTGACTTGTTCACAACAGTACTTAAAAGGCAATCTGTAACCTATTCAGATTTAAAGGACCCAACTCCTTGCTCTGAGTCCACGCAGTCGTCCGGGGAGGTGGTGGAGCACACGTCCTAACTGGGTCAGACACGTTGGTCTGGAGCCACAGTCTGCAGAGGCTGAGAGGAAGGGCCCTTCACACCTGTCCCTGGGGTGACTGTCGTGCATTGTGGGGTGTGGTGGGACAGGACTCAGGATGATAGATCAGTGCAGGCTGTTGGGAGGTGGGCACTAATTCAAGAGCCTGAGGATTCACTGGCCCCCTGCAGTCCAGACAAAGGGTCGGTTGGGTCTGCCTTGGATCTCGGGAAGTCCAGGGATCTCCCTCTCACCACCCCAGGGACATCTCAGTAAAGAGGCTTTCCAAGGGACGTGGGTTTCTTGGAGCTGCTCCAGGACACCCAAAGATCATTAAGTACTTGGCCATGTGCCAGCACCTTGCTGAGTCACTGACCCCTCTCAACAGCCCGCGATGTCATGAGCGATACTACTCAGGACGGACAAAGAGGCTGGGCCAACCCAGGCTGACAGCTGGTCAGGCAGGGCCGGGCCTGGACGTTCTCACCGTTTGCCTGGCTCCAGGATACCCTCACACCCACTGCCTGTGGGTCAGCATCCTCTGCAGCCTTCACACCTTGACCACGCGCACAGATGGAAAGAAGGCACAGCGCTGAGAGGACAGTCAAGAGTGCAGGGCAGAGGCCTTTTGTTATGTCGAGGGCCTGCTTCTCTCTGGGCGGTCAATGCCTTGAGCTCACTGTGTGCACCAGCCTTTGTGCCAGGTGCAGGCGCCAGGTGGCACTGCTGGCCGTCCCCTGGCTTCTGATTTTCTGGAGTGTGAATCTCCACGGTGAGCAGAGTCAGGATGTAAACCCTGCGAGTCCTGATGCGAGGGCTCCTCCCTTCCTTCAGGATGTCAGGCGCGGGAGCCTCCAAGGCCACGGCCCTCCTGCCAGTTCTGCGGCCCTCCACGTGCCCTCTTCTCTCAAGCCACGATCACTTGCTCTCTGCGAGTGCAGCAGAAAAATGGAGCAAGGGAGCATCTGGGTCAGGCACAGTGCTGGCGGCAGCGGGTGTCCTCTGTATGCGGCTGGCCGGCCTGCCTGAGCAGCTGGCCAGTGACAGGCAGTGACGGCTGTTCTCACTTCTGTACAATAAAACAGCAGAACTGAGTATGTCCATGTGTCAGAAATCCTCTCAGAAAAGACTTGAAGCCTCCCAGAGGCCCCACTCTCACTCCTGCCTTACCTGCAGCCACCAGCAGAGAAGCAGAGCACACTGGTGGCTGAACAGGCTGCTTCTCCAGCAGGGGTGAGAACACCTCACCCTCCGCCTCCTCCGGGTGTGCTGAGGCTCGGAGGAGGGGCTCCTTTCCCCTGGTGCCCTCAGCAAGCTCCTGCGGGCTGGTGGGGGCTGCAACAGGCGGGCAGGACGGAGCTGCCCTGAAGCCCATGCCGGGCACATCCACACTGGCCGAGAATGAAGCACAAACTAACTGGACACCATTATTGGTGGCCTCTGCATCTGTTTATGCAGTGGCTCTTAGGAATACGTTCGCTTGGCTCTTTCCCAGCTGTCTGCAAGGTTCTCGAGCCAGAGGTGGAGACAGCCTGGAGAACCAGTGAGACGCACAGAGAGCAGAGGTGGAGGCATCTGCTCTTCTGACAGTGATGGTCACTAGCCTCTAAGCCACGGTGCCATGGCACACTCATAGTAAATGATGGCATATTTCACTCTTCAGGGGTGCAACTCCATTGAGCCACACATTTACTGATTCACCAGCGGCTCCAAGACAATAGGTGAAACACTTGACTCCTTTGTAAAGCGCAGACGGGTGTCCTGATCAAACTGGGCCCACACAGGAGCTCTCGACATCACCCTGGTCGAGACTTGTAGATGAACACACGGATTCTAATCATCGCTTGGTGAGTCTCTCAGCTGCCTCTGAGCACATGATGGGTTTATGGCTGCCGAGAATTCTGTAATTGGTTGTTTTCTGCTCTGCCTTGGTTACTAGGAAGTGGACAACAAATTTACTTTGAACACACCTTTTACTTTACCAACTGTACTAGTGGCTAAATTTTACTTTTCTTTGTCCCCTAGTCCTCATTTTCTTCAACAGGAAGGGCCTTATAAATGAAATTATGCAATGCATGAGTCTTGAAAATAAGAGAACGAATCCACCTTCGATGACGTCACCCACTCCTCTCACCTGGTGCTTCCCCTCTAATGCTGCTGTCTGCATCACTGATCAGGTGCCATCACTGACCATGGGCTGGCTATGAGAACTAACACAGTCCTGCCAATCAGAACTTCCCTGCGAGATGGCGCTGGCCCCAGAGCCAGGGATGACCTGCTCCAGGCGCAGGTGTTTAGCACTCTTCACAGGCTCTTCCAAGTGGATGTAGCCCACACAGAGCACAGCAGAGGCTGCCTCTGCGGGGGTGGCAGACGCTGGCGTAGGGAGAGAAGTAACCCTTCAGGGCTTCCTCATTTCCTGCGGAACACACGGCAGTAATGACAGTACCTGACTGGAGCGTGGGCCTGAGAGCCAGATCGCTCGGCTCAAATCATGTGAGTTGGGCACGCCAGGTGACCTCCTGAGCCTCAGCGTTCTCCTTTATCAAATGGGACATACAACACCTGCTTCACTGGTTGCTTAAGGATTGCTGAGTTACTACGTGGCAGACGCTCAGGAAAGGTGTGGACTCATCCCAAGCTTGATGTACCTGCCTGTCGAGCAGAGTGAGGACAGGTGGTCAGAACACAGTCAGACACCCTCTGACTGTGTCAGTTGCTCTGCAGTCGGAGGCGAGGGCTGCTGCTGGTCTTAGCCAGTGAGGCCTAGGAGGACCGTGAGCAGGTGGGAAGTCAGAGGACCAGAGAGCTGGCTTGCGGACCTGACTGTCTGCTCTCAGACCACCCCATGCCTCAGTCTTCTCTCTCAAATAGTAAGATATTTTCCTGCAACAATCTGACATGGAGGTGAATGAAAAGACTAGTTTAGAAAGTTAATGATCTAGAATTTCTCAGTATCAAGTTATGCAGTTCTAGTTCTGAAAATAAATACATTTTAGCTGTTTTAAGATTCAAGAAAAGTGCTACCATGAAAAAAGTAGCAAGCAATTCCACCAGCTGACCAAGGCACAAGAAAGCAGCACAGCTCTTTTAATCTTTAAGGTATAGCATGAAAACGTGGGAGCAGACATGAGCTGGTGGGTGGGGGGCCCTGAATCCTGCACGTCCCAGCAGAAGGCCCCTCTCGCACAGACTGGGTGGGGCGCATCCCCTCGGGTGCTGACAGCCCCAGGAATCCCACGGCTCCCACCAGAGGCTGGGAGCTGGAAGGAGGGGTGGCGTGTGCCCTCACACGCATGCTTCTGCCCGAGCAGCTGCCTGTGGCTGTGGTTTCCAGGCTGCCCCCTCACAGGGCTGCCCCGTGCCCAGCTGAGCCTGAGTCCCACATTTCCTCCGACGTTTCTCGGTGTGCGTCTGACTGTTGATGGGACGGCCGCAAGCTGACTTTGCGCAGCTGCTGTCACGGCCAGGGTCCGTCGCTCACACTCACAGCTCCTGGGCCTTGGCGTCAGTGCTGCCAGAGGGCTGTGGTCACCAGGCGTCGTTTCAGTCAGCCACCATGCTCTGCCTAGCGCGGCGCAGGAGCTCGTGACAGGTGCTGGCGTGAGCGGTCTGGCCCACGGAGGCCTGTCAGGGCACCAGGCAGGCGCTCCCAGGCTGCTGCCACTAACTAAGGTTTCTGTCTTCATTCACCAAGAGCACTGAGGAAGGGGAACTCAGCACCCAGCTTCACCTGGCAGGAGCACTGAGGAAGGGGAACTCAGCACCCAGCTTCACCTGGCAGGAGTACTGAGGAAGGGGATGCTCAGCAACTAGCTTTACCTAGCAGGAGTACTGAGGAAGGGGAACTCAGCACCCAGCTTCCCTGGCAAGAGTACTGAGGAAGGGGATGCTCAGCACCTAGCTTCACCTGGCAGAAGCACTGAGGAAGGGGAACTCAGCACCCAGCTTCACCTGGCAGGAGCACTGAGGAAGGGGAACTCAGCACCCAGCTTCACCTGGCAGGAGTACTGAGGAAGGGGAACTCAGCACCCAGCTTCACCTAGCAGGAGTTCTGAGGAAGCAGAAGCTCAGCACCCAGCTTTACCTAGCAGGAATACTGAGGAAGGGGAACTCAGCACCTGGCTTCACTTATTGAAAATACTGAAAAGGGGAAACTCAGCACTCAGGCACTTCCAACAACCATCCTCCATCCTTCAAAGTTACCTGGCCACACTAAGTGATGCCCTGGCTCTGAGGAAGGAAGTGGGACTGGTGTCGGCGGGAGGGACGGGCGCTTACCTTGCTGCAGACGGTCTTGACCCGGTGCAGTCTATCCAGGGACTCCTGTGGGTGGCCCAGGTACTGCTGCAGCTCTGCGTGCAGGATGCGCATGGAGAAGGGCACCATGGAGCCTAGGGTGGAAATTGGATCGGTCAGTCTGCCTGCTGTGGCTGGCGGGCTCCGGGGGCCAGCAGCCCAGCCGCAGTGAGGACCCGAGCCCTTATTCCTTGAGCACAGCTGCAGGCGTGTGCTGGTTTTCTCTGAAGAGCTGAATCTATGTGTCTCCAGCAACTGCCACCATCCCACGCAGAGGTCCACTCCTGTAGGGAGGGACAGCGCGGCAGTGCTACCGTTTCTGTAGCAAGCCAGCTCAAACCAGGGCGGCTCAGGCTGGGTGAGCGCCTGGGCCAGCCCCAGGCTGGGCCTCTTAGTGCAAGTTGTCTCAAAATGTTCTCTTTCCATGTTTATTGTTCCTTTTCAGCTACACGTAACATTAGGATGGATTCTGACGTAATCAGAGAAATGTGGAATGCAGTTTGCTCTGATTGGGTCCCCAGTGCTTCCCTCCCGCCCGCTCCTGCACGTCCTCCGGGTTACCTCAGTGTCCTGGGGATGCACATGAGGTGCGACCTGCTGGGGTGTGTCCACACGTGTATGCAGGGGAGCTAGGCCAGAGCCACTCCTGCGCTTTCCTCTCCTTCCCCCTCCCTTCCCCTTGGTGCCCTGCATCTAGTTCATCACTCTTTCTTCTATTTTCATGGAATCTTCCCCTTTTCCTTTCTCTCTTTCTCCTACCCTCCCTTTACTTTAGATTAGCTTCCGCATATCAGAGAGAACATTCGACCTGTGACTTTCTGTGTTTAGCTTATGTCACTTAGCACCATAGTCTCCAGGTTCAACCATTTATCAGCAAATGCCATAATTTCATTCTTCTTTATGGCTGAGTAATATTCCATTGTGTATATGGTGAGTATTCCATTCATCCTGATTGGTCCCATAGCTTGGCTATTGTGAATTGTGTTGCTATAAACATTGATGTGGTTGCATTCCTTATAGTATGCTGATTAAAGAACATTTGGCTGTATACTAAGGAGTGGGGACCATATGGTGGTTCCACTCCTAGTTTTTTTTGAGAAATCTCCACATTTCTTTCCAGAGTGGTTGCCTGGAGATGCAGTTCAGTGGCAGCACCTGTCTAGCATGTGTGAGGCCCTGGGTTCGACTCCCAGTACAACACACACACACACACACACACACACACACACACACACAGACTGCTTAGGCTGGGCTCCCCAGCAGGTGCTGAAAGCAGGGTCTGGAAAGTCATCAGCTGGGAGGCTACAGAGTGAGGTGGAACCCCAGCCTGGGTCCTGATGGGGGTCACCCAGATTCTGGTTTACACTCTGGAGCCTCAGCCCTGCCTCCACGCTGTCCCAGCACGGGAAAGCTCCACTCCCAGCTGTCCTGGCGTGGAGGCATGCCGTGCGGGAGGGAAGGTGCAGGAGCGATGCGCCCCGCCCACATCCAGACACTCCTGAGTCCCTCGGGGACGGCCACCTTTCTGTCAACAGTACCATAGCTTCTAACATGATCTGGGGCTTGGACTGTAGTCTGCACTCCATACACGCGAACCAGCACAATAATCAAATGGCCCAGCTGATTACAAACGAGACGAGCGTGGGCTGCCAGCAGGGAGCAACTGGCAAGGATTTGGTAACTGGGCTTTTCAAAACAGGCCCAAGCCGTGAACATTCAGAGCTGGAACAGAGCTTGGAAGCTGGTCAGAAAACAAGCTGTGTGTCTTTTGCAAGCCACCAAGGCTCTCTGTACCTCAGTCTTCCACCTCACACTCATTCATAACTGAATGTGTGCCTTGAACCACACAGAGATGGGCTTCATGCCTGTGCTGCTCTTTATCTTGAAATCTTATGATGCTTGATGGTTCTTAACAAGAAAGGTTCAAAAGGACAGAAAAATATAAGGAATGCTACAGGAGGTAGGTGCTGAGGTTACAGGCCTGGAGAAAAGAATGATAGTAATTACTGAATCTAAAATGATTGAACTTTCTTTTTTGGTGACACTAAATAATTTCTATATCTGAAGAGGATGGATGATCGAGTTTAAATCTTCAGTGTCCTAAAGAGACATGGAGAGTCATGGCAGGTCATGCTCTGCCACTCCTGTGTGCCAGGCAGAGAGGAGGCAATAACCATGCCACGTGGTGGCTGGGATTCACCTCTACAGAAAGAATTCCGCAGGAACCCCAAGCTCCGAGACAGGCACAGGAGCAAACACCCCTGGAGTTCTCAGTGTGACCTGTAAATGAGGCGCCTGCGTGAGGGATGGCTGCCTATCACCTGACCTGGGGCAGTTTCTGTGGGTAGAAGGACACACAAAAATGTCGTGAATGAAGTGAAGCCTGCCAGGTGTCAGATGGAGCAACACGGTGCTGAGAGGGCTTGGAGAGAGCATTGACGGAGCAACGAGGTGCTGAGAGGGCGCGGAGGGAGCATTGATGGAGCAACGCGGTGCTGAGAGGGCGCGGAGGAAGCATTGAATAAGTACCTAAAATCAATAATCTAGATTCCTCTCCTAGGACACTGGAGAAGGATGAGTGATATGAGCCTAAAGTAAACAGAAGAAATAAAATAATAAAATCAGCACAAATCAATAAATTGAAGAGGACATCAAAAGAGAAAATTAACAAAACCAAAAGCTATTTCTTGACAATCAGTAAGATTTGATAAACAACTCAGGATAACCAAGAAAGGATAAGAACTACTAATACTGGAAATGAAAGGGATCATCACTACTGATCCCATGGACATTAAAAGTAAAGGAATATTTGAACTGCCCTACGTCCATGAACTTGGTAACCTAGATGAAAAGAAAAAGCTTTGCCCCAAAAGAAAGCTCCAGGCCTAGATGGTTTTCCTAGTGACTCCGCCCAACAGGTGCCAGTCTTCACCATCTGCTCCAGACAGCAACGCCAGCAGCACCCTAACCAACACCAGGCAAGACACCAAGAGAGGGAAACGAGGAACAGTAGGTCTCATGAACAAAGTTATGCCAGTCCTCTGTGGAAGGCCAACAGAAAATCAGCAATCAAGTAAAAAATGTATAAAAACAATTATAGACCATGACCAAAGAAGACTGCTTCCAGGCAGATCAATTAATGTGATCACCACAGAAAATGGTCTTGAGAACAAAAATCAACAGATGCTGAAAAAACAAGTAACAAAATACAACAACCATTTGTGATAAAAACCCAGCAAACCAGGAATAGAGAGAAACTTCCTCAACTTAATAAAGAACACCTACAATATATTTATAATGAGAAACTAGATGTTTTCCCTTTAATATCATGAATAAAGCAAGAATATCTCCTTTCACTGATCCTACTAAACAATACACTCAGAGTCCTAATATAATAAGAAAAGGAAACAAAAGGTATAAAGAATGAAAATGAAAAAAACAAAATTATCTCTGCAGAAGACATGATTATCTATGTAGAAATGTGAATCATCAAAACAACAAAAGGAACAAATGTAAAACCCAAACAAAACTTCCTAAACGATTCAAGAATAAACAAAAGTAAACTGAGTTCCAAATACCAGCAATCAACAACTGAAATTAAAAGCAAAATAGCATCTACCAAATGAATGAATTACTTAAGTACAAATCTGAGAACATATTCAAAAGACTATATAAAGAAAACTAAAATTCCTTCTGATGGAAGGAAATCAAAGATCTGAGTAAATAGAGAGATATCCATGTTCGTGGATAGAAAGACTAAAAATTGCTAATGCTATTTCTTCAGAACTTGATGTTTAGATTTAGTGCAATCCCAATGAAAATTTCAGCAAGTTACTTTGTGGGTATCAAAAAACTAATTCTAAAGTCTATATACAGAAGCAAAACCCAGAAAATCCGTATTGAAGAGAATAACCATGTTGGCAAAACTGACATATTCATACCACAAATATTACTTGATGATAAGAAATGTACTATCAAACCAGAGGGGGAAAAAATGGAAGTACCATATATTTAAATTCTGATACAAGAAGTCAGTCTGAGAAGCGTATGTACCGTGTGCTTTTGACTATGTGGCTTCTGGAAAAGGCAGGACTGTGGAGAGAGTAGGACAGGAGTCGGCGGGACATGGGCACTTATGGTTGGAGCACAGGAGATTCCAGGGCAGCGAGACCATTCCAGATGACGCTGTGATGGACACAGCAACCGAGGAGACCAGCTCTCAACCAGGACAGCACGCGCGAGCCGAAGACGGACTGACCAAACATCCACGGCGATGTCATCTTCCTTATCATGTCTTCAAAATACACATTTAGTTTAATTTTCCAAAATTTTTATAAAACTTCGCTTTATAAGAATTTTATGGGACCAAATCAAAACCTGCAATCAGGGTAATATACAGTATTCATTTATATCACACGAGGAAACGCACCTCTTTAGTTACATGCTGTTTCCTGGACATTTCCAACCCCTTTAGAACAATCCAGGCACTGAAGGACCACTGGGGCGGGGGGACAGGGAAGCCGCAAGATCTGCCTGTGGGTTTTCCCAAGTGGCTGAGGGGCCCGAGCCCGGGGCCTGGCGAGGCCCTCCTCACCGCAGGCACTGCTGTGCTCTGCAGAGTGGGGAAGGGAGCGGTGGGCAAGGCACTTCTGCTGCCCACAGGCGCTGCCCTCTGCGCCCCAGCCCTCGACTCTGCTAGGCTGGCTTCCAGGGCTACTGCTTGTCAGTGGGGTGGACACTTGTGAACCATGTTTATCTACTTCCTCGGTTCGGGGAACAAGTTGTGTAAAACTGCAAATGAAACGATGACTGGTGTGCAACGTTCTTTTAGAATTACATCTTCATGTTTCTGAAAAGAAGACATTTTAACACGTCATTTTTACAAACACCAGTGTTCCCTCCACAGAATGTCTGGGCACCCTCGTTCCCATGCACGGCCACCACGTGCCACTCAGGTTTCCGCCCTTGGTCTGCACAGAAAGGCAGCTACAAGGGGCCAGGGCTCTTCCGTGGCAGGAAGGGGAAAGGACCTCCTTGTTTCAGCTGCACTGACCCACACGCTGGCCCACTGTGTGCGGACATTGCCAAGAGAACAGGCCTCGCCCCCAGCCCAGCACAACCCTTGGCACACAGGCCAGGACAGGGAGCGCTGCCTGCCGTGCACAGGCGGGCATCACAAGGAGCAGGGCCCACAGGGAGACACGCGTGGCCTACGGGAGAGGCCTCAGGGAGACACACGTGGCCTACAGGGGAGAGGCCTCAGGGAGACATGCGTGGCCTACAGGGGAGAGGCCTCAGGGATTCACGCGTGGCCTACAGGAGAGGCCACAGGGAGACACGCATGGCCTACGGGAGAGGCCACAGGGAGACACGTGTGGCCTACGGGAGAGGCCACAGGGAGACACGCGTGGCCTATGGGAGAGGCCTCAGGGAGACACGCGTGGCCTGCAGAAGATGGGCCACAGGGAGATATGCGTGGCCTACTGGGGAGAGAACGAAGGGGATTAAACCAAAGGAAAACACGCCTTTCTAGACGACGATGTGGTCCACAGGATGAAAACAAGAACAGAGCAGCTGGGAAGTGCTGTCTCCAGGTTCTAGCTGGTCTCTCACTCTGTCCTCTATCCCGCTCTGGTGCCCCGCTCAGGCCGGCACTGGCCACAAACCCACGGCCCCGCCTCTTCTGCAGCACACGCAGTCACTGCTCTGGTGTCAGACAGACCTTCACTCAGGAAACGCCCCTGACAGTCTTTGCCCAGATGCAAAGTCTGCCTGTCACTGAAGAGCTACTGGGAGTCTCAGGGACATCCTTCGTGCTAAGAGCGGCTGTCAAGGGACATAAAGCTTGTGAAGAAAAGGCCAGTCAGAATCTCCAAGGAAACATAATTCTAAGGATCTATTTTCCAAAAGATTCCCACATCTAGTCCTGACCTGCCAAAATCTAGGTTGGTATAAATACTGTAGAAACTTTCTCATTAATCATTTAGAAAACATTAAATGAAAATTCTCCTTCAGAATTTATTTCAGACATCCCTGCAGTGCTCAAAATCCATGCTGCCACTGCAGAAAGCCAGGGAAACATACTGGACTCAGCCAGGCCCTAGTGGGAAAGGGACAGGGGGATGTCCGCCCGACTCCAGGGGCCTGTGGGTGCTGTGTGAAGGGGCAGCCGGCAGCGTCTCTGCTGGGCAGCTGCATCCTCTCTGCAACAAGGACGGAAGGTCACAGAGCAGCTGGGCGGGGTGAGGGGGGCTGAGAAGATGCTGATCACGGCGCTCTGCACCACTGTGGCTGGCACCTGCAAGGAGCCCGCGAGTCCTGGGCCCACCATGGCAGGTTATGTCTGGGCACCACCTCTGGAGTCTGAATGGGCTTTCGCAGCTCACTGGAGTCAGCCAGAGCCTGGCGGGGGTCGCAGCTCAGTGCTTTCTTCCCTGTTGCCACCTCCTCCCTGTGCCGCGGGCAGCCCGGGGAAAGCCGTGCCTTGGCTGCACCGAGGGGACTCCCGGCTGTGTCCATCCATCAGGAGCACCACGCTCACAGCCCAGCAGTCGCCTTCAACTCAGCACTGTTTCTAAGTAGGAAAAACCTACCAAGAAAGTCGCAGGCAAAAAAGTCCTACATCAAGTCCTCACCATCTAATGCTTCATTCAGTGACACGTCTGGAGCCACCACGCTGGAGTGCTGACCAGGCTGGGTGACCGAGGTTCTGGTCCGAGCCAGGCCTGAGAAGAGGCCTTCATCCTGCTGGTCCAGTGGCAGAAATGAAACAGGTGGAAAAGTCCTGTCCTGAGTAGCGTGTCCTAGGGGCTAGATTTGGTGACGTGATGAGTGTGCACTCCAGAGCACTGAGGATGACCAACAGCCGGCTCCTGCTGCACAGAGTGGCAAGAGCGTGCGACTGCGGCCTTGTTGAGTGAGAAGACAAGGCCAGGCCTTCGAGTCATGAGGGTGGACATTCAGCCTGAGCTTTCGTGTACGGTTGTGTGCTGATACCGACAAGTTTCAGTATTTGGCTTGGGAATTAGCAGTGTGCATTTCAGACTTGGGAGGGAGGTAGAGGAGGACTACAGACCCAAAGGCAGTTCACCCTTACTGGTGCAGAGGGTGGAGGTCAGAGAAGGGTGGAGATTAGCATCCAGTTAATTCCAGGATTTGTCTGTCGATTTCAGTTTGGCTTGATGGAACTCCAATAAGACTTCAGAGGAAGACAACAGAGCTGTCACGGCTGGGACTGGACAGTGAGCTGGTGAGCACACAAGAGGCTTTCTGAAACATCATGGTGAAGATCAACAAACCTGCTTTCTCCAGTGGAAAGACCCAGAGCTGCATAAGCTCCCAAGTCACACTGAAAGTTAAGAGAGAACTGTTCGGTGCTGCTCAGTGCTATGAAAACGCAGAGCTCACCACCGTCCTGAGTCTCCTGTTGCAACGAGAGGGAGGCTTTTACACAACAGACTGGAAAGATGGTGGTGGGGCCGGGAACACCTGTCTCCCGAGAGGCTGGAATTAACTATGTCAGCAAAGCACTTTTCGTTTCCTTTGGAGATAAAAACAGCCTAGAGTACGCACAGAGAATGAGCCCGAGGTAAACCCTGAACTTCTGCTCAGGATCACGCACCAGTGCTGGTTCACCAGCTGCGACAAACGTACCAAGGCAAGATGTTAAATGAAGCAGACCCTGGAGGCGCGGGCTCCAGACACTGCCACGTGGGGCCTGGGCAGCCAGAAGTGTGTCAGGTCACGAACGCTGCCTGTCCGCACTGCTTCACGCCAGCCAGCTACACGGCAGCCCGGGCAGACTGAACAGCACCCTCCCTGACAAGCTGTGCACGGGAGAACCTTTTGATGAATTTCAAATGGAAGGTGTCTTGGCAGAAAGCAATGAGGTTTATTTAGAACCAACATTGGAAAATTCATCTCAAGCCTTGATAATGGAGCTGACTAAACACAAGGTCCCTGCCTGAGGTCTCTGCAGAGCCCTTTCTGTTGGGCAGGCGTCGCATGGACTCATGACGTCCCCATGAAGCTCACTCCTGGAAACTGGAAGGACGGAGGAGGCCTCAGCCCCAGGCTGGGAAGTGAGTACGTATCTACCAGAATCAGGTTCGAGAAGAGCGTTGTGGAGGGAGTGCAGGCCACTGTCCTGTTACTGGAGCAGACCTTAATGGAGAGGTGACCTCAAAGGCAGAGACTTGGTGTTCGAGTCACAGCTCATGTTAAAATCCGGGACCCCTCCCTCAGCCTCTGAGAAGGCTTCTGGGGCAGGAACCCACAGGGAGGCCGAGGTGCGCCACTGCCGGGTGCATCCGGCTGCTCCAGCTTCCTGCTGGATGTGGAACCCTAGGGAGGCCGCCGGGCAGCACCTGCCTCCCGCGGACATCTCCCCACAGCCTTCCCCAGCCTCGTCCCAGCACAACCCCACTGGGATGGGGCACAGAGACCTCTGTCCTGAGGGGGACAGGCAGCGGGTGATGTGCTGCATCACCTGTCTGTCCTCACAACACACGAATCGCTATGCTGTGCCTCGCTGTCCCTTCCCAATGGTTTAACTGAAAATGAAACGGAAACAAGGTAGTTGGGTAAACATACCACTTCGTATTGGAAAGGGATACAGGGAATGACCTGGAATATTTTCCAGGGATAGATTTCTGTCGACCCCTGTCATGAATACAAACCCTGTAGTGAGAGAAAAAACCTGTTCCAGTGTAATAATTACAAAACCAAAAATAATTTAATTAAAAGATAATTAATGAAAGGCTGTTATGGGCACGTGGGGAGGGTCTCCAAAGCCACACTGTGAGTCTGGAAAGGTATTTCAGGCCTAACATGAACAGCAATTCTGCTGTGTTGCCGGGTGCAGTGGTGCACACCTGTAATCCCAGCAGCTTGGGAGGCTGGGGTAGGAGGATCTCGAGTTCAAAGTCAGGCTCACAAAAGTGAGGGGCTAACCAACTCAGTGAGACCCTGTCTCTAAATGAGACACAAAACAGGGCTGGGGATGTGGCTCAGAGGTCAAGGGCCCCGAGTTCAATCCCCAGTACTCTGCTCCCACACACACAAAAACCCCGCTGAGTCAACACTGAGACAAACCAAACACTCTTAATGCTGGGAAGAAATGGTGCCCCCAATGCGCTGGCCCCTTCCTTCTGGTCCCATGTGGGGGTGGACAGTGAAGAAGTGGGAGGAAATTTCAGGAGAACAAACGTTAAGCCAACTGAGTGTCCACTTCATTCCCATTAGGAAGCCGGAGCATGCGGGGAGAGCGCACCTGTGCAGCTCCACTCAGGCTCCATGCTCCGCCCGAGCCTGCCGATGTCCAGGCCACAGTGCACTGCCCCTCTGTGGTGTGTCTGGCACCACCCCTGGTCCTGGGTCTCAAGGCCTGGCCCACGCCAAGCACACCATTGAACCTGTCTGCACTCGCTCCTGGAAGAGCCCTAGGTGATACTGAGGAGCTACCTTCAAGTGTGCTAGCTGCAAATAAAACGTGTTATCTTTGTCAATTTAAATGAGATTCTCTTTTCTTGTGTTTAGAAATATTTTCCAAAATAGAAGGAGATACTCCTAAAATATGTGGCAAAGGATTAAATAGCTAGAACACAGAAATAAACCTCAACAAGTGAGAAGCAGTACAAACACAGAGGCAAGGACAGTGAGCCTGAGGAGGAGAGCCGGAGGACGCGAGGGGCAGCACGGCCGCGGCCAGGCCAGCTGGAGTTGCACACTGCTGGCAGTGGTCACAGCCCTCACGGACGGCTGTGGGGGTGCAACGCGGTGCGGGGAAACAAGCTGCTACCGCTTCCCAATTGGAAACACACCACCACACGACAAAGTAAGGCTGATGTTACTTAGGCCTCGGACACTCAGAGCCAGGGTGCTCGTTCTTCTGGAGAGATCCTAATTGGGCATCGGGAGGCTATGGATGAATATGGATGATGGCAACCGGGAGAAAGTAAACAGCACACTCACGGTGGGTATTCAGAAAGCCAATCGCACCCGCAAAAGCACACACTCTTACTCGCTCTCCACATGTGCTTGGATCTCTGTGTACACACACGTACATGTGGATGGACATGTAAAGACAGGATCCGCAAGGATGCAGCACATGCTCATGGTTGAGAGAGCTTTCTGGAGGCTTCTGGTGTTGCCAATGGAAACACCCATTTTTACTGAAGAACTCTGGACCTCGAGCCAAAATAAACTTTCCCGCCTCTGAGGTGTTCTTGTCAGGTCCTTCGATCACAGAGACTAGAACGAGCTGACTAGAACAAAGTCTAAGTGAGCAGAGGCTTAAGAGGTCTCCTCTGCCAGTGGCTCTTCCCCTGTGGCTTCCAAAGGCTTCCCTGGAGAGCCTCGGAGCTGTGCTGAGGGCATGGAACCACACAGGAGGACGGAAGCTGGGTAAACTGCTCACTGCAAAGAAATCCCCTCCTAAACACTCTCCTCGTGGAAGAAATGCATATGGGCAAGCCTGTCTGCTCCTCTGCTCCAGACGCACGGCTCCTGGGATCACTGTGCACCTCAAGTCAAGTTCAATTTCTAGAGACAAGAGAGGCTCAGAGCAAGTTTCTGCAAACTGTTTTTATTCTCGTTCTGACATCCTTTACCTGCGTGGTCAATGCCCACGCACAGACTTTCCTAAGCCACACGATGGTCAGACCAGACTGTACGTGAGACAGGTCTGAGAAACCAAAGCTGCACCACCTTTAGAGGGTCCTCTGGGGACACAGCAAACGCCCCGCTGATGAAGAGATGCACACAGCAGCATCTGCACCACCTCCCAACTGCTGGGTTCAGTCTGGCAAGAAGTGTGTGCACTGTGGGAAGCAGCTCTGGGTGGACACGTGGGTCCTGAGGTCTAGGACACCCAGGAAGCAGGAGCAGGGATGGCCCCCAAGAGAGTGGAGAGCAGGGTCAGCAGAAAGGGGTGGGCTGGAGAAGAGAGGGGACAGGGCAGGGCAGCAGGCAGAGCACCGGGCAAGTGCCCCTCACCGTCGGAGGCCCTCAGGTGCCCCAGACCTCCGGGCCTCAGTCCCGGGCTCTGAAGCTGGCTGGGCTCACTGTCCTCATTACTCTTCTAGATGGCAGGTCAGATTCAGTGCTGAGTGCCAGGAACCAGATCTGACTGTGCTTCAAGGGACTGAAGTGACCGACGGGATGTCGGAAAGAGTTCCTTTCTCAGATGAAAACGACTGCATGAATTTTACACTGTTCATCACGTCTTTTTATGAATGTTCTGAATGAGTAAAAATCATGCCCAATATTTACATGAAATATATTAAAGCTCATTCATAAAAGTTATTTATTTGTTTGTATTGTTGTACCCTCTTTTTTAAAGCATATTCTAATGACTCACTTTGCTTATATATTGCAAGCTAAAATGAAATGAATGAATCAAATTCTTACATTTATGCTTGTTATTCCACCAAACGAGAAGAAAAATTAGTAAGCATTCCATGTAATATTGTGGATGAATGTCAATACACGTTAGCTCAAGTACACGAGTGATGTATGTCTCCTCTGTAACTGGAATTAGCTGCTTCGTGATGCACGGCTGCTGGCTTCTCCTCATCTACACCCCCAGTGTCCAGTCTCGGCAGAGCGGCAAGGCTCCGAGGCCTGCATGTCCTGCGGAAGTGGCCTCAGGAGGCCTTTCTCACAGGAGGCCCTGTTCCCTCCCCCCGATGCTCTGTGAAGACGACCTTGAGCTCAGCCATTCTCAGGATGCAGAACAGGACGTCCAGGTGACTCAGGAAGCACGGGCCACTGACATCGGGGGCAGGCCTCCCAGGAAAGTCTGCCTGTCAGCCCACTCTTCCTAACACCTGTCCTGAGCATGGGCAGCCGAGGGGAGTCGCCATCAACCTACACCACTTGGGCCCTGAGGGCGAGCCAGGCTCCTCACAGCAGTGGCATTCGGGAACCTTGGGGCTCAGCCCCGGGAAGAGGGGCCTGCAAGCTCCAAGCACTGAGCTTTGAGTTGACACTCAAGAGGAGGAGGCAGGGGCAGGGCTGGGAGCAGCAGGCAGACTGGAGGCAACTTACGTTTTCATTGCTGAAGGAAAGCATAGCTGTTCTCTCCGAGAAAAGGCAGAACCGCTGCCTCCTGCCAGCGCTCCCAGGTGAGGCTGGTTGAACAGAAACGTCCTGACCCCTGCAGCCACGCCCCTAACCTTTCCTGCACCTCTGTCAAAACCCCGGGACGGGTCAGTGGCTCATTCCTCTTTTGGGCTAGAAGTTTGCAATTGCCGTACCATTAAAGATGAGCCTCAAAAGGTTACAGGGTGTGAATGAGAAAGGAAGAAGGCAGCCCCAGGGATACCACTCAAGTCACATGCTGGGACGGCGTCCTGGAACCCCAGAGATGGCTATAGCTCTGGGGGGGCAGGAAGGAGCCCTGGGGTTACCCGTGGAGTGGATGAGCTTCAGGGGTGGGCACACATGAGACCTACTCATGGAGACAGAGGACTGTGGGTCACAGGGAGAGGACCACAAGGCCCGGATCCCCATGATGGCATCTTCCTGACTGCAAGGTGAGAGCAATGTCCTGAGGTGCAGGCTCCTGGGGAGGAAGGCCCTGGTCACCCAGTAAGGTCCCAAAGGAAGCTTGTTGAGCCCTCTGCCCACTATTTCCCACTGTCGGCAAGGTGGGTGGGGCTGTGCTTCCAAAAACTCTCTTTCTTGGGCTGGATGTGGTCTTTCTCGCCCTGCCTGAATACAGGCTACAAGGAAGCCACAGGACCCTGGGTGGACAAGTCCTCTCACAGACCTGGGTTCCAGCGCCCCCTGCTGAGGTGGTGCCAAAGCCTCTGACACCCAGCTCACCTGGCTTGCTGCTCGGAATCCACAGCCTGCTTCAGAACAATCATTTGGATTTGTACTCTCTTTTTAGTATTAAAACTCATCTCTCTCTTTTCTACAAGGTGTAAATTCCTTCAGTCAGAAGAAACACCACAAGACTGAGAGCCTAACTGGAATAAGATGAACTCCCTATTTGTACAAATAGGTGAGGACATACCCTACTGTCATGTGTGACTAAAAAGAACAAATGAAAGAGGTGCCGGGGGAGAGGAGAAGTGACCTCTAGTGTCCGGCAGCACAGAGGGAGAAAGAGGTCGATGACTGTTAATTGAATATTTCAAAATAGCCAGTGGGGAGGGTTTGGAATGTCACCAACACAAGAAATGATGACTGAGTTAACGAGAAATTACCCTGACTGATCATCACACATTGTATACACGCATTGATATGTCACTGTACCCCATACACATGTACGCTATGTCAATTAATAATAATGATAAATCTAACTTAAAAAAAGAAGGAAGAAACAATTCTAATACTAGTGCGACTAATACACCCGCTTTTCCCATGGGGTGCAGTGGAGGTTTGTGGTCCTGATGCTGTCAAGCTGCAGGGTCCCAGCAGGTGCAACAGGCGGCTCCTCAGGGAGCAGAGGGTCGCCAGTGTGTCCTGTCTAGGTTGGTGCAGAGGGTGTGCCAGTGTGTCCTGTCTAGGTTGGTGCAGAGGTGTGCCAGTGTATCCTGTCTAGGTTGGTGCAGAGGGTGTGCCAGTGTATCCTGTCTAGGTTGGTGCAGAGGGTGTGCCAGTGTGTCCTGTCTAGGTTGGTGCAGAGGGTGTGCCAGTGTGTCCTGTCTAGGTTGGTGCAGAGGGTGTGCCAGTGTGTCCTGTCTAGGTTGGTGCAGAGGGTGTGCCAGTGTGTCCTGTCTAGGTTGGTGCAGAGGGTGTGCCAGTGTGTCCTGTCTAGGTTGGTGCAGAGGGTGTGCCAGTGTGTCCTGTCGAGGTTGGTGCAGAGGGTGTGCCAGTGTGTCCTGTCTAGGTTGGAGCAGAGGGTCACCAGTGTGTCCTGTCTAGGTTGGTGCAGAGGGTCACCAGTGTGTCCTGTCTAGGTTGGTGCAGAGGGTGTGCCAGTGTGTCCTGTCTAGGTTGGAGCAGAGGGTCACCAGTGTGTCCTGTCTAGGTTGGTGCAGAGGGTGTGCCAGTGTGTCCTGTCTAGGTTGGTGCAGAGGGTCACCAGTGTGTCCTGTCTAGGTTGGTGCAGAGGGTGTGCCAGTGTGTCCTGTCTAGGTTGGAGCAGAGGGTCACCAGTGTGTCCTGTCTAGGTTGGTGCAGAGGGTGTGCCAGTGTGTCCTGTCTAGGTTGGTGCAGAGGGTCACCAGTGTGTCCTGTCTAGGTTGGTGCAGAGGGTCACCAGTGTGTCCTGTCTAGGTTGGTGCAGAGGGTGTGCCAGTGTGTCCTGTCGAGGTTGGTGCAGAGGGTGTGCCAGTGTGTCCTGTCTAGGTTGGAGCAGAGGGTCACCAGTGTGTCCTGTCGAGGTTGGTGCAGAGGGTGGGCCAGTGTGTCCTGTCTAGGTTGGTGCAGAGGGTGTGCCAGTGTGTCCTGTCTAGGTTGGTGCAGAGGGTCACCAGTGTGTCCTGTCTAGGTTGGTGCAGAGGGTGTGCCAGTGTGTCCTGTCTAGGTTGGTGCAGAGGGTGTGCCAGTGTGTCCTGTCTAGGTTGGTGCAGAAGGTGTGCCAGTGTGTCCTGTCTAGGTTGGTGCAGAGGGTGTGCCAGTGTGTCCTGTCTAGGTTGGTGCAGAGGGTCGCCAGTGTGTCCTGTCTAGGTTGGTGCAGAGGGTGTGCCAGTGTGTCCTGTCTAGGTTGGTGCAGAGGGTGTGCCAGTGTGTCCTGTCTAGGTTGGTGCAGAGGGTCGCCAGTGTGTCCTGTCGAGGTTGGTGCAGAGGGTCGCCAGTGTGTCCTGTCTAGGTTGGTGCAGAGGGTCGCCAGTGTGTCCTGTCGAGGTTGGTGCAGAGGGTGTGCCAGTGTGTCCTGTCTAGGTTGGAGCAGAGGGTCACCAGTGTGTCCTGTCTAGGTTGGTGCAGAGGGTGTGCCAGTGTGTCCTGTCTCGGTTGGTGCAGAGGGTCACCAGTGTGTCCTGTCTAGGTTGGTGCAGAGGGTGTGCCAGTGTGTCCTGTCTAGGTTGGTGCAGAGGGTGTGCCAGTGTGTCCTGTCTAGGTTGGTGTGTCTACAAAATTGAGTGCGGTCACTGGATGGCTCAGGCTTGTTGCTGGGCTCCTGGTTGATTATGCAAAGTGAGGATACCCAATTATGCGTATGTCAGGGCCACACAGAGGAATTACATGAAATGCGCCTCTTACCCCTGCGCCCAGGGTACACGTGCGGGTAGTACTCGTAGTACAGGTCGGGCTGATCCAGACTTTTGAAGGGCTCAAACTCCACTTCGGCATTCTGGAAAAGGCCCAGCTTCACCAGCAGGGCCAGTCTCACAAACCAGAGCTGAAAGGCAAGACGCATCCACGAACAGGTTACGTTCACATGTTAGCTCTCCAAATTCCTCATCCTTAGCAACCTGCTAGCAGAGCCTGTCTTCTAATATATTGGAACGAGGGCTTCCTTTGCAATCTGCACACTTACATATTTTACAGAAATACTCTGGAGCTCACGAACATCAATGTCCATGATCTTATTAGATTTGATTTACACTAACGAGCTTTCTAAGCAGGGCACATATGCTAAGCACCACACCAGGTGTCAGCAGGTGAAAGATAGACCCTCCCAGAAAGGAAGCCCAGTGCTAGGGCTGGGGTCATGGTGGGGCACGACGTGGTAAGTGGGTGTGCTGAGGGAGTACTGAAGGACCAGGGCTTCAAGGCCAGAGGCTGGGGAGGGGTCTCAGAGTGGACCGTCCCTGATGCTGGCGAGCACAGAGCTCCAGGGTGGCAGAATGCAGACCCAGGAAGGAGAATGGTGGGATCTGAGTTTGAGCAACAGAGGCAGAGACCTGCAGAACTGAAAGTCCCTTGGAGATGACTCAAGTTGATCTCCATTCACTGATGACAAAAAGGAGGCGAGTGGATAAAGGAAATAGGGGATATGTATTCCATGAAATGCTATTTAAATTAAAAAAAGGTAATTCTGCCACTTGCAACAATACACAAGAATCTGGGAAGACATTATGTCAGGTAAAGTAAGTCAGGCATAGGAAGAAAAATACTGTGTGATCTGTGTGTGGAACTTAAAAACTTAAATTCATAGAAGCAGAGCAGAATGACATCCATCAAAGGCTGGTGGGAATGAGGGGCAGTTAGGAGGAGGAAGTTACAGAACACAGGACTGTGCGGCTAACCGTGTGTGGCACACTCAGAAACAGTGAAGAGCACAGAATCTGTTCTCAAAACACAAACAACTATGAGAGCATAAATGTCAATTAGAGTGACTTCACCATTCCACAATGGATACATCTATCAAAATAGCAGGCCATACACTGTGAATATATCAATTCTTATCAATCAAAAATAAATAGCTAAATTTATTTATTTAAATTATTTTAATTTGATATTAAGTCTATTTAAATTATTTTTCTGAAATAAGCTTTGAAAACCAAATCCAAAACCAAGGAATGAGGTCTGAAGAAGCAACCACCCAGGACCTAGAGCAAGCAAGGGGAGAAGACAGACGCAGACTGGGGCCCGTGTTCCCCTCTGGGCTGGAGCCATCTGCAGGGTGAGGGCCCTCGTTGAACCTGGGGTGGCAAGACGCTGCTTCCAGCCTGCCAGCAGGAAGGCAAGGCCACCTACGTGGGCTGGGTGGAGGCGAGTCGGGGCCAAGGCACCCTTCCAGCGAGGGCCTGTGCTGGGTGGTGCCAGGTGAGGCACAGAGGGAGGGGCCAGCAGGGGCCAGGAGGCACAAGGGCACCTGAGGCAGCCTTGCCTGTCCTCCCCAGCCCACACGTGCAGACTCCTGGCATGAAGTCATCCAAGAGGAAGGAGTCCACCTGCAAGAGCTGGACCACCAGCCTCCCCACAGTTACCCCCATAAGCTCTTCATAGCTTTGCAACATCTGGTGATGAGCTCAGTCCTGTGGAACCCCAGGAAGTTAGGATTAAAGTTAAAAACTCTTAGCTGGGTGTGGTGGCTCCAGCAACTCAGGAGGCTAAGGCAGGAGGACCTGAAGTTTGAGGCCAACCTCAGCAATTCAGTGAAGCCCTAACCAACTCAGTGAGATCCTGTCTCAAAAGGAAAAATAAAAAGGGCTGGGGATGGCTGAAATAATGTATTGTACAAATACTCGTATACAGTATTTTGTGTTTGTGTTTTGAGAACACAAAATCTACTCTCTTAGCTATCTACAAGGGTTCAATACATTATTTGCCCCAGTACTGCAAAAAACAGAACAAAATCCCCAGGACAGTGAGAACCGAAGCACTCCTGAAGCTGCTCTTCTTTGCTGTTTTTTTTTTTTAGGGTACTGGGGATTGAACTCAGGGCACTGGACCACCGAGCCACACCCCCAATCCTATTTTGTATTTTATTTACAGACAGGGTCTCACTGAGTTGTTTAGTGCCTCACTTTTGCTGAGGCTGGCTTTGAACTCACGATCCTCCTGCCTCAGCCTCCTAAGCCGCTGGGATTACGGGTGTGTGCCACCGTGCCTCGAAGCTGCTCCTTCTTGTTTGATGAGTGCCTTCCAGTCACAACCCTACTCTGGAAATTCTGTTTCAGGTTCTTCCTGATCAGGGCAGCTACACTTGCTCCAGGGAGAGCATACAGTGGTGGAGCCCCCTTCCCAGGCCCGGCAAGCCTTCAGAGCCACTTGGTTTCCAGGCAAGGCCGGGCAGCACAGAGGCTGATGCACAACGGGGCTGCAGGAGACTCCAGCTCACGTGGAGATTAAGCTCAGGACAAGGAACACAATGCAGCAACTGAGGGGTGGAGGTGCGCTCACCTGCAGCGAGTCTGCTGTGTGGCTGGTGGGCAGCCCACTCTTGCCGTAGCCTTGGCCATGGGCTGTGAGAAGGCGTCCACACAGGTCGACAGCGGCTCTCCAGTTTCTGCAGCTCTGTAAGACACGAGGGGCTTGTGACCAAAGGTGCACCATGGGCAGGCTGGGAGCTCCACCCAGCCATTAGGAATGAGGCAAGGTTGGCCAGCGCCCCGTCCACCTCACACGCACAATTACCAACAGGAGGGCCTGTGGAGGGGCGGCTCCAGGTGACCCGTCACAAACCTCTGCAAGTTACTACCTGACAAAACACAGCCTAACTGGACGGCTCGCCCAGACCCCAACCTGTATGGCTGACATCCTTTTAGCAAGATGGCTCTATCTTGCGATTTCCATCAGTTTAAAACCAATAATTTAATTTAATGCTATGCATGGGATACATTTATTTTTATGTGCACAATGTACATGGACCATAAAATCTGGGCTTCCAGCGTTCAGTGCTCGCTCCTATTAGCAGCATGAAAAAAATCAATGCGTCACGCCAAGACAGTGGGTCCTGGCCCAACCCACAGAGCCTACTTTCTTGTGCTTGTGATGCTTCAATGTGGGCCTCCAGAGGCTGGAAGGTGGCTGATTGCCGTACACCAGTTCCTTTTTTGGGCTCAAAATATTTCTGCTCCAGCTAGTAGAGGAAGCAGCGCTGCCAGGCAAATGAACAAGGGAGGGAACGCAGCACGCTCCCAACAAGCAGTCAGCAGCCACTGCACCAGCACACGCCCACCCAGCAGGACGGGCACTGCACCAGACAACAGACACCCAGCAGGACGGGCACTGCACCAGCATGTGCACACCGTCACCCAGCAAGAGTAGGAAACAGTTCAAGAGAGCAGGTCAAGGACCCTGAAGGCAGAGGGAGCCTCAAAGGACAGAGTGAGCCTGAGCTGAAACGAACCCACGATGGCTGGTGCCAGACAGTGAGAGAGTGAAGAGAAGCTGGAAACGCTGGGCCATCCTCGAGGGTCCATACTTGTCCCAGGGCAACAGGATGCCAGGAAGTTGGCAACGCCTGCACCAGAGCACGTGGCCCGGCTCTCCGTCCTCTAGCTGGTGCATGCTCCTGCTGGCTGGCGGATGAGTCCTCTAGCTGGTGCATGCTCCTGCTGGCTGGCGGATGAGTGTAAGTGCCAGGATGCGGAACGTGGGCCCTACTAGTGAAAGCCCGCTTTCCACAGAAGGGGTGCTGCAGTCCGTTCTTGGGATTCCTGGGATCTCAGTGCTAAGGGCTAAGGGGGCTGTCGGACCGCGCGGGATCAGGGTCAGCTGAGTGTAGGAGCTGAGGCCACTGACCCCACCTGATGGTGTCAGCACATGCAAGCGCCTAGTGCAGGGCCAGGCACAAAGCTCACATGCAGAGTGAACAGTGATTTGGCCCCAAGCTCTCCCATGCACACCAGGATGCCCTCCCTTGCTGTCAGCGAGGCCCAGCACCTCTCCAGGGGAGGACCTCTTCTTGCTGTCCTACGTGGGTGCGAGGGTGTGTGCACACACCCTTTGGCCAGACTGTTTATGAGAATAGCAAGTGGCTTGGGCTGGAACCTCAATACTGCCTGGCTGCCACTGCCCCACTGGCCTGAGGCAAGTGGGGTCAGAGTTCGTGTCTTGTGCTGAATGGATGGTGCTGTTTATTCCTTCACCTACTGAAGTAAGTCTGGGTTGCCTTTCATTTTGGACAGTCATGAGTCAAGCAGCAACCACATGCAGGTTGGGTGTGGACGCATGCAATTAACTTCATAGGTGAAGCACCCAGCAGGTAATGCAGCGGTTTCCTTGCTGGACGTATGGTAAGAACACTGCTTTCAAAGATGGCAGCCCCACTTGGACTTCCCGCCAGCAGTGAGTGAGCGTGCCCACCACTCCAGGTCCTTGTATGCGGTGCGTGTCAGGGTGCTGGTGTGCTCAGGCTGGATGTGTCTTACTATTTTCTCTGGTAAGCTTCCTCCTCTCTGGCTCCGTGCACTGAGGGTGGGCCCTACCCTGCCAGTCTGCCACCAGCCAGTAGGGTGCAGACGGCAACGGACCAAGACTCAACGAGGTGCCTCAGGATGTCTTGTACTTTTCTTTTTTCCTTTAACGTGAGGACACTGCCACGCACACACGCTGCCAGGCTCTTTGCCACTAAAGCTGCTGCTTCCTCTGAGCGCCTGCAGCCCCAGGAACAAGGCAGAACCTCTGGTCAACTGTGAAGAGGACACTGGGCACGTTCCTCCCGACTGTCCCAACTGCAGCAGAGCACTCAAGAAATGCAGGACTTCCACATTCTGGTTGGCAGCTCAGGAGTATTTTTAGACTGGTTAAGATAATTTATTAAAATGTTTTCCAAATGCTGTCTCCAGTCTAAATTTCAATGTGACAATCACTTTATGTAATATAAGTGGCTGTGCATATTCTCTCTGCATTGCAAATGCGGAGGAGTGGGAGGGAAGACCTGCCAAGTTGTGCCCTCTGTGCCTGTCCGGGATCCCACACCCCGCACCTCGGCTATGCACCTTCCCAGCTCCCAGGCCCACCATTCTGGCTTTGCCTGTTGGTGGCACTTGATCACCTGATTTTTTTTCTAGGAACACAGGGAAATAATTGACTTGTGTACTATACTTTTTGTTTTCCTTAATCTGCTCTGATTTAATCTCAGTTGTGATCTTCGGGGACTGTTCTGTGCATCCAGAAGAACCTGCACTGTACTTACACCCACTTCCCATGGGTTTCCCACCACCGTGAATAACGTACCATGAAGAAGTAAATGGCCCGAGGTTCTCGCTTTTCTATTAGAGCATTACGATTATACGTAGTAGTGGGCTCATCCTGACAAAATCATACAAGACAGGAATTTGATCTCAATCCCTACCCCCCTACCCACTTCTCTTCCCTTCTTTCCCCTATTCTGCTCTGCTGATCTTCCTCTTACTCCTATATTTTTTATTTTGGTACCAGGGATTGAACCCAGGGCACTCAACCACTGAGCCACATCCCCAGCCCCATTTTAATATTTTATTTAGAGACAGGGTCATGCTGAGTTGCCTAGGGCCTCACCAAGTTGCTGAGGCTGGCTTTGAACTCTCAATCTTCCTGCCTCAGCCTCCTGAGCCGCTGGGATTAAAGGCGTGCACCACCCCGCCTGGCCTTTACTTACTTTTGATTGATGCTTTCTACAAATACATAATGGCACTTGGCTTAAACTGAGACCTGGGGCAGACTTCCCTCAGGAAAGGACCTACACCAGGGACAGGTATGAACTGGCCCAGGGAGCTGGGCTGGGGCAGCAAGGGCAGGGGCAGGCAGTGAGGACGGGCCACGTAGGGGGTGCGGCCTGTGAGGGGGCGATGGCTGTGCTGCATTCACCAGCCTCCCAGAACACTGGCCACAGGGACGTGCTGTCACACCGTGAAGCACCAGACCCCCGGTAGCGATGGGTGAATGTGGGGGGCCCACTGAAGTGAGAGAAGCAGCGGACAGGATGTCTGGCCATCTGCAAGCAGCTGGGGGGCCGGTCCCGCCAGGCGCTCCCAAGTTCACGGGAGGCCTGTACTTGCTGTGCACTGCCTGCGGCTTTGTGCTTGGCTGCAGCAGAGAGCTGAGCAGCGCAGCCAGGACGCCTAGAAAACGCCGGGCTCTTTTACAGAAAATGCTACTGACTCTAGGTCTAGGCGACTGCTGCTGGGGGCGGGCATGGACCACAGGGCCCGACTGGTCCATGACAGGAAGCACAGACGAACTCAGCACAAGGGGCGTCACAGAGAAGGATGACTTCAGAGGTACTTACACGTCTCTGCACACAAACGTGTCACACCCTCATACACACACACCCATGTGCTCACAACATCACGGCCACGTGGCTGGGGGAGGAACTGCCTGCTGAGCCTTGTGCAATGAACGTGGGGTGTAAGTGGGTGTGAGAGCACAGCCTGCCAGGAGGGTGCCCCACGGCACTGGCCCTGGTCCTGGGGGGAACCCTACATGACACTGGCACCCCAGGTGGAGGTGCTCAGGAGAAATGGAGCTGACCAGGAAGCAGAGTGCTCTCAGGCAGCTACAAGGCTGGGGTGGGGCAGGAGGATGGGGTGGCGTCCGGTGCCAGGATCCCCGATGCTCTGAAGGTGGCAGGACAGGCTCAGAGTGGTGAGTGCTGCAGAGTGCGCCACCCTGCACAGGGCACTGCAAGAGTGCTGAGGGCCACATGGCCATGCTCCCCACGCGGAGGGACTGAGCTGGAGTCCTATGTGGTGGTGGAAAATATCGTCACAATGCTGGAAATCAACGGCAGGCATCCTTTGGAACAATTCAACTTCTGACAAACATCTCTGAGAAAAGCGTGAGAGGGCACCTAGTGTTCTGACTGCTTTGGAAGCATCCTGTGGGAAAGAGGCCACTGAGCTGCTTAGTGGAACAGGTGCAAAGAAGCAGGGGCCCAGTTTGGCACAGGAGTACAGGGGCGCGAGGCAGGGCAGGAGGCCGCCCGTACAGCGAGGATCTGGGAGGCGCATCCAGGCTCTGGAGGGCAAGTCGGGGGCAGTTCTGGGAGTGCAGGAGCAGCAGCAGGTGCACCAACACCTCTGCAACACCACTGTCCCCGGTGACGCTGCCGCTGCTCGCTCCCCCACGTCACAGGAATGGCAGAAGACAGGAAGGGTCGAAGCAGAAAAGAGAGCGACCATAAACCGTGACATGTCTCTTAGGTATCTCGGTGACCTTTCTTTAAGCAAGTGCTGTTCTGCAGCTTTAAACAGTCTTGTATCCTCATGTTCTCACGACACGATTTTTATTTCTTTTCTTTTTTTGGAGACAGGGTCTGGCTACATTGCACAGGCTGGTCATGAAGTCACGGGCTCAACTGGTTCTCCTGCTTCAGCCTCCCGAGTAGCTGGACTACAGGCATGCCCCACCGTAGCCAGCGCCTTACACTGTGAGTTCCAATGACTGCAGGAGAGTAAGCAGCACAGTGTAGACAACGCACCGTCTGACAGTCTGCTCTGGATATCTGAACACGTGCCGGCTTCTCAGAAACTGAAATTGATCAGTTTTATTTTTTTCTTGGTGCTGGGGATTGAACTCAGGGCTTTGTGCTTGCGAGGCAGGCACTCTACCAACTGAGCTATATCCCCAGCCCTGAAACTGATCATAATCAGAACACCATTCAAGAGTTGTGGGTTTTCCTTGGCTGGTCATGTGACACTCTCCTAGCTTTGTCCAAAAGCTCTGAACCAAGTTTTCTAGGACAGCAGTGGGAGACTCAGAACATGTGACCTTATTCCTTTGTCACTGCAAGGCCAAGTTGTCACAGGATAAAGGATATTCAGATCACATTCCTTTGAGCCCAAGGACTCAGCTTTTGACTACCACAAAGGGAAGCAGTATGAGAAGTAACAGGACGGAGAAGTTCTAGCTGAAGAACAGGGGACGCAATGGTTAGAAGAGTAAAAGCCAGATTTTGGGAACAAAACTTTAGGTATAAAAAAGTTAACAGAAACCAAAAATATTAATCATTAATTTGTACCAATACCATCAAAGGCCATAATTTCAACTATGCAGAAGTGTGGGGTGTTTTTCTTCTAGGAGGGTCCTTGGGAGCAGAGATGACTGCTACTTGTGTGCAACAGATGAATGACACCCTCTGCACACAGCAGGCACTTACTAAGTGCATAGCACAGCCTGGCACACCTCCCTGTTTTCTTCTTCACTCAGGTCCTGCTGGTGTCCTGCACGCCCAGCCCTGTCAGGCCCTGTCAGGCTGCGTCACCAGCTGCCTTGCCCACCTGTGTAAGGCACAGGGAGTTCTCACTAACCGGAATGGACCACCCTGGGCTACGGCCACAGCGCAGGCCCAGGAAGCTCAGTGACATCCACCACTCAATCGGCTTCACCTCTGAGTCTCGCTGGCCACGCCAGAGCTGGACATGATGGCGCAGCCCGTCCTGCCTCTAGGTGCCCCCTCCCAGGGGCTTCTCCAGTCACAGTCAAGGGCTCCTGGAGCTGCGCCTATCTTCCAGTCCATGGCAAAACCACCAACCCTGCATCCCAGAGCACATGTTCTGAGTGCCTCCGACAGATGGGGTTCAGTTCTTGGGGATAAGAGAATCTTAGATAACAATGATCAGTATTCCCCAAAGGTCAACATTATCCAGCAGAAGCTACTCCTTAGTATATAATTTTATGTGGGTCTGAGGGTGGTGGTGGTGGAATGGAAAAGACACTGAAAAATGCCCCTGAAGGGCCCCAATGGAACAAGGGTGTGGATGTGGTGCCTCAGCACGCTGCCCCAGCAGAGGCCCAGCCTGACGTTCCAAGTCTGCTCGTGTGTAGGTGTGGTGCTGGACTGAACTCAGGTGTGCTCTGTCTCCAAGGTCATCCCAGTCCTTTTATCAATTGTTTTTGAGACAGGGTTTCACTATGTTGCCCAGGCTAGCCTCAAACTCCAAAAAGCAAATTCTCTTGCTTTAGCCTTTCACGTGGCTGTGAATTCTAAAAGTCAGCACGCATGGCTCCACTTCACTTTTAATTGGGACTACATCCTGTCCCTCCACCGGGTAAGCTCCTTGGGGCAGTGGCCTTGTCCAGGGCACTGCTGTTCAATTTCTGAAAGTATTTCATCACTGTACGTGTATGACACTCAAAGAACTGTGGAACAGATACAAAATTCACATCATAAGAAAAGTCAGTAAGAAATAAAATAATAAAAGCAAATGCCTTTGGAAACCTAAGAAATCAGAAAACCATTTATAAAGAAAGAAGGTGATGCTAGAGCATGTGCACGCATGTTATTGAAAATCAATATGCAATATGAGCTTCAAAAACTGACTATACTCTTTGACCCAGTGATTTGCTTCCTAAGATTTATGCTAAAGATGAAATATGCAGAAAAGAGCTCAATGAGAGAGGGCTCAATCCAAAGGTCTTTATAACAGTTTCAGATTATGCAGCTACTGAAATAAGTCTTGACTTAAAGACTCTTTGTTTCCTTTTCATTTTTATTAGTGCACTGTACTTATATATAACAGCAAGGCTCACTCTATGTGCTCACACATGCGTGGAATGTAACTGGCCCTATTTCAGCCCCCAGTACTTCCATCTCCAGTCCCAATTCCCAATTCTCCTCCCCATTTCCCTTCCTCTACTCTACTGGTCTTTCTTCCATCCATTTATTATTTTTTTTAAATTGGTGCTTTATAGGTATATGCAAAGGTGGAATTCACTGTGCAAGAGTCATAGGTGTACAGAGTGTAATTTTTCAGCTTCATCCTGCAGTCTCTCCCCTCTCCTGTCCCTCCTCTTTCTCCTCATTCCCCTCCTACTCCATTAATCTTCCTCCTATTTTCATAGGGTCCCCCCTTTTCCCTTTATCTCACTTCCCCCTGTGTTGGTTTCTAGTTCCATTCATTTCATTCTCTATATAGCTGAGTGTAGCTCCGCTGTGAATATATACCACATTTCTTCATCCATTCATCTGTTGATGGGTGCCTGGGCTGTTCCGCAACATGACCACAGTGACCTGTGCTCTTACAAACATCAATGTGCCTGTATCACTATAGTATTCTGATTTAGGTTAGGTTGACAATGAAGAAAATATGTTAAGAGACCTCAATCAAAATACTCAAATTCTGGATAACATTGAGAGACCAAATCTAAGAATCACTGGCATAGGTAAAGGTACTGAAAAACAAACTAAAGGAAAGCACAACATTTTTAGTAAACTATTAGAAAAATGTCCAAACCTTAGGAATGAGATGGAAATCCAAAACCAAGAGACGTTTAGAACTGCAAATAGACAAGATCCAAAAGGATCCTCAAGACATGGGTAGCTGAGTGTGGTGGCACATGCCTGTAGTCCCCACAACTTGGGAGGCTGAGGCAGAAGGATTGCAGGTTCAAGGTCAGCCTCAACTTAGGCCCTGAGAACTCAGCAAGATGCTGTCTCAAGATAAAAAAAAGAATAAAAAAGGGTTGGAGATGCAGATCAGTTTTAAAATGCCCTTGGGTCTAAGCCCCCCAAAATAAGACACATTATAATCAAAATGCCTAATATACAGAATAAGGATAGAATTCTAAAAGTTACAAGAGAGAAAAGGTAGATCACATTAAGAGGCCAATTAGAATTTCTACTTATTTCTCAGTTTAGACCCTAAAAGCCAGAAGGGCTTGGAATAAAATTAAGCATTGAAAGATAACAGCAAACAAAATTGCTATATCCAGCAAAGCTATCCTTCAGAACTGAAGGCAAAATAAAACCTTACCATAAGACTTCAAAAGAACTCATAACCAGTAAGCCAGCTCTACAAAACAGATTCAATGAAATACTGCACACAGAAGAAATGAAAAATAAATATCATACCAGAATATGGATGATTCTCACTCAAATTGCCAGTTAAACACTCATTAATATGGGAAAATGTTTAAAATAAGTAATAAAAAGACACGAAGACATAAATAAGCATAATATGAAACTGTGTAGTGTCTACACGAATACACATATATCATTCATCTTCATACACATACGTACTATGTAGAACACACATAAATATACACAATCATATACCTAAAAATATATCACATGTATGAATAAGCATGGAAATGGCAAAGGCAGTGGGTCTGTGCCAACTTTCTTTCCAATTTTTCTGAAGCAGACAAGAACTTTGTGAGATCAGGAAGAGAAAGTCTTGAGAAAGAAAGGACAGGCCACACACCCATCAGAGCAGCTCTCACTACCTGGCCTTCTGGAAGTGGGTCACGTATGTGCGTGCCCATCTCTCTCCTGTGGTGACGGCCCCAGGGGACCGCCAACCACCTCTGCACCCATGGCAGGGCTTGACAGAGAGAAACAAAATACACGGTCTTTGAAATGCAGACTTTCAAAACCAAGTATGAAGGTACAAGTTACTAAATAAGGCAGTTAAAGGACAGGTTTCTTCTTTTCCCTAAACAACATAAGGATTTAGATCCACAGTTTGCCTTCCATATCCATGGGTCTCACCTGAGGATCCAATCAATCACAGGTCAGTCACAAACACTTAAAAAAACCCAAAACTGCCTGTGGTGAACATGTACAGACTTTGCTTTCTTGTCATCATTCCTAAACAATACTGTATAACAACTATTTACAAAGCGCTGACGTTGCAGCAGGCATTATGCGTGACCTAGAACTGACTTAAAGTATTCTGGAGAATGTGCACAGGATAGATGTGAATAAAGTGCCATTTTACCTGAGAGACAAGAGTACTGCAGTTTGGTCCTCTTGGGGGCTCCATAGATACTAAGGACCACTGTAGTGGGGTGCAGGTCCCTGACATTCTGTTCTAGATGCTTGTACAGCTCCCCATGAACTCAGTTGGACAGACCTCAAATTAGAATATGTGTGGGTGCAAAAATATATGAGAAAATCTGTTCACAGATATTTATATATTTTTGAAACAAACAAGAAATATTACACTATAAATGCTCCTATCTCATTTTATATCCAGTATATATAAACATCCACCACCAGTAAAACATTTAAATGTGTAATAAAATTATTTGAAAGAACTTTGTAAGTATGAAGTGCTCCATAAATGATTAAAACCAGTAAAACATCATATAAAAGCCTTTAGCACTTGCTATGATTTCATATACAAGATGTTTTCTCTACATTTCAACTAGATCACTACTATTAAAAATGAAGCAAAAACCTACCATCTTAATTATTCATTGTTTTTATTAAGTACAAATCTTCTAAAAGTTGGCTTCTGAACTAGAAAGCAGAAATGTTTATGCTCCTATTTGTTTCTCCCAACATAATTTTCCCACAGATGGCTGACTTAAAAGATTTACTTGGATAATTGCTGCTACTGACTAAGTGTGCACTATTTGGTTAAGCAATGTTCTGATTTGTATTGATGGGTCATAAACGATAAGCAGTCATATCTAAACAAATTCCACTAATCCGAGAGCCAATTTTTTTTAGAGTAAGGACCCAAGTCTTTGTAAAAATTAATAACACAAGACAGCCCATCACAGGAATCTGGTGGGCCTGGCCACTTTTCTCAGAGGGAATCCAGGCTGCATGTTGGCTGGCCGGCTTGAGGACACAGGTTGGGGCAAAGGGGCAAGGGTCAGGCTCAGATGGGGGACTCGGGGTGGGGAGTGCAGCCACACCACTTCAGGGCCAAGGTGACCAGGCCCAGATTCTCTGACTGCTCACTCAGACCTGGACTGGGAATTTAACCACTGAGTTGCATCCCCAGCCCTTTTTAGTTATTTTATTTTGAGGCAGGGTCTCGCTAAGTTGCTGAGGTTGGTTTTGAATGTGTGATCCTCCTGTCTCAGTCTCCTCAGTGGCTGGGGTTAGAGGCACGTGCCATTCCAGAGATCTTGTATCACAATTGAAAAAGAATAAAAGAGGAAAAATGCCCAGATGTTAAGAGAAGTTTGCCATCTCCAGTTCATACTTCCCCCAATTTTTTTTTCCTGAAGAGAGAATACAAAATGCTTATTTGGCAACAGTTCAAGTTTACTTTGAATTTCAAGACATTTCCAGGTCTAGGAACGCTCTTCCTCTCACCAATGGGGGTCAACCAAGACCATAACTGGGTCACCTCGCTGAGCGTAGCTCTGCCATCCGATTCTTCAGGGGCGGGCAGGACATGAAGGTGACTTCAGGGACACAGGTTCCTAAAGAGTATTGGAAGGAGGGGCAGTTTGTAAGGGTGTGGGTGAGGCACTAAACTACTAAGGACAGTGATGTCCCCAGCCTGAACTTGAGGGGACAGTCTGCGTGCAGGAGGACACTATCCATCTCCGCTGCCAGGCAGGGGAGGGAGGGCTGCAGTGTATAGAGCAAGGAAAGAGAGGTGTGTGTGGGATAAACACGTGGAAGAATATCCTGTCAGGTGCCAAACGCATTTGGTCAGGTCAGATTTTGCTGCCCAAAGTGATCTTTGGTCTTCAGGGCTTCCCTGGACTGCAGAGAGGTGGCAAAGGGGTCACCACCTGTTTGCAAACATGAGTGAAAGCTAGCATACTACAGATGGCCTGTGCAGTTTGCTCTTATTGTTCAATGTTATTTTTGAAATTTATTCATATTGGTGAAAGTGGCTCCAGTTCATTTGTTTCGAATGCTCCTAAGGATTTAACTGATGGTATATAACACAGTTTTCTTTTTCTGGTTGGCTATTGGAGTTTTCAATAAAATCTTTGACTAATACAAATAATATGTAAGAAAAATTCTTTTTTTATATATTTTTTGGTACTGGGGACTGAACTCAGGGGCACTCGATCACTGAGTCACATCCCCAGCCCAATTTTGTATTTTATTTAGAGACAGGGTCTCACTGAGTTGCTTAGTGTCTCATTTTTTCTAAGGCTGGCTTTGAACTCAGGATCCCCCTGCCTCAGTCTCATGAGCTGCTAGGATGACAGGCATGTGCCACCGTGCCTGGCTTAACGTTCTTGAACATGTCTGTTTATACTACGTACAGCTGGAAGCGGGTGGTGTTTAGGTGGCCACCGTGAACGTGATCTGCAGTGTGTGGTGGTCAGGTTCCTGCCAGCAATGCATGTAGCCCTCCCTTGCCAGCTGGTGCTGCCGACAGCTGGGGCTGGCACAGTGGCACTCTGTTGTACTCACAGGTCCTTGACAAGGAGAGGCTGAGCAGGTCCCGCGTCCACTGGCTGGCTATTTCTAGTGTTTTTTGTGTTTTTCTTCTGGGCTGTTTCTTTTCCTTATTAATTCAAGGAAGTTCTCTGTATCCTGGATACAAATCTGTCAGTTACATGTGTCATCTCCATCTCTTGCTCCCTTTTAACTGCTGTTCGTGGTTGTATACACTGTACACACATTTCCGAATTATTCAAAGTGGCAAATTTATCAATCTTCTCCTTCAAGGGTTAGGTTTTTTTGTATCACGTTTAAGAAACACTTTTCTATCCTGAGTCACTACAATTCCACTTTATGAAGTTAAAAAAGTTTTGATCCCAGTGACTCAGGAAGCTGAGAAAGGAGAATCAGAAATTCAAAGATAGCCTCAGCAATTTGGTGAGGCCCTAAGCAACTTAGCAAGACCCTGTCTCAAAATTAAAAATAAAAAGGGTTGGAGATGTGGTTCAGTGGTAAAGCATCCCTGGGTTCAATCCCAGTACCAAAAACCAACCAAACAAAAAAGTTTTGGTTTAGAGATCTATTTTTTTTCCATATAATTACTCAACTAAGTCAGGGCCACTGTTTGTTGATTAGTTCCTGGGTTGATTGCACCAGGTGTATCTGGGCTGCACTCTGTCCCTGGTGCTGGAGTGTTGAAGCCTGTCTGCTGTTCTTCTTCGGGCCTGCTGACTGTGTGGGGACTGAGGCTGAGGCCAGCCCTGCCTTCACCCTGCTGCTGGCAGACCGTGACTACTGGCTGAGTTCCCTCTTCTCCCCCACTTCTCCCAGCTGCAGGCAGGTGGACACTTCCCGGGTTCAGCACACCAAGCGCCCATGTGGGAGTTGATTCTACCAGTCCAGCATGACCCTGGCCTTCTGATCTTGGGACGTGCATGAGAGGTGGTCTCTCTGTTAATGAGGAAATGACAGAGAGGAAAGTAGGCTGGCCCCTGTTCAGCTCTGGGCAACCTCTCCTGGCATTTCAGGCAGGACTGTGCTGGAGAGGTGGGGAGGCAGGAGGCCGGATAATGTCCTTCCAGGGAGGCACCTAACTGTGTCACCCAGAGGCCAGGGCACTTCTCAGGACTGTGCCACAGTTGCTTGGAAGCTTAGCTACTTATTTCTCTGTGTGTTTTGCCGTTTTCACCACACTGTTCCCCACCGTCCTCTCCTGGTGGTCCTGCTACATTTTTAATGCCAGACATGAGAAATGCTCATGAAGAAACTACCCTTAGTTTAGACTTAAAGTGTTCCACATAAAACCTTAGGTTGCATGGAGGAAATGTTATGAAAACCTTGTAATTACCGTATACGACAGCAAAACTCTGATGAAGAAGTTGGTGTGATAGGAGAAAAGTGCCTAAATTTAAATAAATATTACTTTTTAAAACTAGGAAATAAGATAGACTCTATTTCAAAAACTGAACAAGTGCATTATATAACTTCCAAAAGATAAGAATAATATTCTAATAAAATCACTCAAGTAGCAAACGGCAGTACATGGCTTTTCTCCACCTCAGACTCAAAGGGAATTGTTCACAGTTCCTACGATTCCACTAAAGAGACTGACGTGCCTTCCTCCTCAGGCTGTGACATGCACTCCCTGAGAATCACAGCCCTGGAACCCTCCGGCCTGACTGAGGAACACATTTGTCTATTCCTGGTCATAGACAAGAGGAATTATTTTAGGACTAAAATACTAGGGCGAGGTAATGATCTTTTTTTTTTCCCCTGTGTTTTCAAACAGAACCCCAGTCGTCAAGGCGTTGCAGCCAATTTCCGGTGTCCTGCAAATCATTTTCTTTTTTTAAAAATTATTTATTAATCTTTTACAGACTGGTAATGGTCTTTCTATGAATACATTTCCCAGTTAAATAAGCCCCCCAGTTAGGACTCTCAGTAAAAATTCTCTAAGAGTCTCAAGTATTTTCAATGTATAAAAAAAAATCTGCGCTACTGTGTGTATTTACTATCCCAGGAATAATCAAAGGCAGAGAGACAGCGAGTGTGCTGAGAGATCAGGGACTGTGGCCCCAGGGGCTGTGCAGCACATGGACCTGCAACAAAACGCTTTGAACGCTCCTCTCTCCTCACAGCACTTCCTCCTGATGACGGACCAGCAGGTTTTCCAGGGCATTTCATAAAGGGAAGGAGAAGCACTGCCTTTCACCCTGGAATGTCTACTTGTGTGCTCAGTTCACATGGGCCATGGGAATGGGTCAGTGATGGAGGTGGGGGGGACATCTGGGCCGTGCAGGGAGCAGGGGGACAGGTGGGGGGAGGGCTCAGGTGACTGGGGACAGGGAGGATGTCTGAGAGGTGGCCCTGAGCTAACCACCTTTCTAGGTCTAGTTTTCTAGGACTATATCAATTTTTTGAAGATTTTAAAAAGCAAAACGCATGCACTTTTCCCTTTTCCACCCCACTGTCCTTTCTGTATCACTGACACAGTGCTGTGCCTGTCAAGGGCCAAACATATCAGGCCCTGGAGATGCCCTGCTTAGCTGGGCAACAGATGTTTCCTGTCACGGTGCCGGGCAGGTCCTTAGTTCTTACACCCTTGCTCTGCCTATGTCCCAGTTCCAGCTCTGGGTACTGACACCAGTGACCGTCATCTTCCACATAATACAGCAAGACAGAGCCTGGTAACTAAGCATTCTGCCAAGGTCCAGTGCATTCTCAAAAGCAGGCTCTTTTGGAAAGACACGAAAAAGCTTTCTGAGCAAATGACCAGGAGTTAAAGGAAGATAACAATCAGGACCAAAGCACAAGAGCATAAGAACGAGCTTTGGAAGGAGGTTTTTAAGTGCTCTCTCTCCTGGCTCTTGCAGTAGGCAAGAAATGTGCAGACAAGAGCACCAGGAAGGGAGCCCTGGAGCACGGTGGTCAGAGAAGAGGGTCCCAGGAACCCTGTCCCTGTTTCCTGGTTCCCTGTGGACTCCATGTCCATCTTGGGCTGCACTGTCAGAGCTGGAGTTGCAACCCAGGCAGGGCAGCTCCAGGTGACCTGGTCACTGTGGCAGGCGGCTGGATTCCTCCTGACCAGGAAGGCTCTCTACAGGATGGAGGCCACAGAAGTACACATGGAGGCAGACGAAGGTGTCCAGATCCAAGAGGACCTGCCCATTGGGAAAAGAATCGTGGCACTTAGCTAAGTGCTACTGTCAAAGAGAAAGAGTTCCCTCTTCCCCCACGGCTTTGGTTCAGGACTTTGCCTCTCAAACATCACCAATTTCTGGCAGAATGGGGACAAGTTATGCACCTAACTTTCAAATCCTGACCTAAAAGTAGAGCTGAGAAGTAAAGAAAAGGATGGATTATTTTATTCAAAGATTTTTCATAAGGTCTTTGTGCAACTAAGTGATTTATGTATCACCATGAACACCTCCACATTGAGACTGAATCTTGAGCTTCTCCAGGAGAAGACCTCTTTCTCTTCTTCACTTATAAGTTCACAGGCTTCACTTCTGATTTAAATGGGTTGCAAAGTTAAATCCTCAATAAACCTCGAAACCTCTCACTGAAACTTGCTTAAAATAGGTGAAGTTTGAAGCCGAGTACTAAAGAATTAGTTACAATTATGAAAGACAAGCCAGAGAACTCCTAAAAAAAGTGAAGCAGGACATCCCACTCTCCTGTTCAAAGGCTGAAATGATAATGCCCAGATTATTCCCCCAAATCCAGAGTAGACATCCCAGACAGTGCACCACTGAATACAGGCAGGGTGACAGCAGGATTTCAACACTGGAGTTCTGGGCAGCTAAACAGACTTCTTGTTCCCAGTCAAGCAGGTCATTGTTCAAACACCCTCAACAAAGCCCTCCATTGACTGTGCTCAGATTCAGGAGGAGGTGCCTGTGTCCACCCCAGGTGACCAGTGGACAAGCCTGCCAAGCAACCCTAGGGTGCATGAGCAGGGCCTCGGGCAGAGGAAACGGTCTGAGCCGCGGCTGCATCAGGGAGTGTCCGCTGACGGCAAGGCTACTCGGGAGCCCACAGAGCATACGCAGGGAAAACGTGCAGGCTTCTCCTGGATGACCTCAGAAAGGCACACCAGCGTGCTCAAAGCTCTTTTTGCTGGAAAGAGGGCAGTGGTGACTAGAATTGAGGAATTATAAAAATCTACTCAAGGAATTCATGACAAAATTAAAAAATGTTTAGGATCCACCCATTAAACAATAAACCTACTATACCAAATGGAGAAAACAGAATATACTTAAAAAAGAACACAAAATCATTTATCTGTACTAGTTAGACTTGATGAAACACATGTGATCCAAGAATAGGCTGCTTCAAGTCATTTGGTCACTTAAAATGATGGCTTTTTAAATACCTGGGCTTAAAATGATCAGTATAATAATATTATGTTTTTTGCCGCACAAGATCGGTACCAATCCAACAAGATTTTATTGCTGTGCCGGTGCTTCTGGTGACATAATCAGCTTCTGGGGGAAACTGTGAAGGCAGGTGGGACAGCCACAATCGCACTGAACCTCAGGGAACTGCTACTTACAATGAGCTGCTTCAGCCCCAGGAAGGACTGCTCCACCGAGCTGGCGTTTAAGACCTGCCTCTTGGCCGCAGCTTTCTCACCCAGGAAGCGAAGCATCAGGTCTTTAACTGCATCTCCCTGCAGAGGGTGGGAGGAAACGTGTCAGAACGATGGAATGCTAAACTCAGCTGCCCAGAAGCCAAAACTAACTAAAGCTGCCTTCACTCCACGGGCTCAAGAAGGAAGAACAGTGGTTCTCGTAGAGGAAAACTTAACCAGAAGCTAAATTACTGCAACTGTTGATAAAACTGTATTTTCAGAATTTCTCTTTACTTTGAGAAGGAAATGGTAAATCACCACTATTTGTACCAGGCTCAGAGCAAGAGGAGGCACCATACCAGAAGGCTTCCCGCGAGGGGCTCACTGGAGTGTGAGGTGACATTACTCGGGATGAGGGGTTTGCGGTCACGGAAGAGTACCACGCCCTGGCCTGAAAAGAGCTGTGCCCAAATCCCACCTGTTCCCCACTTGGCCTATGAATCCAGAGAGCCTCCTGGGTCAGAGTGAAGATGACGTCACTGGTGCTGAGGAGGTGCCACCTTCTCTTCCATGCCAGCCAAGCCAATGGAGAGTGGCGGACCCCTCACGGCCTTCCCGGCCAGGACCGGGCTTGCACGTTTGCTGTCCTGCTGGAACGTTTCTTAGTGCTTCCTAATGGGCTCCTTTGATTATGCACATTTGGACACGGGCAAAAGAACTGAAGTACAACCCAAGGTACATTTTAAAGGGAAGTTCTGGAAGGGCAGGGAGCAGGAGGAGAGAAGCACCCAGAACCTGGTATGGCCAGAAGTCTCACCGGCAGGAAGCACAGGGCTGGCCAAAGCGAAGGGGCTGGGCGGCTGGTGTTCCTGAACCAGCACGATCCCCTGCAGCCCCAGGAGAAGGCAGAGCCTGTCTGAGCTAGACACTACCACGTCAAATGACACATGGGGACAAGCAGACACACTGGGCTTGTGCTGCGAGAACCGTGGCAACACACAGGCCTCAGTACTCTGGGCAGCTGTACTGGTGGAGGGAGAGCTGAGGCCTGCCTGCCTGCCACGAAGCTTCTGGGAGTCAGCATGAAGGACTCTCGCTAGAGCGCTGAGCCACTGCTGCAGGTGCCCCGAGGAGAGGTCACAGGCAGCCCAAGACACACAGCAGTGATGGGACGGAGCTCTGGATCGATCCTCTCCCTTCTGAAGGTGCTGCCTCAGAGAGGTACCAGTGGCAGGAGCAGTGGCGCTGCCTTCCTGAAATGCCCCAAGGCGGCTCAGCTCAACACCCAATGGCTGTGGTCTCAGCACCTGGCAGGCAGCCTGATGGCCCCAAGGTGGCTCAGCAAAACACCCAAGGGTTGTGGTCTCAGCACCTGGCAGGAACCTGATGGCCCCAAGGTGGCTCAGCAAAACACCCAAGGGATGTGCTCTCAGCACCTGGCAGGTAGCCTGATGGCCCTGAGGTCTCCCAGGTGAGCTGGAGAGAGACATTAAAACTAGGATACCCTCAGAGGGCAGGGGGCAAAGTCCAGGTTTTTCACTCAGCCCAAATTCGGCTTCTAGCCACAGGAAAGCTAATGCGATACCGCCAAGGACAACAGGGAGCTCGTGTGATGCAGGTGGAGAGAAAGTCAATCAGGACGTGTGCCGGGTAGACTTCACCACCCCAACCACCTGTTTCTGTGGTGCTGCTGACAGAGGTGCCTACACTGGGAGCGTGCTGCTCCAGGTTCTGTTTTGTCCTTTGCCACCAAAATCAAGACAGGATCTCTAAGACTATTCCTGTACTGCAAAGTGGGGGACCAGATCCACAACCACTCAGGATGGGAGAACCACTAACACATCTGCCCAAGGGAACCCAGGGGTGCTCTCCACGGCCAGACCACAAGTGAGACCCTGGTATTCACATGGGGTCTCCCCCACGTTCCCATCCTTGTCTGGGACAAAGCAGACCACACATGATATTTTGCGGATTTTAAGAAATCCCTTGAGTTCTAGCAACACAGCTCTCTGGATGCACAGGAAGCTTCCTCTCCTCCTTCGGGTGGCTGTGAGGGAGGTGGAAACAGTTCCTTAACCTCATGTGCCTTGGTCACTTAATTTAGGAATGCATGTGTCTCTCTCTCACACACACACACACACACACACACGATTTTAGCTGTCTAATGAGTTCATGTTACAGTGATGACAGACTCATCAAACTTCTAGATAAGAAAATGAAGACAGATGTTCAGTGAATTCATCAGTTTACATAGACTACCAGCAAAGCAAGCAATTGAGAGCAATTCTTCCAATTCAAGGTTCTTTCTATGTTCATAGACTGATCAGCGGAATGTCTATGTATTAGGCAACTTCCAGAAAACTGGGGAAAAAAGTCCTGTGGTTCCTGAATACTCACTCTTCACTGAAGCCTAAAATTGAGTCATTAGATTCTTAGTTCTGTTTTTTTTTTTTAAAGTGGCTAAAAGGAAATTTTATTTTTTAATTAAAAATTATTTGATTGACATGTAAGGTGAAGAGCGTGATGTTGATAGATGCGTGTGTGCACCAACGACCACAGTCAGCACTTGTGTGTGTGCTGGGGTGTCAGGATACTTAGACCTGTGCTCACAGATCTCAGAAAACACTACTATCACTAGTCACCATGCACATGCACACACACGCGACGTCCTCAGTCTGCTCAGCCCGCGTCACTCACTGACCAGCACTCATTTCTCCTCCCTACCAGCCGTGGAACCCACCACGCCACTCTCTGCTACGAGTTCAATTCTTTTAGATTCCACATACAAGTAAGATCTTGGTCAACCGTTTCTGTCTGGGCTGCTTCACTTGACCTCATGTCCTCCAGGGTCGTCCAGGCCGTCACAAATAACAGGATGTCCTTCTTTCTGAAGATTGGCTGACAGTCCATCATGGGTGCACATCACATTCCATTCCTCCAGAGATGACACCAGGCTGATTCTCCGCCTTGGCGATCATGAACAGGGCTGCCCTGAACACGGGAATGCAGGTATTTCTCGAGGTACAGATTCCGATTCCTTTGGAAACACCCAAGCGGCAGGACTGGTGGGTCCATATGATTCTTAATTGCTTGAAGACCCTCTATACTGCTTTCTACAATGACATACTACTCTGCATTCCTATTAAGACTCCTTATCTCTTGTCTTTTTGATAACAGTCATCCTAACACACATGAGGTGACACCTCTTTGGTTTTGATTGGCTTTCTCTGATGGTTAGTGGTGGTTTCTAGTTCTTTAGCCCAAACGCAACTCTTTCTGAGAGAAATAGAATTAGGGATTTATATGGTAAATAGAAATGCTACAAAATAGAAGACGGAGCCCAGAACCAAGGCAAAGAGAGTTCGGGTATTGGCTGTGTCACATACGAGTTGCATTAGGTAACTGCAGAAATCACCTGGGCCCTCTGCTGAGTTCCAGTGTGGGAAAGTGTCCACTGCCAGTCTGCTTCCCCTGGTCTGGGCTGGCGGGGCTGGGCTCGTGCCCTCTCCCTTTGTGACCCCAAAACAGTGGATGCCCGGGGCACAGCATCCTACCACGAACGCACCAGTCACACTGGTCTCAGGTTCCTCATCATCAGAGGAGAAACAGGACCAGACAGGAGACCGGTCACCTTTCTCGAGGAGCAGATACCTTCCATGCCTTGGAAGCTCTGAGTTCATGGGGGGATTGAAGAAGACGCAGGATCAGTGACATTTGGCTTTCTGGAGGCCTCGGGGTTTCTGACAGAAGGACTCCTGTGGTCTAAACAAGGGGTTTTGACATAGACCGTGTAGGCTTCCTTGATGGGAATCCTGTCAAATCCAAACTCTGGGAAGGCTGAGGGGAAGGAGAGAGGAGTGGCACAGGGTGAGAAAGAGGTGGGAGACACCTGGTCTTGCAGTCGCTGTTGGGGCCGGCAGCAGGCCAGAGCCCTTGCTAGAGGTCTGTGATATGGCCCAGGAGCCAACCCCTTACCTTTACCATGGAACTTTCATGGCTTTTATTTTTATTCCCTGTCTCTTTTCTGAACAAGGTTCATACAACAATTTTCTGACTTCTATTCTTTACTGGGTCCTAAAATTTCTCACTTGCTCTTTAAGAAGACTGAAGGCCATCTGTAACTACAAGTAGTTGAAAATGCACATGTTCTTTGTATGATGCTACCAGGAGAAAGTTTTACAAATTTACTTTTACTGCCTCTAATTTAACTGAGATTGCTGTAAGTCACTTAATAGTCAATTTTTAAAATACAATTTTATCCTGTAAGAAGGGGTCTTTTAATTAGACACTAACAGATGAGAAATTTGGGAGGAAATTAAATACACGTGTTTTAGGAAGCTAATTTAGCACAAAGATCACTTTAACAGTGTCAGAGGGAGAAGCCTGTCAGCAAAAAAATCCAACAAAGGGCTGGGTAATAACCTAGGTGCTCAGAAAGCCAGTAGCAAAACTGTTCTTTGTTATACCAATCCAGTCCTCAGCAGACACTCAAAGCATTTCCAGGTAAAACTCTACAGTCTTTTCTATCACAAGGGTGAGAAGGTCTTTGAAGGATAACTTGCAACTGAAGAGACACTGAGTGACCAAGCATCTTGCATGTCTGTTACATGTCCAAGTTAAAGGTATTTTGGATATATTGAGTTCAAACTCTACTTGCCATGGGATTTCCAAAATAACCACTGAGAACTGCAGAAGGTACGGAAGACACTGCTTCAGCAGTTGAAAGAGGCTTGGGTCTGGTGGGGGTGAGTCACTGAAGGACCACGTTAAGGAGGACCTATCATAGAGGTCCCTAATTTGTAGATGGCCCTCCACCTTTCATCTAATCTCAGTTTAACTGAAACAGTGTTTCTCAGCTCAAGAACGCCTACACTGTTGTTTGATACTTCCCAGCCACTGAACGACACTGAGCATTGAGGGCCCAGCCCCTGAGTGTCATATGCTTGCCCCAGCTCTCCATGAACCCGTGAGCCGCCTCGGCACACTTCTAAAGAACACAGGTGGAGTCGCCCACTAAGTTAAGTCCTTCCTGGGGCAACCTTCAGACTCCCACTGAGGCGCAAGCACAGGAAGCAAACCACAAACAAGAGTTTGAAAAGACGGAGCTAAAGGTCAGGCCACTGCTGGCACAGGAACCCCGCAGCAGACCCCATGAACAGGATGAAACACACACTAAAGCCATCCTGGGGTGCAGGCCAGAGGAGCAAGGATTCAGTGAAGGAGTGTGTCAGATCCATGTCTATCAGAGGTCAAGGCTGGTACTCACCAAAAAGCTCCTGCAAGTCAGAGAGCTGGACTGAACTTCTGAGAGGTGCTGGAACGAGGTCAAGACTCTGGGACGACTGAGCATGGAATTTCTGCACTGCACTGTGAGATCAACGTGGCCCCTGAGGCTGGGGTGAGTGTGTTCCCAAAGGCTCCTGTGCTGGAAGGGGTCTTCACGGGTGGGGTTAAGAGTTGGTGCGAGCTCTAGGAGTGGGCCACGGGAGGCAGGGAGGCAGGCAGACCCTCCCTGACCTGCCTGCGTTAGTTCTCATGGGGCCCTGCCGAGTTTTTGTGAGAGGGCCCTTAGGAAGGGAAAGACTGGTCCCTCCTTGGTCTCTAGCTTCCTGTCTTGTCCTGTAATCTCTGCCTCTTGCACAGACTGCTTCCATGATGTGATGCCACCAAGAAAGCTTCACTAGAGCCAGTGCCATGCTGTTTGGACTCTCAGCCTCTAGACTAAATGAAATCAATCTTTTTTTCTTATAAAGTACCTAGATGCATGTACTTTGCTGTAATAGTGGAAAACAGACTAATTCTACTAATTCTGCTAAAAATTCTTTCTTCCTCAATCATGTTACATGTAAAGTGAATAAATCTTTCATATTTTAAAAAAAGAAATGGCTTTATCATTTACTGGAATTCAAATGTCAGAAATTAATTGATCACACATATTATAGAGCTACCTCAGAAAATCATTATATAATGATCTACTTGCTAGTATTTATTTCTACGACTGGATAGTACCTTAAATACATTAGAGTATGGAGGAAATGAGTTCCTAATTACCTACAGAAAAAAATAACACAGGCTCTCACAATCAGAATCTTAAGATTGCTCAAGAACATGGGTTTTTTCCACCTTTAAAGGTATTATGCATGTTTCAAAGAACAGATCACAAGGGATGAGATGTGAAAACTGCAATCCTCCTCGTCTCACCTGAATGTTGTCGAACTTGAGGCCTGGCATGGTGAGGTTCTCCTTGTCGATGAACACAGTGCTGCACTGCTGCGTCGCTACTGAAATCAGGACATCCCTGGTCCCCTGGCTGGGAATCCAAGCATCGTTCCTTCGGTCCATCTCACTCATGCTCAGGGCTGTGGCAAAGGGGTCATCGCTTCCTGCAAATACCGTCTGTATCTGTGAAAAAGGTTTTGGAGACTCGGGAATTTCCAGAGAAGCGGTAGAGACACCTGATTCTGATCTTGCCATTCCAGCAGAGTAAGATGGGTCAGCAGAATCAGGGGACTCCTCTCCCGTAGGGGCAGTGAGTGAAGACAATTTTTCTGGAACAGAAGAGCCTGCGTTGGGATTACTGACAGAAATGAAAGTGGAAGTTGTGAAGGAATCAAAGAAATCAGAGGCCAAAGAATTAGCGTTGATCGTATCTCCAAAAAATTTACTCAGGCTTGGACTGGGCTGGACCACCTGAGGAGGCGTCTTGGCTGAAGTCTCACTCGCACTGCTGAAACTTGGAGATTTCACCATCTGAGACTCGAAGCCATCATGCAGAAACAAGTGTGGCTGGGAAGGAGCTGAATTTGACTGGCTGAAAATGGTGCACACGGGCACAGGCTCATCCCTGGAAGAGGACTGACTGGAAGACAGGTCTGACCCCTGCTCTTCTGGGTCAGCACTTTCACCCCCAGGCATCAACTCCTCTGCACCGGCGTTCCCAAGAGAGGACCTGCCTTTCACGTCCTCCCGCATTGAGTCTTCTTTCAAAGATGCTCTGCTATCAGGGGTCATGTCTGAAACATCTCTGGGTGTGTCGTCTCCATCAGTTTCACTGTCATTACTTAGAGCGTCCACTTCTTCTTTCTCTGTGGTATTACTGTCCAGTCTGTGATCAGTGCTGCCTTCTACGGGCTCCACAACATCCTGCAAACAGCCAAGGTCACCCACATCATCTTCACTGTTATTGGGAGAGTCAGAAATAAGGACACTCTCCATCATGTGCTCATTGAGCTTATCGGCAAAGTGGTTAGAATCTTCCGATACGGTTTCATTCTCTTCAGACCCAAACTCGTCTCCACCAAGATCAATGGTTTCCTCAGGATACAGAAGCTGCGCCTGCTGCTCCGGAGGCGCCTGCTTGGCGATGCTCTCGGCTCCGGCCTGGGCTGCAGGAGACTCTTCGGTCACGCTGTGGTCACCGTCTTTAGCGTTCTCCATGTCACCTGTGAGAAAGACGTCATATATTCACCTTATCAACTGTCTATTTCAGGTATTTTAAGCTACTTTTATCTTTAAAAAATATTTTTTCATTACAGAGGGAAAGCATGCCTTTATTTATTTTTATGTGGTGCTAAGAATTGAACCCAGGGCTTTAGGTGTGCTAGACAGGACTCTGCACTGAGCACCGCCCCAGCCCTATCTTGTTCTTTAACTGGAGGAATATTTACTACTAATATACTTAAATGGTTCAAAATTAGAAATACCTTTCTCCAGTCTTTTACTTATTAATTTTTAATTGTGGCAAAATACTGTAACATAAAATATTCCATTTTAAGTATACCATTCAATAAAGTACATACACATTGTTGTATAACCAATCTCCACAACTATTCCCTCTTGCAAAACTAAAATTCTAATTACATGGTCCCCTTATGTCCATCCCTAGGCAACTACCCCGCTTTTCATCCCTACAAATCTGTCTGGCGAGGTACTTCATGTAAGTGGAATTATAAACTGCTTTTGTAATCGGAATATCTTACTTATTTACTTCGTAAGTAGCATGTATCAGAATCTCCTTTTAACGGGTGAATAATATTCCACTGCATATGCCTATAGCACCGTTTATCCATTTATCTGTTAATGGACACTAGAGGTTTCCACCTTTTAGCTGTTGTCAATATTGCTGCTATGAACATGGTGTACTATTATGTCATCAAGGTCCTGTTCTTTCTTTTTGGTATGCCCCCCAAAATTTAATCGCATCATATGGTAATTGCATTTTTATTTCGAGGAATTGCGAAACCTTTCCAAAGGGATGGAATCATTTTACACCAACGGCGCACAAGTGTTCAATTTCTATACATCCTTGCCAACTTTCTTTTTAACAGCAGCCATTCAAATATGTGCGAGGGTTTCAGTTCTTAAACACTCGTTCTTTAGGAGTCCACGAAGGCCTACCCAGGCACCCATCTGGCCATCTTTTCCTCCTCCCGCGGAGCTTACAATACGGTCCCCTAATTCTGGGGACGTGCGACACTGAGACCAGCGAGGGGAAGAGGCAGAGTCGCGCTCGGGAGCACGGGCGGCTGAGGTCCCGACGCAGACGCCGGCGGCGCCGACCGGCACTGGCTGTGCGCCGGGCCCCCCCATGGGTTGCGCGGACCCCGCTGCCGCGCTCTCCTCGCGCTGGCGCCCGGGGCCACGCAGCCTGCTTCCGGCAGACGCGGGCTGGCCCGGCTGGGGCGCCGGCGGGGGCACGGGGACCGCCGCGCCCGGGTCTGCGCGCAGGGCCGCGGGGCACAGTCGGGCGCGGAGCCCGCCCCTCCTGACCGCCGGGATGCTGGTCCTCACCTGCCGCCCGCCCGGGGCCGGGGAGGGGTCGCCCGTGGACAGCAGGGTCGGGGAGAAGGCGACGGGACTCGCGGCTCCCGCGCCTGCGCGTCCTCGGCGCGTCCGCTTCCGCGCACGCCCAGTTCAGGAACCCGCGCTTCCGGTCCCCCGCGCCACACTTCCGGTCCCTGAGGCGGGCGGGTCCGGGTCCGAGGTGCGCGCGCCCGCGGCCGGCCGCCCTGGTCCCCGCCGCGCAGAGGGACGCGGGGCGGGGGTGTGGCCGCGACGCTGCGGCGGCGGCGGCGAGCCACGGCAGGGCGGGAGGCCTTCTGACGCGCAGACGTCGGCCCTGCGCGTCTCCCGCCTGTGGACTGAGCCCGAGGACTCAGCCCTGCCTTCGCTGGGCGCCGCCCTCGTGGCTGGGGCCCCGCTGCGTCGTCTCTCACGCATTGTCACCGAGCCCTAGCCCAGTGCGGGGTGCAACCAAGCGACACCAGGCCCCGGCGTTTCGTCCGGGAGCTGGAGGAGGAGGGTGTGTGGGCGGGTCAGGGCACGGGCTTGTCACACGTAGCTGACACCACGCGGTGCCACTGCCCTCCCGCGGGTACCGCCCGGGCCGGCGCTCTGGGCGCGCCGCACCGGAAGGGCAGCCTCTCCAGGGCGAGCTTCATCCCTCGCGGCCTCCGGCCCGCGGCCTCCCACTACTCCCACATCGCGGGCGAGGCTTCCACGCACACCATCCCGGGCCGGAAAGCCCTGGGCCAGGCAGGGACGGGCGCCCGCGGAGCGCACGCTCCACTGGTGACCTGAGACCGCGGCGGGGTGACTCAAGTTCGCCATCTCATCTGTAAAATGGGAGCGTGAGGGCTGCGCATCAGGCTGCAGCGAGATCCTCACGGCAGAGTGGAAGGCGCAGGACCAACACTCGGACTGCCGCTTAGCAGTGACGCATGGTGACAATGACGGCATTGCCCCCGCTCCAGCCACCTTTTCTACGCCGTGGTGCAGGGAGGGTCCGCCTCATTTCCTGCCTTCCAGCCCCGCCCTTCCGCCCGGGGACCCTGCAGCGGAGCCGGGAGAGCCCTGTGAACATGCGCACGAGCCACGCGCCGCTGCCATTGGCCACAGGCGGGGGGCGGGCCGATGACGCGGCGACATAAACAGGAAGTGAGCCCTACGGTAGTCGGCCTGGGCCGGAAAGAGCGAGGGCTCGGAGTGGCTGGTCGCGGGCAGGGAATGAATGGGCCTTGCGAGCTCTCGGTGAGGTGGTGCGCACGGGCTCCGGCCAGGGTCTGACCGCGCAGCGGCACGGCAGGCCGCCCGCCGCAGCATGGAGGACGACGCGCCGGTTATCTACGGGCTGGAGTTCCAGGTGGGTCACTCGGAGGGCGGCAGGTGCTGCGCGGCCTAGAGCGGCGCTCAGCCTCCAGGTGCGGGTCGCCTGGGAGGCGGAGGCTCAGGGCGGGCGGGCGCGGCGGCCGTGCAGCTCCGACTCACGCGGCCCGCGCGCCCTGCGGTCCGCCAGGCGTCGAGGTCCCCAAGGCGGGACCTGCGTCGGCGGGCCAAGAGGTCGACTGGGACCTTTGGAGAGGCGGGGGCCGCGCGCCCCGCTGCGGGCACGGGTGATTGGCTTTGCAGCGGCGCCCTCGCCGCGGCCCGCTCTGCAGCCGCCCGGGTGCCTGTTGCCGGACCGCGCACAGGGGTGATCAGCGAAGCCGCGGGAGCCCCGCGGCAGTGCAGTGGGACGGCGCTGGCTGCAGGGAAGCCGCGGACTGCCCAGGGCCAGGCGGGCCCTGTGACGGTTTCCTCTGCTCGGAAGGCCCCTGAGCACCCGTGACGACGAGGCCCCGAGGGACGGATTCAGAGAGAGGAGCGCACGTCGCCTACGGAGTAGAAACAGCCGGTGCACACGTGTGAGCCAGAGCTCCGAGATCGCTGCTGCGGGTAGCTGACAGTATGACCTCCTATGCCGAAAGCAAGGATGCCGCCCGGTCTCCTGAGGTTTAAGTCCTGGCTGCAGCGTTTAGTAACTGTGCATCCTTGGGTCTCAGTTTCCTTGCTCATAAAATGGAAAAATAAGCCCCCTCATTCTTGTGAGCATTAAACGAGTTAGCACATTTAATTCGAGAACTTAGTATTCAGTAAATGTTCTAATTATGGCGTGCCAGAATTCTTGGATGTAAATTCCGTATGGAATGTAAGCTGCATTCTAGGTTTGCTAGGAGACTATCGTTGTCAAGATTCATTCCTCAGTAGCATTATTGAGCGCTGAACTGTGTCTCAGACACTCAGCAGAAGACCAACACAGAGAAAGAGGTCTTTAGGATAGAAAAGTGCCAGACAGATTAGTGTTCATGAAACATTTTCATGTTATATGAATGCTGTCTTTTAGCTTACAGGAAAGGATTTTTGACTTGTGTTCAGGATTTTATTTCTTTTTACTTTTGCAAATTTAAAATCTTAAAAACACCCACGTAATTCTTACAAGTTATTTAAGAAATCAGGGCCCGATGTGGTGGTGCATGCCTGTAATCCCAGCACTCAGAAGGCTGAGGCAGGAGGAGCCTAAGTTCAAAGCCAGCCTTAGCAACTTAGTGTGATCCTGTCCAAATAAAATACAGAAAAGGACTGGGGATGTAATGCAGTGGTAAAGTGCCCCTGGTTTCAATCCCTCCTACTGAAAAAAGAAATCAAGTTGCTGAAGATCAGATTAAAATTAGTAGGTTCTTAAACTTTCCCTTCCTGCCTTAGCTTATTACCTGGGACAACCCTTTCAGTGTTTTCAAAACTGTCATCCTCTGGTTTTTACCTGTGTGCTTTTCATGATCTGTTGACTAGAAGTCATAGACATGGGAAGTTCTTGCTTTCTTTACACTTTTTCCTTCCTGCTTTTAGACTCCCAATGTAGTTTTATCACATTTTCTGAAGTTCATTTGCAGGTGTTTTTGATTCCTGATAGTACGAAAACATTGCTGACTGTTGATTCAGGTAGAATAATACATTTTCAGTTTTTTCTTGTACAGCTTTTCATTTTTCCTGTAGTTGTTATATGTTCCTTGCTTTCATCTCTCTCTCTCTTGTTTCCTCACCTTACTGTGTGTCCTCTGGACTACAGATTTGGGGTGAGCAGTGAGGAGAGGGGTGCACGACAGGAACGTGCAGGTGTTTCTGTCTCAGGGAGCTCTGCATCCCCAACCCTGGCGGGCTGACTGCCTTGGGCCATTCCTGTGACTCGACACCCTCCTGGGTGCCTGGAACTGCCAGGATGGCACCAGAAGGCTCTGTTCTGCTCCGTGCCCTCAGGCCTGTCATCTAGGCATTTTCTTAGCGGCTGTGCTGAGGGTCAGAGTTGGCGAGCTCTCATCCGGTTGATTCCAGTTTAGCTCCCTCGACCTCCTTTTCCTTTGTGCTTTTGCTGTATGAATGGAGTCTTTAGGCCTGTGCGCCCATTAACAACAGATGTGCAGTTCCTTCTAAACCAGAGAGAAGGAAAAAGCCAGTTCTATGTAGGTGCCTTACATGCCTGTTTTACAGAAGAGAAATGAGGAAATGGAAGCAGAGAGAGGTGCTGTGAGGGGGCCAAGGTCAGACAGCTAACAGGGACAAAGTTAGGATGTGTAGCTGACTGTCCTTAGCCTACTAGGCCACTTAATTCTCCAAGGCCTGTATTTCCTGATCTATAAAGTGAGGGGAATTATGGAATTCATTCAGAAAAATAATTTGTAAATGCTTCTTTTGAGACCTAAATATCTCTGAAAATCCCAAGGAGATAGACTAGTTTGTTGTCAGAAGACTTTCTACGGACTGTGATTACTTGTGAATGGGACCGACAGCAGCAGAAGTCTGTGAAAGCTCTTTGGGTCTGAAAGTGCACCAGGTGAGGCTGATGAACTCAGACTGAGCACACAAATTTTATTGAGGAATTGCTGTGTGCCCATCACTGTGTGTGCAGACGGGCTCCGACCTCAGGCATGCGAGACGTACTGGTGGAAGGGATGGCATAAGCGGTGGTGGGTGATTAACTGCCTTTTAAAATCCATCCACAGAAGTGAAGCGTATCAGACCGTGAAGTGGAGCAGCGGACGGTGCCAAGGAGAAGCCACGTTTCTGACTCTGACAGAGTCAGGGCAGGCAGGTGGCTGGGTGGGTCAGGCCTGTGCAGGCGAGGAAGCCTGTGCCCTCAGACCTGTGGCGGAGGCCTGCAGATGTCGCCTTTTGGAGTCTTAATATTGAAGGTGGAGACTTAAGTTTCTTAAAGACTTTTTTTTTTTTAACACCCATGGAGTCGATCATATATGGTTATTTGATTTTTCTTTGTCACATTAGTAACTTTCTAAATTTTGGATCAACTTTGAATTCTTAGAAAGAGTTCCATTTAGTCATGGAATAGTACTCTGCTGGGTTCACTTTACTAGTACTTTGCTTGGAATTTTCCTTTTCTGTTTGTCCTGTAATTTTCGTGGCAGTTTGATTCTGCAGTCGGGAGACCTGTCCGGGTCTGCTGGGGCTCTGCCGGGCGGCGGGTGCGGGGCGCACTGCTGCCTGCACCGGGTGACACTCTGCTGGTGTTTGTTGTCCTTGTGTCTGTCTCTGGAAGCTAGCTGCTCAGACTTTGTGCCTTTCTTGTGAGATCAGTTTTGGTGACTTACATTTTCCTGGGAAGTACATTCCATTGACAAGTACTTGTTTATTCTCATGATGTGCCAGGCACTCTTTTCTGTGCCTGGGACGCCGCAGAGAAGGAAGCGGTCAGCCCCAGTCCCTGTGGCTTTGTTTCCACCCACGGGAGCACTGCTGCAGAGGTACTTCTGTGGACAGAGAGTCTTGGAGGAGTGGGAGAGTGATTTTTTAGCTGTTGCCTTATTTTTTTTACGGGTGCTGGCATCCAACCCAGGACCTCGTGTGTGCTAGGTGAGCGCTCTACCATTGGGCTGCACATCCCCACCCTGCCCTGCTGCTTGTTCTTTTAACTGCATCAGTAGATAAATTTGTCATTCCCCTTCCTCCCTTCCTCTGACTGACTCACCCTTGGTTTGGGGCAGAATCAGCCTGGAGAGGGCTGATTCTGGAGGAAGACAGCGTACTCTCGGAGAGTGTTAAACTGGCCCATTCTGTCTCCGTGGATTAAGGCAGAAGCCCCTTTCCACCACGCCCCATTCTGAGGTGGTGGTACACTGTCAAGACCAGGGCTCTTGGTGGGAAATTTTTGATGAAGAACTATAACTAGGTATAATTTGCTACCTGTCGTCTAGTGATAACTATTTACTTGCTTCATCTAATCCAGTTTTTTTGCACATATATGCACATTCTTGGCAGAGGTCTCTAGATTCACAAGGAAGTCATCCGTTTCCCTAAGAGATTTAATGGTCAAAAACTGTCCTTCCAAGAAGAGGGAGTACTGGTCCTTCCCATGGGCAGGACCCTTGGAAAGGTTGCAGGGACATCTCCGTGTGTCCAGTAGTAAGCATGCAGCTCCAGGCAGCTGTGTCCTTGGTCTTGTCGAAATGCGGTTTAGTAGTTGAAATCTGTGCTGCTGTCTCTTGAGAAGGGCAGGAACGTGTGTAACATGCTGTGCGTTGTCCGCATTGTTCATGAGATCGCCATCTCTGAGCTCTTTGTGGTGGACACCCAGGAGATCTCGTGGTTCTGTTCTAGTTGTTAAACCAGGTCAGAACCAGACAGACTGCATGGTCAGGACAACTGTTAGACTGTTTGTCCCACTGATTTTGAAAGGAATGAATCAAGGTATAAGGAAAAACACGTAGAAATTAGCCATGACAGATGAGGAAATAGAACGTCGTATGTGTGTGCCTTCCCAGCTCCATGTGGGAAGAGAAGACGTGGAGTGGGCACCTTCAGTGACGGGTGAGGCAGGATGATCCCAGCCTCTGCATAACACACTAACACAGACTTGGTGGCTGCAGGCGTCATTTTACAGCTTCAGAGTTCTCTAGGTCAGAAGCCAGCTGGGCTGAAGTCAAGACATGGGGTCTCCCTCACTTGGGGAGCTCTGGGGAGTCTGCGCCCTGCCTTTTCCTGCTGGTAGGAGCCCCCCAGTGTTCCTCCCATCTCCTCCTCCCGTCTTCCAGAGCCAGCAAGGGCTGCCCGAGTCCTGCCCATGCTGCTGCCTCCGGTTCTGTTGGTCACATCTCTCTGACTACAGCCAGGAAGCTTTTCTCATTTCAGGGAGTCATGTGATTACATCTCCCCTCTCAGGGTCCTTAGCAGATCCAGTGTGCACAGCCCCTCGGCCACAAGTGGTAACACATTCACAGCTTCTGGGGTTAGATATGCACGTTTCAGCAGGCCATTACGGTGCCCACCAGAGGCAGCAAACTCTGAGCTCTGGGGACTTGTCATGGGTCATGTGGGGTCAGATTTGAGCTTATGAGCCTGAAGTCTGGTCAGCTCTCTCACCCAGTGTGTGGCTTTTCCTCTTGAGCCTCAGACATTTCACCTGAAATCCTTAATTTTGTCTTTTAATTACTGAATGTATTAAGTACAATTGTGTTAGCTTTTCTTTATTGTGACAAAATACCTAAAAGTCAACTTAGAAGAGGAAAGGGTGGTTTTGGCTCACGGCTTCGTTGCGTGGTCAACTGGCTCTGCAGTCTCTGGGCCCGATGTGAGGCAGAACGTGGCGGCAGAAGGGTGTGGTGAGCAGAGTTGCTCACCTCTTGACAGTGGGAAGCAGCCAGAGCGCGCCCAAGCAGAACGGGTTGGGGACGAGAAACGTTCCCTTTTGGGGCACAGCCCAGTGACTTTCCTGCTGGACACTGTCTCCCACGTTCCCCCACCACCCCATCGTGCTTTGTCTATCAGTGATGAGTCCACTGGCGACGTCGAAGCCCTCGTGATCCAGCTGCTTCCTGAAAGCTCCACTTGAGGACCAAGCCTTCAGCACTTCAGCTTGAGGTGGACATTCCAGATCTAAGCCCTAACGTTTATTCTGTGCTGTGCTACCCTAGGTTTTGATTTCAGGAACTCCCCCAGCTTGTGAAATTGCTGGTGGCTGACCTCTCTCAGTGGGATATTGCCCCAGGAATTGCCCTTGGCTGGACAGAGGCATTTTGCCTAAGGCCACACCCTGCCCCCTGGGGACCACCTGCATCCAGTGACTGATGGAGGTTGGTAGGTGGTGGGCGTACAAAGGTCTAGCCATCTAGCCAGCTGCTCCCAGGCCTCCAGTGTGGACATGAGGCAGTTCACCTCTCCCTTCATCCAGTGTCACCTCCTCACCCTCAGCGAAGTGATTCCCAGGAACACTCTCCAGAAATTTCCGTATACCCATCTTGGTGTCAGAGCTTGTGTTTCAGGGAATCTGCTACTTGAATTCCTGCAGGCTGTTTTCTGCTGTTTCTTTTGTCCCTGTGATTTTGTCTTGCTGTCTGTCTGACTCCTTTTGATTGAGTGTTGGACATTGGATATATGTTTTAGAAACTCTGGATGTTCTCTTCCTACGGTAGTGGCATGAGGCCTCCTAGCTACAGGCCCTGGCCTGCCTGGTGGCGTCCATCGAGGCAAGGGTTGGGACAGTTTGGAGCTTTAATCTGGGCTGCTCTAATTCTAGTTCCCTTTGCTGCTAAGCTCTCGCCTGCCCCTCCTCCCTGGTGCGCTCTGCTCCTTGCATCCTAAGTCCTGGTGACTGTCACTGCTGTGCTCACGATCAGCCTCTTAGCCAGTTTCCAGTTGACAGGTGCCTCTAGGTAGGTGTAGCCAGGTGTTGTCTTCCTCTAGGCTTCCTTCCTCTCCCAGTTCTCTGAGGCGGGGTCAGAGTCAGGGTGTCTCATTTTGGTTTTCCTCCTCCTCTGCAGGGAAATTGGTTTAACCCACCTATGCGGCTAGTGCTAGAAACCATTTGCTGCTGTATTGTTGAACCATAATTTGCTTAACAGTGTTACTGTTGAAGTAAAGGTTTTATCACAAACACTAGCTATGCTGTGTAAATAACGGATGTCTTTATTGTTTAGTCTCGTGCCCACTTACAGTTCTTTCACATGCAGATTTGAAGTGGGGCTGTTGGAGCTGGTGGCCCCCAGACACCGAGCTGGTTTGTCCTTCCTGGGCAGGGGGTGAGATGAGCTGTCTCCACCTGACTTCACAGATGTGCGCTTTCCTTCCTTCCTGCAGGCACGTGCGCTAACTCCTCAAACTGCAGAAGCAGATGCCGTTCGGTTTTTGGTTGGGACACAGTCACTTAAATATGATAATCAGGTAACTATTTTTGAAATGTATACATGTTAATTACTGAGCTTATACTTATTTCATAACCATTCCACTCTTTATTTTCCAGCAACATTTGAGAAGAAATGTCACACAAACAAAATAAAACTTGTGTTAGACTTAAACTCTTTTCAGTTGGTGGCTGTACCCAGCTAGGTGTGGTGACTGGGTGCAGCAATGTGACTTGCCGTACCGGCAGAGCTTCTGAAGCTCGGTTTTGTGACCTCACAGATTCACTGTATAGGTGATTGAGAAGCAGGGTGGGGCATGTACTCAAGGTTGACCTCTGCAGCTGCTCCCTGAAAGCTGTCCTGCGGGCTTGTCCCAGGCCCTCTGCGGCACAGCGTTCCACGCTGTCAATGCCCGTCGACCTGGGCGGGCACACAGGATGTCGCAGAGCCTCCCGAGCTCTGGATTCAGCTGGTGTGGCTCCAACCCTGTGACCCTGGATACATAGATGAGCTTTCCTGGAATGGAGGCGGAACGTCCACTTGGACCTCGCAGAGCGACCACGAATGCTGCGAGGAGCTGCGTTCTTGACTAGGATGCGGGCCACGGCCATGTTAAGATGCCCAGAGCCTGTCCTGTTACCAGCGTCCCACAGAAGGGGCTCAAAGAGCTGTTGAATGCAGGCGAACAGTCGTCCTGGAGGGGGCGGGGCGGGAGAGCTATTGAAGAATATTCCTGCTGGGGAGGGCACAGTGAGGCTGTCACATCCCACGGTGCAAGGGGTCTAAGATCAGTGTAGGACTGGGATGTAGCTCACCTGGCAGAGTGCTTGCCTTGCAAGCACAAGACCCTGGGTTCAAATCCCCAGCTCCACAAAAAATAAAATAAAATAAGGTCAGTGTAGTCATTTTGGCTGCGACACCAATTTGGTGATATTCATCTAGATAGAGCCTTATAAATACTTCTGTTATTTAAGCTGTAATTTCTGTATCTAAAACCTAGAAAAAGCTTCGTGCACCAAGAGTATGAATCGCAGTGGCACTTGGCGGTTGTCAGCATTGAAGCAGTCAGAAGGTCGGAATGGCGGTGCTGGGTGGGCTCTGGGAGCGGCTGCCTGTGGTGCCAGGCTCCTGCTCCCGCGCTTGCTGCTTGCAGGGCCCCCGCGTTCTCTGCGCTCGGCAGTCAGGACTCCAAGGGAACACTGCCGCTTCCGATGACTCATGGGTGTTGGGATCACAGACACACCGACTACTGTGGTGCAGAAAGCAAAGCTCAATTGATTCTCTGCTTGTCATGAAGACTGGAAGGAGATTGGCCACAGGGGCTAAAAACGGTGCCAGTGGCTTCTCCAGGTGCAGGAGGTGGGGCTGCTATGAAGTTTTTCCTTACTGATTTTGTTTTTTGAATGTGTGTCTGAGTGAGAGAGAGTGAGTCTGTGTGAGAGTTTGTGTGTGTGTGTGTGTGTGTGTGTGTGTGTGTTATCTGTGTGTATGAGTCTGTGAGTGTCTGTGTGTGTGTGTGAGTGTGTTATTTGTGTGTATGAGTCTGTGAGTGTCTGTGTATGTGTGTGAGAGTGTGTTATCTGTGTGTATGAGTCTGTGAGTGTCTGTGTGTGTGTATGTGTGTGAGAGTGTGTTATCTGTGTGTATGAGTCTGTGAGTGTCTGTGTGTGTGTGTGTATGTGTTTGAGAGTGTGTTATCTGTGTGTATGAGTCTGTGAGTGTGTGTGTGTGTGTGTGAGAGAGTGTGTGAATTGGTGTGTGTGAGAGACAATCTGTGTGTGTGTGTGTGTGTGTGTGTGTGTGTGTGTGTGTGTGTGAGACTTTTCCTGGGGAAATGTAAGCCGAGAGTCCTTTATGTGTATGAGAACAGTTGCCAGTGGCCACCTCAGGGAAGCCAGCAGGCTGGTTCAGGGTCTGGCTCAGGGGAATGGGGCCAGCGCCCTGAAGGTCTGGCAGGCCCTGGCCTCTCCCTCCGGCCTCTCCCTCCCTCCCTCTGGAGGCTGGAGCTCACTGTGGGGAGAGGGTAGTGGCTGGTCTGCAGTCCTCCCTGGCACTCTTCTTCTGACTTAGGTTTAATTCTGCCACCCTTCTCTTCTGGTATAGCTTAGTTTTTTAAACTTTCCAAGAACAAGGAAGAACTTACTGTTTTGTTAGTGTGAGGTGCTTGGGCCCCATCCCGGCCCCGCCCCGGCCCCGCCCAGCACTGCGGCCCATGTGTACCACCTGGGTGAGACTTTTAAGCGACAAGGCAGGATCCGGTTAGTTATCTTAAAGGAGCCTTAACATTTTACTCTCCTTTCCTCCTAAGTTGAACGCTGATATCACTCAGGTGCGTTTCGCAGTGGTTTCTTTTTGAGTCCGCAATGTTAAGTTGGCACATGGCACGTGCACCTTTGAAGCTCTCGTTAGCAGTTTGGTGCTAAGGGAAGGTGCATGCAGCAGTGGTCCTCAGTCCCAGGCACTCCTGGAGGCTGGCGGCTGGTTCCTGGCTCTGCTCGTGGTGAGAGTGCACCTGTGCTGCCGCTCTCCTGGCCTCCCTGCCATGGGGCGATGCTGGTGCTGGGAGGAAGGTTTCAAAGAAGTGGTGTTTTCCTGAGGTCGCAGGCCGCACGGGCTTTCTTCTTGCCTGGACAGGACTGTAGTGGTCTCCGACTGGTGGGTAGCCAGCTGCCTGAGACAGCTCCCGGCACTCTGCTGCCTTGGATGGTTTCTGGAGTACAAGGGTCTGTTCTTGGGCTGGTGAAAGAGAGCTTTTCACTGAATGAGAGCATTTGTCCTTCATAGTCTCATGTAGAGACCCACGTCTCCGATGGTAAGAGAGCCATACGTTGAGCTTAAGTTTTTGGGTGCCTCGTGTGTGAGGGTCTGGCGGTCTTGTCCACCCTCCCTCACCAGGAGCTGCTTGGTGCTTCTCGACCCCAGGTGTGTCTCTTCTTTCCTGCCAAGCGTCCTGATGACCCAGCCAGTTTTCTGTCATGGTAGAATTCTGTCATGGTAGAATAGGAGGGTAGCTCGGTAGCTTGCTATGTCTGCCCCAACCGGAGGTTGATTTTTGAAGTGAATCCAAATGACAGCAGGAGAGTGTTGCCTGCATGCTGGCTGTGCCTCTTCTGGGCAGGGTGTTGCCTGCATGCTGGCTGTTCCTCTTCTAGGCAGGGTGTTGCCTGCATGCTGGCTGTGCCTCTCTTCTAGGCAGGGTGTTGCCTGCATGCTGGCTGTGCCTCTGTTCTGGGCAGGGTGTGTGCCATCTTTGAGACTCATTCACTCAGGTGTCCATTCAGCCGCTGCCTATACTGCATGTGGGCAGAGCTCTTGAGTTCCTCTTTTTATGTGCTGGGTACACACAGATGAACAGACATGGGTGTCCTGAGTCGCATGTCCAGTGAAGTGGTGTGATGGGTGTGCAGTGCTTATCATGGGCTGTGAATGAGGTGTGTGCGCACTGCGGTGGAGACCGCGGATGGGGTTCCAAGTCAGAAGTTTTTGTTTGCTTCTGCACTATACTTTCTCCAGGGTTTTCCTTCCATATTGGTAGCTCCCTATTTCTTATATAGATGGGATGCTAGTCTTCATCCTCTGGGGGCAGCAGGGAGTGCCAGCTGGCCAGGAGGTCTGGGGTGTGGGCTCTCTGAGCCTCAGTGATTAGATCCCGGCCAGCGGAAGAGCTGCTGTAGACAAGAACAACTCCTTTCTTTCCCAGGACAACTTTTCTTTCTGGTTTTACAGCCACAGCTGTGTTGTTCCGTGCTTGTGTTTTGATTAATGATAACTTTGTTCCCGAGTCCCCTCTGTGTCTCCTCTCCTTAGCCCACTTGGAATCTCTCTGTGCTTGGGAAAATCCAGAGTCCTGGCTCCACTCCCAACTAACCGAACCTCAGCTTGTCCATTTTCTCCTGTGCCTTCTTCCCTCCTCCTCCCTGCCCTCCTCTCTTCCTTTAAGAATAAAGCTCCTTTGTGCCCTGGGCAATAGGAATATCACAGGATAGCTGCGAGTCTAGCTAGGCTGACCCAGAGGCCTCAGCCATGCTGCCAGGGCCCCATTAGCCTCCTTCCTGCATCTCATGTTCCTCAGTGAGGGCTTTATCTGCAGGCTGTTTCTGGAGTGTGGTCTGCTGCACCTGGGGACTCTCACAGGCTCTTTCCAGCTCTCAGCTCCAGGGACATAACATCTGGTGTGTCCTCTGGTGTGACCTTTTCCTTCAGGACCTTTGTCTCTGAAGATGGGCTGAGCCCACAGTAGTGTAGCTTGACCAGTTATTCAGTCCTGAGCGAAATGTGTAGCTTCCTGTCCAGGGTCTCTGCATTACCATCACTGCTCATGTGTGGACAGGCGAGGGCCTTCCCTGTTCCCCTCACCCAGTTCCCTAGCCTGCCCTTGTCTGTCCATGTGGACTCTTGTGGTCGGGCTCCAGTGGTTGCGTTTTTGCTTGTGTATCTCCAAGCACCCTAACACAGTGAGTTTTCTAGGACCCAGGGCTCTTTATCACTATAGCCCCTTTTTCTTTGTGGTCCTGGAGATTGGCCCCAGGGCTGTGGGCATGCTAGGCCAGCGCCTTGCTGCTGAGTGGTCCAGCCCTTTTTATTTTATGTTCAGATGTGGCCTGGGCGAGTGCCCCTGTTGCTGGGATCCCCCGCAGGTGCTGAGCAGGCTGTTGGCGGAGGCTGCACACATTCTGACTCATCATTCCTAATGTAGATAATGCACTTTCTTTTCGCCAGGAAATCTTGTGATGTCCTGTGATGCCTTCTTGGTGACACTTATTACATTTTCAGACAGACATGTCAGACTTCTTTCTGTCTAAAGTCAGAGCGTTGAGGACTGGTGCCTGGCCATCCAGGTCTGTGGTTTTTCTGTGGTGAATTCCCCTGCGATGTAGGCCTGGCTCTCAAGGCACCTTGGGTCAGCACCTTTGCCAGTTGTCCCTACCGGAGTCACAGAGAGCAGAGTCTCAGAACTTCCTGTGGATGCCTTGGGGGCTCCTAAGTTGCAGCCCTGGGGTGGGGGTGTAGGGAGAGGGGCAGGAGTCTGTGCTTCTGATTGAAAACCCAGCCAGAAGTACAGTGGATTCGCTTATAGGGTTTTCCAGCAGTCCATCCCTTCAAGGGTGTCCTTAGCACCTTCTCCAGCACGGTGGTGCTGTTCTTCAGGGGGCTCCCGTGCCTGAAGCGGGCCATGCGAAGCAGTATGAATGGGGACGAGTGAGGACAGCGGTGGCCTTGGGCCACGCCTTGCTTACATCCTTGCCTCCGGGAGTTGCCTCCTCTTTGCTGTCTGAAAATTGGGCTCCCTCAAATTTTTAAATGCAGAGTTATGCTTGGGTCTTTCTGAGTGTCAGATTTATATCTAAACGTGTGGTGGTAAACAGCTCTTACTGTCTAATGACCTGGCTAGGTTCCAGCTGTATCCCAGTCCTTGGCCACAGATGGCAAAGGAGACTTTCATCTCATCTGTTCTGAGGTCTCAGAATGTGAGGGCTTTTCTTTATCCCCCAGGTTGCCAAGCGTACTTTGGGCTTCCTGGGCAAGGGCTATTAACATGACCTGGGGCTTAAGACTCCAGTAAAATGTTGATATTGATGGGCACATGGTAGTCCTAGTATGGGCCTAACACACTGGAAGAGAGTGGCATTTTTAATCATAATGCAGTTTCATAGTGTTTAACTAAATAACTACAAAACTAGTGCTTATTTCAGTTAGAACAAAGGAATCTAGAAATCCAGTACCTTAAATTTGCAAATGCAGAAACAAGAACCCAGAAAGCTTTAGTGACTTGGCCAAGGTAACATAGCCAGGAAGTGGCAGAATCCAAGCTAGAACCCAGGTTTCCTGATGTATTTATGCTGAAGCAAAGCAGAGTTCAGGAAGAAATGTTTTCAGGTTACTGACTTTAGCTGGCAATTAGGGAACCATGATGGTTAGCTGTATGCAGACTCAGATGTGCTGAGTTACTCCTAGGGAGCTGTCGGGGTGGTTGGTTGTAGGTAATGAGGGCTGGTGGGGCTGAGGGAGGGCCTCATGGCTGCCAGCTGGCTGGCCATGTCTTTCAGCTGTGGCAGGTGACTGTAGTCATGACCGGAAGGGCTTGCCTGAGGGAAGCCAGCTAGAGGATCCTTGACGTCCGAAGATGGTAGCCTTGGATTCCTCACATCCAATTTATCCTTTATTCTTTAACCCTGTGAGTTGTTTTACTTACAGTTTAGGAAAGGCACTGTCCTGGCCTGGGTCCTGGTGCTTGGCAGCTTGCTTCCCTACACTGATCTCCAGAGAGGGAGGAAGGGCTGTAAGGCCGTCTTTTTAGGGACTTCCTAACAAATTTTATGTCTCATTACTGCTGAGTTTTTATGGAGTGTCATCCTCCATAAAAGGACACTGGTTACTTCAACTTTAAACATTTTGATATTGGTGATCAGAACATGCAGCTTTGATCTTCGTTGTCCATGATGAACGCCTTCACAGCTGTTTTGTGAAGAATTCCTTCCTGACCTGGTTGGCAATGATGATGGGTCCCTTCTGCCCTCATTCCATGCAGAGCTTGCCCCACGTATGGCTCATGTTTGTGACTGGCCTGTAGCAATGGCATTTCTTTGAATTTCCATGGGAGCTGGGTGCAGGCATGGTACCCTGAGGGTGGAGTTGAGAGCTCTTTCCTGCAGTCAGGAACCACCTCCTACCTTGCTGGCCTGGTACCTGCCTCACCCTCTGGAGGCTTGGGCCGCAGGGTGCGTGCTCTAGAGTGCCGGGGGCACCCTGGCCCTGGTTCTGTGCTGTCTGAGTGGGCCAGGGCACCTTCATGCTTTGAGTCTCGGTTTCTTCTGCACGTGGAGGTCAGTAAGGGTTTTATCGGGCTGTTTTTGGATGAGAGGAACTGCCAAAGGTAAAATCCTTAACGTCGTCCTGGGCCTTGTGGATATCAGCGGTAATTGTTTTGTCATTCCCTGCTGTTGACGGTTGATAGATGCCTCGCATTCCTTTTGAACATACCTGGTTGAAGCAGTTCATGAGCATGTGTGTCTGGGTTCTGAATTTCTAGGGTTGAAGGAGGGTGGAAAAACCTTCAGGCTCACCAAGCTAGCAGTGGAGGTTGGGGTGTGTCCAGTGAGGAGAGATGGACTTAGGAAGAGCACAGAATCCCCATGCTCTGCTGCCTGGTGTCTGTGTGCCTGAGGGTGGCAGGGAAGGAGTCTAAAGGAAGATGGTGCTCAGCCAGTGGAACTTGACGGACAGCATTTGCTTGTTGTCTTTACAGGCAAGAACACAGCTCTGTGGGGTGGCCAGTTCTGTGAGCAAGGGGTGGCAGGGGCCCGGGACAGTGAGGGCAGTGCCTCAGGTTAGTGGGATGCTGTGCTGTGGCGGGTGAACAGAGCCGGCCAGCAGATGCACTGGCGCCAGCCTGTTGGTGCCCTGGCGCTGCTGTGAGTTTGAGGGGTGTGGCAGAGTGGGACATGTAAGTGCCCTTTTCTTTCAGCATTGATGGATTTCCAGTAAGTAGGGAATGTGTCAAACACTGAAAGAAAAAGACTCCTAACAACACAAAAGCTATTTCTGATTTTGTATGTTACCTTTTAGTTCTCGTTCACACATGGTGGTTGTGTGATTGCCAGCCATTTTATATCTGCCGTTAAAAGTGGACACTGATAACATTTTTGGTAATTATGATTATAATAGTTAATTATGTTATATATTATATAATATATAGTATAAATATAATATATACTATATATTATAATAGTTAATAGTTTCACAGTATGCATTTCTAGTTTATATTTGGTGGCAGATTTGAAGAAATCAAATCATTGTTTCGATTGCAGCATCTGTGTGGTTTTTATGTCAGCGTTGTAGTAAACATCCTGAAGGAACCACCGGGCTGCAGCGTGGGCCGGCCTACCACGGTTACCAGCAGAGCGCCCGTCGCGTCACGGCGGCGGCGTTTTGTTTCTTTCTCTGTGCCAGAAGGAACCAGCTGAGTGCATGCTGGGCCTGCCTCTGACGGAGCCGTCACCCTGGGGTTCTCCTCTGGGGCTCAGCGAAGCGTGCTTGTACTCCTGCGTCTGTGGGTGTACTTACGTGTGATGCGCGTGCAGCTTGTGTGCGTTCACTCCCCGGTGCACACGCGTCCACGCCATACCACCGCACGCATCCTGTGTGTGACTGCCATCTGGCCAGCCCCAGCAGCCTGCGTGAGAGTCCCGGCCCCCAGATTGTCTCTCTGCTCTTGAGCGTCAGGGACAGGCTCTCACCAGCCTTGCCTGCATGTCCTGCTTCGCTGTCACCATAGGGGCCCTTTCTGTGACAGTGCCCATCCTCTTATTGGTGGACCCACGGGTGCCAGATGTTGCTGTCGTGAGTCCATCTGCTGCGACGGTCTTGCATTCCCTGGTGCTCGTTGGGCCCGTGCCCAGCAGCAGTGCATTGCTGGCCTCATAAGCTCCGCAGATGCTCGTGGGTGGCAGTAGTCACTTAGGGCTGGAGGGCACTGCGGTGCGTGTGGGTGGCAGGAGTCACTTAGACCTGGAGGGCACTGCAGTGCGCGTGAGTGGGGGGAGGGCACTGCAGTGCGTGTGGGTGGCAGGAGTCACTTAGGGCTGGAGGGCACTGCGGTGTGCGAGGTGGCAGGAGTCACTTTGGGCTGGAGGGCACTGCGGTGTGCATGGGTGGCAGGAGTCACTTAGACCTGGAGGGCACTGCGGTGTGCATGGGTGGCAGGAGTCACTTAGACCTGGAGGGTACCGCAGTGCGCGTGAGTGGGGGGAGGGCACTGCAGTGCGTGTGGGTGGCAGGAGTCACTTAGGGCTGGAGGGCACTGCAGTGCGTGTGGGTGGCAGGAGTCACTTAGGGCTGGAGGGCACTGTGGTGCGCGTGGGTGGCGGGAGTCCCTTAGGGCTGGAGGGCACTGCGGTGCGCGTGGGTGGCGGGAGTCCCTTAGGGCTGGCGGGATGTCTTCTTGCACCTAACAGCTGCCTCAGGAGGAGGCGCTCGCAGATGGAACAGTGCCCTGCAGCTCCCCTGGGGCTCCGGTGTGCCACGTAACGCTGGGGAAGTCTCCCTGGCTCCTGCGGGCAGGAGGCGATGTCTGCTGGTGGCTTTGAAGATAACAGTGATGATGGCTCATCTCCTGCAGAAAAGGGGAAGGCACCTGTGTGTACCAGCCTCCTGCTGGGGACTGCCATGCTTCTCAGTGATCCCGAGGGGCTAGTGCACACAGGGACGGGCGCCACGTGGCTCTATGCTGGGTGCCCAGTGCTGACCTTGCCACCATGCATCTGGGGAATGGAACCATGTGACTCTCTTGGCTGCTGCTGTGTTTGAAGTCTGTCTGCACTGATAGCCGGGTACTTGTCCAGGTAGCAGGGTTGTTCTCACGCTGATGTGCTGCATTCGAGGAAGCAGTCCATGCTTGCTCTCAGTCTGAGCAGTGTGGACGCGCTCTTGGGCTTGTGGAAACTTTGCTTTGGTTGTTTAAGTAATGCCTATTAATCACGCAAAAATAATAAAGATACTGATAAGGCACAAGTAGCGAAGGAAGGGACTGTGATCTCACCATCCTGAGCCCACAGCCACTTGCCTCTAGTTTCCCAGCTGAACATGCACGCTTTTTGTTATTCTTTTGTTTGTGGGGTTTTTTTTTTACTTTTTATTTTTACAGAATGCATTTTGATTCATTGTATACAAGTGGAGTACAACTTTTCATTTCTCTGGTTGTACATGATGTAGATATTCACACCATTTGTGTAATCATACATGTACATGGGTAATGATGTCTGTCTCAGTCCACCATCTTTCCTTTTTCCCATTTCCCTCTACACAATCCAACTTTCCTCCATTCTTCCTTTACTGTGTCCCCCTCCACCCCCATTATATATCGCCATCTATTTATGAGAGAAAACATTTGGCCTTTGGTTTTTGGGGATTGGCTTATTTCACGTAGCATGATATTCTCTAACTCTATCCATTTACCTGCAAATGCCATAATCTCATTCTTTATAACTGAGTAATATTCCATTGTGTATATATACCACAGTTTCTTTATCCATTCATCTGTTGAGGGGCACCTAGGTTGGTTCCATAATCTACTACTGTGAAATGAGCTGCTATAAACATTGATGTGGCTGTGTCTCTGTAGTATGCTGATTTTAAGTTTTTTGGGTATAAACTGAGTAGTGGGATAACTGGGTCAAATAGTGGGTCCATTCCAAGTTTTCTGAGGACTCTCCACACTGCTTTCCAGAGTGGCTGCACTAATTTTCAACCCCACCAGCAATGTATGAGTGTGCCTTTTCCCCACATTCTCTCCAACACTTGCTGTTGCTTGTATTCTTGATAATAGCTGTTTTAATTGGAGTGAGAGAACATTGTACTTTTTGTAAACCAACAATGTTGTAGTTCCATTCTTTTTGTGTCCCCCATTAAACATGTTGTAGACCTTCTCCTTGTGCCTGATGTGCTCTGGAGCATATTGAGGCTCCAAGTCATGTATTGCAGTCATGCATGGCAGGTTCTTTGGACAGTCCCCTGATGCTGGACACTTAGGTGACTTCAGCCTTTCCATGGCGATGATCAGTGCCATGGTGAACACTCTTAGATATAAATCTTTGTGCAGATCCATGATTATTTTCTTAGTATGTTTATTTTTAAAAGAATTATGTTTTCTCATTGACTTTAGTACTAATAAGAGATTGAATGTAAGGATCATTTCAGTTCCTCTAAAAATTATCCTGACAAATATGAGTGTATTTAACCTTTTTGTTTTGTGACTTAAATTTAGCACCGTTGTAATTAATATTATATGATCATAAATGCTGATAGCTGTTGACCTCATTTTTAGAAAGAAGCTAAAAATGTGCTAAAATACAATCTTTTTTAGTAGTATTTTTTTAGTTGTAGATGGACACAATACCTTTATTTTATTTATTTATTTTATGTGGTGCTGAGGGTCGAACCCAGTGCCTCACCTGTGCTAGGCAAGTGCTTCATCATGGAGCTACAACCCAACCCCTAAAATACAGTCTTTCTCACACTTTTCCACCCTACTCACTTCTGAGGTGAGTCAAGTTCTGCCCATCAGAGTGGCCAAGCACAGTCCTCCTCACCTCACTGGGCAGCAGTCCCTATGGTCACTCAGACCTCAAGGGGCAACAGCTTCCCTTCCCTGCAGCCACACGGCCAGTGTGAGTGGTTTCTGCTGCCTTGGACAGCCCGGACAACTGGCCTGGCTCCAGCCACAGCCTCACCGCAGAGCCTACTGGGGCAGAACGTCTGGCCTCTTATTGTTTGAAGACTGCAGTGGACCAGAGGGTAGTAACGTGGCTTGGAATTGTGAAGACACTCTCCCGGGACTTACTGCCTCGTCATTGAAGAGGAGTGCAGAAAGCTTTAAGCACAGACACGAGTTGTTAATATACTATGAATTAAAGATGGATGTATTTGCTGCTCATGATGTTTGATTAAGATGCTGAGGAATGTGTTTGAGATCCTGATGTGTCCTTTTCTTGTCTTTGTAGATCCACATCATAGATTTTGATGATGAAAACAACATTATAAATAAAAATGTCCTTCTGCATCAAGCGGGTGAAATCTGGCACATTAGTGCCAGCCCTGCAGATAAAGGTGTGCTGGCAACCTGCTACAATAAGAGTAAGTGTGGCTTTTGCTGTATACCTGTACCACTAGCTGGGTGGGTCACGAAACATTGATTTGATATTGCCAATGGATTGGTGCAGGGCTTACAAGCTTTGACTTGACCGCCAATAAACAGAGCAGCCACAGTAGTGCAGGTAGGTGTTTGTAGAAGTTCTAATCCTGAGATTATCAGGATCCAAACTGGAATCACAGCTGTTCCAGGAACATTGTGCCCCCGCATCAGGAGAGCACCATGCTGGAGGTTCCTGAGGGGGTCACAGGTGTCCCGATATGTCCCTTCCACTCCAGCTGTGCTGTGCACCCAGGCAAACTGCCTCCCACTTGCCTCCGGCTCTCCGGTCTCCAGGACTCCCATGTTTGTGTCAGTCCGACGTCTGAGACAGTGGACCTACCTCTTCCTTGATTCCTGTTCTGCTGCGGTCGGGAACTTCTCTAAGTTCTGACTTCGCACCTGCACTTTCCCACTGCAGAAGCTGTTCTCACCTCTAGCCTCCAAAGCATTTCCTTCACGTGTCCAACATGCCAGCTTGCCCACAGACACTGCCCTGGTACCTTCTGCCCCTCTGTCTGTGGTCTGGCTGAGGGTGGCCCTGCTTTCTGTCATGTGACTCTCAGATCCTGATTAGACTGCTTCCAGGGGACTCTGTTACCTTTTTTTTGCACCAGAGATTGAACCCAGTGTGCTTAACTACTGAGCCACACCCCCAGTTCCTTTTGCTTTTTATTTTGAGATAGGGTCTCACTACATTGCTTAGGGCCTTGCTGGGTTGCTGAGGCTGGTTTGAACTTGTGATCCTCTTGCCTCTGCCTCCCCAGAAGCAGGAGTTACAGGTGTGCACCCACACCCAGCTGTCACTTCTGTTTAATGCATATCTACCTGTAGTTATTTATAAACAATCCTCTTCTTCAGGGCAAGAAACGGTCACTGAGCCCCCCACCCTTTATCTCTTACTGTTAGCTCCTAATCTGCTTCACTCCATCTATTCACCAGAGCCTCTGTGAGCCCACCCCAGCCTCCTACTCTTCCTCATCACCAGTAGACCTGAGCTTCTCATAAGAGGTTGTTTCTTTGGGTTGTTATTTTGTGTCTGATGACAGCCCATTTCCTCCTTTGGATTGCGACCCGTAGGTGGCTCTTTTGAGTGTGTGAGTAGTGTATTTAAAATAGCCATGTCTGGTTCTACTGCTAGCCGTGTGCTGAACTGCTAAGGGCAGGTGCTATCCTCTTCTCGCTTGAGTGGACCTGGGCTCTCCCTTGATTGCTCAGGATGCCTGTGTGTGGCTTCTTGGCTCAGCTTATTGCTGCTCTTCCTTTGCTACCTGGTGCCACCTGCATGGGCATTGCTGGCCCTTCAGCCTCCGTGGGTCTCAGCCAGTGCTACCATTTCCCCAAACCCACTCCTTTTAAAGGAGATGGCAGCTTTCCTTGTTTGGAGAGGACCAGAAGTTTCTACAAATGGAAAACATTAGTAGAAAAAAGAGCAGTGTGCAGACTTCTGGTCAGATCTCCCCTTGCCTAGGTCCTTACTGTGGCGTGGGGCAGTCATGGGGCACCTGCCCCTCTCCCACCTGTGGTTGCTTGGAAGCAGGTCCTTGCTCCTGCCAGCACTCAGGAGGAAGGATTCCAGGAAGGCGAGCCTGGCCCTGTGTGAAGAGCTCAGACTGCCCTGGGTGTCGACTACGGCTGCACCAACTGAGCCAGTGGGTGCGGAGTGGACTCTGGATGGCCCCTCTTTGCACATCTCTTCCAGTTCTGCTCTCCTTCGTCTGGTGACCTGGGACTCTGGCAAGTGGTCTGCTCCCACATGCTTTAGCACTGGCCAAGCACAGGGTAGTAGCAGCTGTGGGCATCGTGTTTGAAAAATGGGGATGGACGGACACCAGGGCTCGTGCTCTGTGGCAGTTCTGAGAGGCCTGGGTGTACTCCCTGCAGGTCCTGGTGGGTCTCAGGGCCGGGGTTCCCTGGGCCCTGTACCCTCCGAGCGTTGTCCTTCCTCCCTTGCAGAGCGGAGCATGCGTGTGCAGCTCAGTCTCCTGCCAGCCTGCTTCTTGCAGGAAGAGTTGGGGCCCCCAAGTCTCCTCTTGTGTCCTCCATTCTGTCCCCATTGGCCAAGCTGACCGGATCTGCCAAACTGAGTTTTCAGGAGTATTGTCCTCTCAGTGACTTAGAGCCCTGCCACAGGTCTTTGTGAGACCTTGGCCTTCTGCTGAGCCAGCCCAGGGACCATGCCCTCACCCTCACTTCCTCACCACCACTCTTCACCCCGACCTTCACCCTTGACCCTTCACCTCCCCTCACATCACCTGGGGTTTGATGGTGTGCATGGGAGGACCTTCCCGTCTTTGCCCTCTGGGGAGGCAGCGCTTACACGTCATCAGGCCCCTACTCCTTGTCCTCAGCAAGCCTCCCTGTGTGTCCTCCTCTCACAGCTGGCCGGAGACCCGGCTGTCTGGCCTTGCCGCCCCGGGCTGTGTGCTCCCAGGCAGGAGGCCACAGACAGTCTCAGAGTCCTCACTCCCTGCTCATCTGCACTCTCAGGTTATACATGCGCTGCTCAGACGTCCCCCTCCTGCCTCGCTGCTCAGACGTCCCTGGGAACCTGGCTTCAGCAGCAGTACCCTGTCTGTACTCTGGCTCCCAGGCTGTGTGTGGATGTGGCCTGGTGGGTTCTCTGCTGGGCTTAGGGCTGCCATCTGGGTGTCAGGTGGGCTGTGTTCCCTCTGGATTCAGGGTCTTGTTGATAGTGCCCTGGTTCTTGGCAGAATTCAGCTGTGAGCTGGGTACTTGTTTTCTGGTGGTGTCAGCTGGGACCCCTCGCAGCTTCCTGAGGCTGCAGGGGCACCTCCTGGAGCCCCGAGTTGTGCTGTGCAGCAGCAGCAGAGCTCCCCTGGGTCCAGGCATGCTTGACCCCGTGTGGTTGTCCACAGGCTTCCATCGCTTGCGCCTTCCAGTTCCCAGAGCTCGAGCATGTCGGGGCCTCCAGAGAAAACTCCTCCCAAGGCTCATCTCTCAGGTGTCTTCCTTTCTAGGCGGAGAAAATGGCTTTCCAGTGTTCGTTTCTCAGTTCCTAGGGTTCTTCTGCTCCTGCCAAGGCAGAACTGAAAGGTCTCAGTCGGCCTGGAAGTCCGCTCTCCAGGGAGAAATGCTGGGTCTTCCTTCCTGCTCCGGCAGCAGGGAGCTGCTTGGCCTGGGCTTCACCTCGGCTCCTTGCCCTCTGTAGCCGTGCTCTGTGTGGTAACCGACCTCCTCAGTGTCTGTGGTGACGTTGCTTTCGTGGGGACAGCTGCCAAACAGCTCTGGTTCGGATGCCTCCAAAAGGCTTGGAGTTGAGAGATCCAAGCTTGCCTTGCATAACCCAATACAAAAGCACTGTGAGAGGCTAACACGCTTTGCAAATGGAACATGCCCCGTTTTTTGCAGAAGCCTGTACATCACGAGGTTCCATGCTCAATAAACCGAGTTCGAATTCAGTGTGAAAGTGCCACGAGCACACGTAGCACCTCTGAGCCGCCACCTCACCTTTCTGCCTGGTGGGGAGCAGGGCCGGCTGTGCCTCTGCTGGGTGCTGTTCCTGTGTCTCACTCCTTACCTTTTCTATTCTGGGCTGATGGGCTTCTGTGGACATTTGTTACGAGTTTCGCCTGCCGTTCCTCCTTATGCTGTGTTTGTACAGCCCCGTTGTTTGCTGTCCATGGTGCCCTGTGTGTCTTGTGTCCCTCCTTTTTGCAGCACCTGCCACCTTTTTTTCCCCTTGGTGCTGGGAATTGAACCCAGGGCCTCACACATGCTAGGTAAGCTGTCCGCCACCGAGCCAGTCCCAGCCTCTTGGCAATTTTCAATCAAATGATCGAGGCCTTGAGACATATCGCCGGGTCCACAGCTGGTGGGGTGGATAGCACACAGGAAATAGGACCCACAGGTGGAGGGGCCCACAGTGGCGTGAATTTGCTAGGTGTGCCATGTCCAGTGGAGAACTTTCTTTTCAAGCTGTTCCTGAGTCCCCCATCACGTGTACTAAGATTCTTTTTAATGGATCTTACTGGAGGCAAGGAGAAAGAACGGTGGAAAAGGGGCTTCTTAGGGAGAGAGTCTAGAAGCAGACTCTCTGGAGAGCTCTGCTCTTTTGTAGGAATCTTGGCAGTTGTCATAAGGGACAGCGTGTAGATCATATGGTAATTGCAGCATGCAGGTTCTTCACGAGTTAGTGGAAGTCAGTAAATGATGGACTCTTATACAACCCACACACATGCACGCACTGGAGCAACATCACACAGCCGTGTAAGTAAGCGTGGAAGCATGCACGACCTTGCAACCTGTTCCTCCTTACTCTTTGTTATCCTGCTCGAGAGGGAGCTAAGTAAAGGCAACACCCCTGCACAGTTTAAGCATCTAGGATGTGGACAGGAAGCTTCCTACTGAGCAATGCTCTTCACACGTAGAAAAGGTAGGAAATGTGCAGCAGGATGATGTCACCTGAGATTCAGACTCTCAGATCAGGCTGTGACCTGTCTGTCCTGACTTAACTCTGTGCATGCAAGGAGTGTGCACAGGTGCAGATTGCACAGCTGATCCTCGCGAGGGGCTTGCAGCTGCCCTGGAGCCTCTGAGTCACTGCCTGTGAAGGCGATGAGAGCCATTCTGGGTCCAGCTGTTGGGGTGTGTGCACGACCAATGCTTGGAACTTTTTCATTTGTGGATGAAAATTAAAAAACTTTACCTTTTCTTCCTGGTAATTTCGTAAGAAAGATACGTTGCTATGAAGCAAAAGGAGAGATGTTTCCAGGGTAGATGCTGTCCCAACAGTACTGTGTAGACTGTGACTGGCACGTGGGGGCATCTGCTGGTGGGACTTGGGGGATGGTGTCAGGTGACGGGAAGGGGGGTGCCTGCACACTGCAAGTGAAAGGGGAGCTCAGGTCTTGATTCGAGGTGTGTCCCAAAAGAGCATGTTCCTACGAGGCATCGAGGCAGGCGGGTCGAGGTTCCCTGCCTCTGCAGCTGCCGGGAACTTGAACTTGCCCCTCCACAGTTTATCTCCAGTTCAAAATGTGCTTCCAGAAGACCTGACTCTCCTTAAGAATCCTCCTCCCATGTCCAGATTCTTGTTTGTACAGGGGGCTTTCTTACAGTTCATGGAAAGAGGCATAAGCCTCAGGTAAGCATTAGTAGCTGAACTTTTAAAAAATCAAGTACTTCGCTGCTTCAGTTTCTTGTGTATTTTTCCAAATTAGAGTGTGAGTCAGTGTGTGTGTGTGTGTGTGTGTGTGTGTGAGAGAGAGAGTGATGTGCTCATACCGTCATGGGCATTATGCTTTAGATGTGAGGTGTCGTGTGTGTGTGTGTGTGTGTGTGTGTGTGTGTGTGTGTGTGAGTGATGTGCTCATACCGTCATGGGCATTATGCTTTAGATGTGAGGTGTCGTGTGTGTGTGTGTGTGTGTGTGTGTGTGTGATGTGCTCATACCGTCATGGGCATTATGCTTTAGATGTGAGGTGTCGTGTGTGTGTGTGTGTGTGTGTGTGATGTGCTCATACCGTCATGGGCATTATGCTTTAGATGTGAGGTGTCGTGTGTGTGTGTGTGTGTGTGTGTGTGTGTGAGATGTGCTCATACCATCATGGGCATTATGCTTTAGATGTGAGGTGTCGTGTGTGTGTGTGTGTGTGTGTGAGATGTGCTCATACCGTCATGGGCATTATGCTTTAGATGTGAGGTGTCGTGTGTGTGTGTGTGTGTGTGTGTGTGTGTGTGTGTGTGTGTGAGATGTGCTCATACCGTCATGGGCATTATGCTTTAGATGTGAGGTGTCCCCCCAGAACTCACCTGTGAGACAGTGGAAGAAGGTTTGGAGGAGAAATGACTGGGCTATAGTGAATCGATCCCTGATGGAATTCACGGAGTGGTAGCTGGAGGCAGGTGGGGTGTGGCTGGAGGAAGGGGTTCATTGGTGCGTGGCTTTGTGTATATATTTGTATCAGACAAGTGGGGTCTCTCTCTGCTTGCTGATCACCTGTGAGCTGCTTCCCTCTACCACACTCTTCCGCCGTGATGTTCTGCCTCACCTTGAGCCCCAGCAGGAATGGAGCCTGCTGTTAATGGACTGAGACCTCTGAAACTGTGAGCCTTCAAAGTCTTTCCTCTATAATTGTGCTGGTCAGAGCCTTTTAGTCAGAGCAGGGATAGCTGAGTAAAACCCCGGGCGAGAAGTGTCTGCCTCTGCTCACACCGTGCTGGGAGTGTGTGTCTGTGTGGATGTGGAGTGTGTGTCTGCTGTTGCTCACGCTGTCCTGTGTGTGGTGTGTGTGTGCCTTTGCTCACACTGTGTGTGTGTGTTCTGCCTCTGCTCACACTGTCCTTGCTGACACCCACGTGGGGGTGGTCTCATGGTCAGCAGAGGGCACCAGCACCCTGCCTTTGTGTCGTCTTCTCCTCTGACCCTCCACAGGTTCCCCTTCCTGTGTGTCAGTGGTCCTGTTCTCACTGGTGCTCAGAGCCAACGCAGCCATTCCTACGACTTTTGCACTTCCTTCCCTTGATGTTTCTAAAATATCCTCCACGACTGTTAGGCAAATGCTTGGAAGACAGCGTTGGCGAAGTTGGACTGACTCTGTCTGGCTACAGCGATGCATCTTAGGGTGTCCACTGGAGCCCTCTGTGGGGTTCTCTAGAGAATTTAGTACCCAGTGCCAGAACACAGTGATTCACAGAGGGGACTCTGGAGCCAGGGGAACCGAAGCACCTGAGAGGTTAGAGACTGCTAGTTAATCTGGGGCGACTGACTGGCATCCAGAATGATTAGAGTATGCTGGGCAACCTGGGGACCAGCAGCACCTGGGACAGTTAGAGCCTGGTGGGGGATCGTGGGGACCGGTAGCACCTGGGACAAGTAGAATCCGGTGGGCGATCCCAGGGGACTGCCAGGCACCTGATTGGCATGGTGCTGTTTGTTGTTGATCATGCGTGGTGTCGTGTGATCTTCAGGCATGAGCATCAGTGCCCCCTGGTGGAAGTGGTCCTTACAGAGGCCATGTGTAGTCCTGGAGGTTTGAGTCAGAGGAATCGAAGCCAACACATGAATTCTGCATGGCTTCTTCACCAGCCTGAGCCTCTGGCTTCCATACCTCTGGCTCCTCGCTGCTTTCCCTCCTGTTCTAAAGTTGCAGGCTTTTCTTTACCCTTATAAATACAGGAGCATACCCTTAGAAATACACGTAGCTTAGTGGCAGAGTGCTTCCCCCATCATGCCTAAGGCCCTGGGTTCATTTTCTACTCTAGGGGCAGAAGAAAGGAAAAAGAGACACAGGAGCTTTACATGTAGAACGTGGAGATAGAGAATAGGCAGTGGTGGCAGAGTGGAGGTGGGGGGACGTAGGTCAGATGTCTAGAGAGCTGCAGGATGGGAGGGCTTGTTAACACTGTATCATTCAGGATTTTTGCTAAATGAGTAGATTACAACTGTTCTTGCAACACATTAAATAATGGGAACTATGTGAGATGATAATGATGTTTCATTGTAGCAACTCACTGTACCTTTATATATGTGTATCTTGAAGAGACAGTAAAGCTCATGACAGAGAATGAAAAAAGATGGTGCAGCCACCAGCATCTCCTGAGTGCCTGCCCCACTTCCAGACACAGGGGGGGCTCACCTTGTTGCTTTCTCATTGCTCCTGTGTGATAATTTCTGCCATCGTGTGTATCTTCCTCTGTCTCTTCCTATCCCCTGACACCCACTGGAGGCTGGACACATGTCATCTCTCTTTGTACCTCAGGGTCTTGGTCACTGAGGCCCTCCCTGTGGTTAGGCCTCCCCTCTGGACATCGCTTCCAGTCAGGGCCCTCTGTCTCCTGGCCTAGCTTGGATCATACATCACATGCTACAGAAGATCTTCTTAGAAATGGTTACAGATCAAATCGCTACTTTAAGTAAGATTGCAATAATTACCTCCTGAGATCTAAGAAGATGCAGGGAATCATTCTTGGGAACAAGGGTGTTGAGGCATACTGAGTGAACCAGTAGGAGGAAACAAGGAAAAACGAGGCTGCGTAGCTGGATTAATCTCTGAGCCTGAAGGGAAGACAGCATCCTGAAGTGAGGAGTCACATGTGCCCTGAAACATTCCAGACCTTTCTCTATCTGGCTTTCCCCATTACACCTCCTCATGGAGGTGTCTTACAAATTAGCAAGATATTTTGTCAGAACGGGCGGAAAAATTAACAAGGGAAACAAAGTGTACAAGTCTGGTTATTTCCCCAAACTTCTCTCATTTCCTCAGCTAGTCACTG